>NC_067166.1:21888283-22214950 GCF_903995435.1 Acomys russatus | reverse complement strand
CCTCCACCCCTATATATGTTCCTAGGGTATCGAGTCTCCTCTTGGTAATCCGCTATCCTTCCTCCGAGTACCACCATGCCTCCCCATCGAGGGGACGTGGTCAGAGATGGGACACCAGAGTCCGTGTGAAAGTCAGATCTCCCACGGGTTCTTCTGTCACCCACAGACACTTCATTTTCGACCATCAGCCTCACAGAGACAGGCCCCAATGCATTCTTTCTCCATCTGTACAATTTATCACAAGAATGTATGGGCTGGGCGTGGCACATGCCTTTAATCCCTGAGTGACAGAGGCAGATGGTCTACATAGTGAACTCCAGGCCAGCCTACTAAATTTCTCTCAAGTACTGGGGCTGCCATGCTGGCTCAGCAGTTACAGGTTCTAACTGCTCTTCCAGAGGACAAGGATTTGGTCCCCAAGTACCCATGTCAGGCAGCTCACAACTGCCTGTCACTCCCTCTCCAAGGTATCTGATAGTTCCATGGGCCCCTGCACACACATGGTAGGTACATGGACATACACAAAGGCACTGACACGTACACATAAAATACAATCTAAAAAGACAAGAATGTGTATGGCCGCAGTGGGTCAATCTTGGGATACAAAATCTTTTGATACTAGCCTTTATTTTGCTCTCATAATAAACCTCTGGCAACTAATATTCATTGCTGGCATGACCCGTGTATGTACTGCCAAGTAGTATTCTAGGATCTGATTATAATATAGTTTAACTGTTCAATAGTTGAAATACATTTGGGTTGTTTTGAGGGGTCTGAGACCATCACTAATAAAGCTGCTATGAATACTACTGTGTACTTCTATATAAACCAATATTTTTACTTCTTGGGGAATGAAGATCCCTGAGTTCAGTTTTCTGGATCACATGGCAGCTGAAGAAGGAGTTTTGTGAGGAACTACCAAGCACTTTCCAGATTGGAATAATTTTACATTTCTACCAGTAATGTTTGAGTGATCCCTTGCTCCATATAGAAAATGCTTTCATTTGACTAAATGCCAAGATGCAATTCCTTTCGGCACTTTCCTCCAAGTACCCAAAGCGGCAGTGACGGCAGCGGTGGCAGTGGCAGCCACAGCAGAAACCCTTGACCTCCTTGAGTTGTAGGACCTGTGCCTGCCTCCCCTAGACAATCACCACCCACACTCACTTTGATTCTGCAGTCAGCTTTCATGTGTTCCCTCCTTTGGGGGCCTTCCAAGTTGCTTATCAGTATCAGCTGCAATTCCTTTGTATCTTGTTCTGATCATAATCTGCTTATCCCCCTAGATGCCCTGCCAAGCCCCAGGGTGCAGTGCGCTGCCACCACTACTCATGACTCAGCGTCTTGCATGAAGAGCCAAGCCAGCAGCCACCAGGCTCCATGCCAGCACTAGCCCCTTGCTCTTCACAGACCCCAGAAACAACTCCATCTCCGTTCCTGTGTTGCTAGGAGTGCATCGGAATTCTACGGGCAGAACAGAGAATGCAGGCTCAAACTGGACAGAGAATGCAGGCTCAAACTGGAGAGGACCAAGACAAGAGCATGCTGGAAAGAACTTTGCTGTCCTTTCGAGAGTGGATCAATCTTAGCATCTGGACTCTACTACCTAAGCTAGTTCTAGAAGCATCTATATAATAGTAGTAGTTACGAGTTGTTGAGTGTTTGATATGATTTTTAAAATATTACAGTTACTTATTTTATCTATACATCTATATATAGATATACAATCTATATCTATATATTTGTATATTTTGGTTCTCTTCTTCTACCATGTGGGATTTTTTTTAAAAGTTTTTACATTTTTACCATGTGAGGCCTGGAAATTTTAAAAATTACTACATTTATTTGTTTTTGTTAGTGTGTTTGTTTGTTTGTTTGCTTGTTTGTGGGAATTGGCTTCCTCTTTTAATCGGGTGGGTTTCAGCAACTGAACTAAGGTCACCAGATTTGGTAGTAAGTACCTTCATCTGCTAAGCCACATCAGCCTTGATATGATTGATTGACTGATTGACTGATTGATTGATTTTGAGACAGAATTTCATTGTGTATCCCTGGCTGGTCTTGAACTCATAAATCCACCTGCCTTTGCCTCCCAAGTGCTAAGATTATAATTATGCACCACCACGTCTGGTAGAAGCACACTTTCCAGGCATGTGGTTATCTTAGGTCCTACGGCCACTTTTACTAGGATATTTCTACTCCCTTCCCCACAGCTCTCATGAGTGGGACTGTGTAGACAAAGGTATATAAATATTAAGAGACATAGAACTTGGGTGTCATCCTATTAGTTCATACCAATATAATCTTTATGTCAACAAAGTTAGATACTATAACAGCAGCTCTGTGTGTCTTGATAATAGCGCTTGCCGTTTTTTCAGTAGGGTGACAGTGCACAATTGACATCTCCTAACCATTTACAAACTCTGTGACAAGACCAAAAGTTTCTGTACTTCCAAAAAAAAAAAAAAAAAATGTCCAAAGAATATGGTATGTAGTAAACTTCTGGCAAGGGAAACAGGCAAGTGTGTCTCTTGTCCACCTGCTCATAGCCCGTGGCATACCACAAACTAGCAAGGACACAGAATGGCTTCATAGCATACCACAGCCTCAACATGCCTGTTTGTCACATACCATTCATGCTGGCAGTGGGTCTCAGAATTCTGCCACTCAAGCCATTTCACCTTCTGCAGGGACAACTTGCTGACAGTAAATACTTCTCCACAGAGAGCCTCCCCACTCAAGCTGAATGATATTTGACCTATGTGTTAAATTCTTCCCTGCTCCTCGCTGTAACCACAGCTCCATATTCTTTACCCACGCAGCTTCCAAAGCCTGCTAAATATTCCATCTTGCATCAAAGAGGATTGCCTTCTAGACAATTCCTTGTCTCCTTAACTCAGGCTCCTTATGGGACCTCCTGACACTTAAGGCTGCCAAAAGCAACTTGCGATTCCTGCTATCCACATTCCATGCCTCTCCAAGTCCTGGCACTTGGGGAGCCCCGCCTTCGCGGAACAAAGGCCACCTTTACTCACTCCACCAGCCCCGGCATCCTTTGCGCCCTTGTTAGATGTGCCCTTCTAGCTTTTAAGTTGTTATTTTTCCTTCATCAAGGGAGTTCATTTTGGTGTTTGTTTAAGTTGTCTAAGAGAGAAGGCTAGACTAAGAACCAGAAGATTGTGCCTTTCAGTCCTCATTCGGGAGCTAAGAAAATTCCCAGATACAGAGTTCAAAGACACGAGCTAAACAGGGCAAAGTAGCACACACCAGTAATCTTAGCACTCCAGAGACCAAGACAAGAGTTGTACATGTTTGAAGCTACCCTGGGCCACATAGACAGACTCTGTTTTATGTTTTGTTTTGTTTTGTTTTAAGCAAAAAAACATTATTAGATTACAGGTTACAGCAATATTTTTGGCTCATAAAACCCCTAACCCTGCTTTTATTACCAGGAACACCCCTTAATGTGAACTTTCCCTTTGGATGTCTTATTTCCTAACCCCCAAACAACAGATGTTTCCAACTTGACATCTTCAGTTGGATGTTACAAAAACAAACAAACAAAAACTTAACTTATGTCTGAGGCAGAACCCGTTCCTTTCTAAGCCCCTCCTCCTTCCATGCACACACACACAGTTTTCCTTCTGGCTTCTTCTCTCTATAGGGCAGGGATAAATAAGCAAAACAGAAGCAGCCTCAGTGTCAGATTTCACTTCTCTTCCTCAAAGCCCACATCAATTAATCTGAGCCATTTCAATGTCATCTCTTACATAATTTCATATCCATCTTTTGCCCTCTATGTCCACATGATAATATGTTTCACAACCTAGTGATTCTAACACAGGATCTTCTACCCATGGGGTGCCATGAAAGCCCCTCCCCCACTAAGCTACAAAATGATGAGATGGGTTTAGGGAGATCCTGAATCAAGAGCACACGTACATCTAAACTTCAAAGCCTAAACCCTTCTCATATTGAGTTTTGTTTTTATGTTTGTCTGTTTTCATACAAGATCTTTATTTATACAAAATTTCTATGTTGCTGGGGAGTTAAATACTGAAAACGGTGCGTTCACGTATTCATTTTTTATTTGTTTGTTTTGTTTTTCAAGACAGGGTTTCTCTGTGCAGCCTCCACTCTCCTGGACTCCACTTGCCTCCGCCTCCCCAAGTGCTGGGATTAAAGATTAAAGACATGCATCACCATGCCCGGGTGTGTTTAGGTATCTTTTGTTCAACCTAAGTGTGTTAGTGTCAAAAGTTCATGTACAGCCCTGGACAAAGAGCTCCTGTATGTGCTAATTCTGCCCTTGTTTCTCTTTCTCTCCCACCCTCTCTTTCTATCATCTCAGAATTGTCTTCCTAAAATATTTGCTACATATAACCATCCTTCTGCTTAAATTTGTCCAGGTTTTTTTTAGCACCTAAAAGATCCATATCTCTCCAATGACCATGTGTGAAAGTTCAAGGTGTGTCCCTCACTTTAACCTCTTCTCTTTCCTCCTCTGTCCCCATAGAGTTTTAGCAATGTCAAACTTAGTTTTCTAGCCATTCCCTGAAACTCTGTGTCCTCTTCACTGACACGTCTGGCTCTCTTGGCCTGAAATGATCTTTCCACTGATGGCTGCCTTGATTTGTAATTCATAAGTATCAAATCATGGGAGTGTATACAGAGTGACAATTTAAAGACAAATTTAGAAATAGAGAAGGAGCAAAATTGATGGTGACTTGCCGGGCATGGTGGCATACATCTTTAATCACAACACTTGGGAGGCAGAGGCAGGCGGATCGCTGTGAGTTCGAGGCCAGCCTGGTCTACAAAGTGAGTCCAGGACAGCCAAGATAACACAGAGAAACCCTGTCAAGAAAAAACGAAAACCAAACTAATGGTGACTTGACTAGTAGGAACAGAAGTGAAAAATAGAGAATAATACTTAGGGATATATATTTTTTTCCCCAAGGTACCTAATTGATATATTTCATTAAAACTTCCTGAAGTTTTTTAAAAAAATATTTGGCAGATAGAAAAACAGTACCATAAGATTATTAGTCCAGTAAGATTGCTCCAATGAAATACCATAAACTAAAGTGTTTATAAGGGTCAGGAGCCTCTATGTCTGTATCAACGTGCTAGCAGATACATTATGTGGTGAGAGCTCATGCCCTAGATAGCCACAACTTTGTTTTCAGAAAAACTTCTCATATAAAAGAATGAAGGGGGCTCGGAGCATCTTTTACAAGGACAGGAATCCCGCTCATGAAGATGCTGCCTCCCCCGCCCCCCACACCCCACCACCAGCTAATTAGTGCCATCAGCTTCTAACAATCATTAGGATGAGAATTTCAACATATGAACCTGGAGGGAACACAACTGTATGATTGACAGCAGTCGTCATCTAGCATCTTGTTGGAATTTACCTTCATGCCTGCCATATCTTTTTGTTCGTAATGGTACCCCTTGACCAAGAGGCCTCTTCGAAAGCTAAACGGTTGTGATTCCTGTCTGTCTTGAGTGTCTTACAAGCTAAATGCTTTCTCAATACTCTTGAAATTTTATTTAGTTCTATCATTATTCTTTCTTTCTTTCTTTTTTTGATGGTGGCTTGTCACGAAATTAGCTAAGTTTCACTTCTTTTCTTCTTTAGTAGCAGCAGTAATAACACAAGCACTAACTCACATTTTTCCATGCCAGGGGCTTGTACGAATCTAATCATTATAGGAACCATGTGCAGTAGCTTTTCATAGCTGTTCTGTGTGTAAGACAATAGGAGTTCCAGAGAGTGTAAATCACAGTTATGATGATAACTCACCTAGAAAAATGTAAAACAGAACTGAAAACCCAATTTTTCACATTGATGTTTGTCTGCTGCACTGCATTATTGGCTCTCTTAACATCATTTACTCCATTTCCAATAATCATAAATCTGAGTAAATCTAATGATGGGTTTTCAAATAAATAATTTTTAAATTAAGAACAATTTTGTGTTTACTATAGAAAAATTGGAAAACCCAGAAAAGCACAAAAAGGAAAATATTTACATAGTCATGGCACACAGAGACTATGGTTTTTTTTTTTTCATATTATCTACATCAAACTTACATTATATTCTCTTCATTAAACTGATTAAGATGAACTTTTTAAGAACTGACATTTTTAATGTAATAGAGCTGTTGAAATATTTTCCCATGCCATTAAATTATATATGCAAGGTAATTTTTTGTAGTTATGCAACAAGCCATTATATAGATAGATTAACAAACTTATTCCATTAGTTCTATATTGCTGGATGTTTAATGTTTTCATATTATAATTCTTTAATGAACATTTTACATATGTCTGATTATTTCCTCTATATAAATGTCCGAGTTTTCAGCAAAATAGTTGGAGCTGAAAGTGTTTAAACATTTAAATCATTTATTTCATTTTATTTCTGCCAAAACAAACTTCTGAAAGATTGTTCTAATTTTAAACCTCAACCAGTAGTGTTTAAATACGCCCTGCTTCCACACACTCCCGGTAAACTCGGTGCCACTGCTATTTTTATTTCAAGTTGTTTTCTTTTCCTTTTAATAGTTCTCATTGACTTCATTTGAAAACCATAAGCAGAGAGACCTCTGCTTTCCCTCCATGAAGGGGCAGTAATTGACTGGCATGTGCACCCCCGCTTTTGTAGCTCACAAACAACTGGACAAAGCATACAAACCATCAGTTTTCCAGCACCGGAGGATGAGAGGGAGAAGACCTATGGTCTCTGGAAACAATTTCCTAACCTTAGGGTGGGAAGGGGCACCCATGCAGAGCTTGGCAGGCTCCCCAAATTGAGGAGACACAAGAGCCCAGAAAGGCTGACACAGCAGTAAATTTGCAGGGCAGTGTTCCAGAAAAGGAGGAGCTACCCAGTGGAAGAATCCAGCAGTCTTCATAGGAGTCTCTAGGAGAAACCCAAATTACAGACGTTCATGTGAACTCCACAAATCCAGGCAAAGAGCAGCTTCTGGGGCTCGCTCCCTTAAGGCTCACAGACCTCAAACACCAAGACACACTCGTGTGGTCACTCAGAGGAGGACCTCATTTCATTAGGCATGCAACAGAGACTCCAGAAAAGCCCAACATTGGTGGTGTAAGTAAAACAGCCCTGTTAAGTTGTCCAGCTGCCCCAACAAAGATCAAACAGATGGGCAAGTAAAGTGCCTTGGCCAAACAAACATCAGCGTGGTAAGGAAAACACCAAGATCCAAAGATTCAACATATAACATACTCAGTATCTAACAGCTAATAAAAAAATGTGACATATGCCATGGGAGTAACAAGCCTGACTCCTAATCACAAGAAAACCCAGTTAATCAAAACAGAAATAATCCACAGAAGTGCAGAAGTAGCTTGGATGTAAGAGTAACAGAATATCAAACACTAACGTCTAATCTCATTAATCTATAAGAAAGTGGGGCATAAGTGAAATAAAAATATATTCTAAAGGCCCATAAACATCCCAGAAAACCGAAATTATATATCTAAAGTCAAAAGATACTTAATGGGCTTAATATCAGAGTCGACATTGTAGAATGAAAGATCAGGAAACTAGAAGACATAATATGCTATACTGAGTTAAATATAGGTAACTGAGACTGATTTATACAAAAAAGACAGGACCACAATACCATGGCAGATAAGCATTTTAACATACATGTAATGAAAGCCCCAGATTGAGACCTAAAAAGGAAGACTGGGGGAGGGGAAAGAAGGCATCTAAAAAAAAAGAAGATTGGAGGCATCCAAAAATCCACTTAAATAATGCATTTTCAGAAAGCGTGGAAACCCAAAATGTATAAACTAAAACCATAGCATATTAATACAGTAGCCGTCTTCTAAGATGGCGCCCAATGACGCTCACCTGCAGCTTTTATGCTGCTGTGTGTTTTCCACCCTCATTAAATAATGCTGGCCTGTTTGACCCCTTGATGGCATAGAAATAATAACATGTAACTTTTGAATGTAAGTCAAAAGAAAGCACCACAGCTTTTGCTTTCTCTGTGGGAACCCAGCTAGTGTGTCAATCAGCATCAACTAGGAGGCTAGGGCGAATGTGCCAGTGTGGCAGCGGACTCCTGCCTCATGAGAGCCATCAGATGGGTGGAGTCCTACTTAAAGTCTTGATGGAAACTGCACAGCAAAAGCGCCGTGGTAGTTACTCCTGGAGTTCAGTGCACAGAGATCACGAGAAGCACTGTAAGTCACCTTACATGTGAGGTCATAATTTGCACAACCACAGTAAACTATTTTTCTACTTGCTAACAAAAACTAATTATAAAAAGTTCTTTTTTCAAAAAAGCCTCTCTCGTAATAGCAGTGAAACAGCCTGAAATACTTGAGATTAAGAGAACAAAATTTTACTGGAAAGTACAGTATTACTAAATAAATGGATGTAGAATTAGGTAAGAAGAAATATCTTTCATGTTCAAAGTTTGGAAGATATAACACTGTTAAAATATTACTTCTGCCCAGAGTAATTTACAGGTTCAGTTGTGGCTGCAATAAAAGTCCTACCAATCCTACAAAAAAAAATGGATCAGTGGTTGCCGGAAGGCTGAAGTGAAGGGAGACGCAACCCTGCAAAGAACCCAGAGAAAGTTTTTGGTGGTAAACAGATTTTTTTTTTTTTTTTTTTTTTTTTGCATCTTGGATGTGGGGATAAAGATTGTATACTTAATCTACATACACTTTCTTACATATGCAAATATGTAAATACATTCTTATATGGAGTGTGTTTTCCTCTGGAAAAGAACTGTCAGCATGCTATGCATTCTCCTAAACATCTTGGCTTTTTCATCATTCACTACATTCTGAAGGCCAGTCTATGCATCTGACAGACACATTCTCATAACTGGGTGATACAGACACGTCACACTTTGCTCCATTAGTGCCCTGTTAATTCACATTCATGTCCCTTGCACTTTTGCTGTTAGCCAGCTGCACAGTGACTAGCCATGTAAGTGTATGAACTCAGCCACTTTGTATCTGTCCAGAGACTACTGTTCCAAAAGACCAATTGAAACTTCGATAAATATAGAAAAGTTCCTTCCATGTGGACTGCGCGGACTGATGCTACCACAAGCAATTATTTGCTTTTGTGTCTTTGACAATATAGTGAATGGAAAATAAGGTCTTGTTTACTTGAATTTATGTTTCTCTAACTGTAAGATCGAGCATCTGCCCATAATTCCCAAGATACTTTGTATTTTCATTTCTGTGACCCGTGTTTAAAACTTTTGACTGATTTTCTATTACATTCTGAAGTACATATTTGTAGCTTTTTCTATATATGCGAATTACTTTTACTTCAGCAATGAATTACAAATATTTCTTTAAGTTTATCATGTGTTCTCTCCCTCTCTCTCTCTCCCTCCCTCTCTCTCTCTCTCTCTGTCTCTGTTCCCCCCCTCTCCCTCTCTCCCTCTCCCTTTGTCTCTCTGTTCCCTCCTCCCTCTCTCTGTCTCTGTGTCTCTGTCTCTCTCTCTCTCTCTCTCTCTCTCTCTCTAAGGTTGTGTGCTCATGAATGTGGAAGCTATAGATAGATGTTGAGTGTCTTCCCTAATCACTCTCTGCTTTATGAGGCAGGGCCTCTCATTTGAACCCAAAGCTTGTTCAGCTAACCTAAGTAGCCAGCTTGCTCTAGGGTTCCCCTCTCTCTGTCTCTTGTGCACTGAGATTAGCTTAGCTGCCTTTGCATGGTGCTGGTGATCTGAATTAATTATTCCAGCACTATTTACTGAATAACCCACCTTCCTCCAATGATCTGAAATGCTATCTGAATTGCATATATTCCTGAATGCAGTCCCATGTTGATTTAGATCTAGTTCCACTCTTTCTATTTGCTCTATTGCTCCATCTGGCTATTAATGTGAGAACACTGGATTGTTTTAATTATTACAGCTTTATCACGAGCATTAATAGCCCAAGAGGCTGGTGTCTCTACTGAAAATTTCCTCACTGTGTTTGTTTTGTGGTAAAGTACTTGAACAACATTCATATGAATTTTGGAACCAGCTTGAATGGTTCTGTGGTGGCTATGTCATTCTTATATTTTATTGAGATAACATAAAATGTTATATTTTATGGAAATCAGTATTTCTGATTTTAATTGTCCCTATCCAAAAGCAATTACAGTATACCTTTTATTGGGACAATGTTCTTTTGCTAGTCTCCAAATCTTTTGCTGCCATTAAAGTTATTTCCACATGAGTCTTGCATATTTTCCCATGTTGTCTCAATCTAATTACGCTGGTTAGACTCTCGAGTTTGCTAATAAGAGCATGAGAGAGGAAGTCTGCTCCCTGTTCATGTTAATGGCAATGTTTCCATTTCCTGTTAAGAACTGTACTGATGCTAGGTGTTCATCTTTGCCTAACACCTATCCATTGAGAGACTTTGGAACTCAAGAATGAAAACCAAATGTTACTAAATGCTTCTAAGTCTCCTAAAGATAATACTTATCTTTCATTTTAACCTATAAATGGAGTACATTTTTTATAATTTTGTAATATTAAATAATTTTGCATTTCTAGGATAAGTGCTACCATTCTGCATTACTTTTTCAATTTGCTACTGGTTCTGTTTGTTTGTTTGTTTGTTTTTATTGAGAAGGTCCATCAGCACTCAGAAGTAAACCTGGCAGCCAGAAAGTTTTGTTCAACTTCTGTGAGATTTTGAAATCAGTGCTATGTTTGTGATATAGATTGCATTATAAGCCTGGTTTTGTTACATTGTATTGTAGTTTTCTGTCCTTCGAAGTCTGGAAATTCCATATCAACTCATTGATCGCGTTGTTCCTTGAGTGGGTATATATCTTGCATTTTCCTTCCACTAATTTTTGTATGATAATTAGGAAGGCAACATAATTCTCTGCCAAGTTTTGCATTGTATTCTGTGTTTTTAAATTTATTTTTGTAAGTGTAGCAACCAAATGCCTTGTAGCCATTTTCTTTCTGTACATGCAGCTATTTATTTATATTATAATTCTGTATTTTCCATTTTACTTGCATCCTTTGGTCTTATCTGGGTTAGCTGAGTTATCTTTTAATGCTTACTCACAAAAGGCAGCTTTTGTATTGTGTGTGTGTGTGCTGTTTATGAATATTATTTGTTTATATTTCTGAGTTTCTGCTTTCTTGGCTTGGTTTTATCTTTACCCTTTTAACTCTGCAAATGAGATCATTTCAATCAGCCACTTTTATACTTTATTTATTATCATAATTTCCCCTGATAAGAGGAGCTATATCCTTAGGGATGTCTGATGTTCTGCTTTCATTGTCACTGTTATTTTCCAGATGGCAGTTCTGACGCCTTCTTCAGCTTAACATTTCCTTTAAAGAGGTTTAAATTTTTTTCCATGTGGTATTTTGTTAAACTTTTTCTTATGCTTCTAATTTCTGCTACAATAAGAACACATTTGTTAGAATTGTTTCAACTTTTTTGCTTGATCAGCTCTTATGATGCTCCATGGATACAAAAGGGTAAGCATATCTTCAATTTGTGGTAAAGGGGTGTGGTTTTTTTTTCCACTTATTTCCTGCAATTGAACACAAGACCTTCCATGTGCTAGGTAAGCACTCTACTACTCACCTGTTTCCCAGCTTGCCTTCTTGTCACTTTTTACATTGACATAGTCTCTGTAACATGCCAGGACTGGCCTTGGAATTCCATTGTTCCTGCCTCTGCCTTCAGAATAGCCAAGGCTAGCCTCAGGCTTCCAATGTTCCTGCCTCTGCCTTCGGAATAGCCAAGGCTAGCCTCAGTTTTCCAATGTTCCTGCCTCTGCCTTAGGAATAGCTGGATTGCAGCAGCATCGCTAGGCTGTATCTAATAAGCGTATTTTAAAGAGGTTTCTTTAGCATATTATAGGCATGCCAATATTCCCAGCACTCGGGTGAACAGAGGATAGAAGTCCAAGATCATCCTCAGCCACAGAAAGCACAAAGCTATCTCAAAACCTCAATAATTATAAGTAAAATCAAATAAGTGAATGTTGTTTTATGTTCCCACACATATACAGGCATAAACACATGCACACAAATCTAGGTCAATAATTGTATCTAGGTTTCACTTCCTTTTTTTTTTTTTTTTTTGCACATTTAATCTTTCATAAACAACTTCTTATTTCTCATGGTGTTATTCCATTTTTCTATCCTATAACAGGGTATCTGCTACTGAGTACTTTATAAGGGAAGGAAGAAGCTTACAGGCTTGGAGGGCAAAAGTCAGGGGTCCAGTGACACCACCTGTCTATCATCTGACCAGCCCTCCTCTGGCAGAGAAGCAGAAAGGGGAGACAGCCATATGCAGAAGGGATCAAGCGCATGGGGCAGCCTTGCTGCAGAACAAGCATTCTTGTGGTACTGCCTCCGAGTGTGAGGACACACTCCTGTGGGAACTCCACTAATCTGTTCCCAATGGCAGTGCTCACAAGATAACTACCTTCCACTGGGGCCCACGTCTTCAATGCAAGCCTCTCTATGCGACCATATAGTGAAACACTTATACTACCAAGAATGACCTACAGACTCATTGCACCCTCCGTTGGCACATTCCAATGACATCCTTCCCATAACTAGCAAAATAAAGGTCTTAATATTCATGTGGAGGAACACATGATCACAAATAGCCAAGACAATCCTAATGCACGAAGAACAATGCTAGGGGCATCACAATGTCTGGTGTCAAATTTTACTACAAAGCCATAGAAACAAAAACAACATGTCATTAGCAAAAAGAAAATGGTATGGATATATCGAATAGAACAGAGAGTCTATAAGCAATCCTATACTCCTACAAGCACCTGGCGTTCGTCAAAGGCGTGTTCTTAATCAGGGTTCTATTGCATCGAAGAGACACTATGACCACAGCAAGTAGGTTTAGTCCATTATCATCATGGCCGGAAGCATGGCAGCCCACAGGCAGACATGGTGCTGAAGAAGTGGCTGTGAGTTCTACATCTGGATCCACCATTAGCAAGAACAGAAAAAACATTAGGCTTGGCTTGAACATTTGAAACTCCTAAGCCTACCCTCCAGTGACACATTTCTTCCAACAAGGCCATACCTCTCAGCTCTGTTATCAGGCTAGGAAGAAAGTGTCTTTACCTACTGAGCCAGATCTCACTAGCCTGAGTGGGTAGTGGGCAGGAAACAATGTAAAATGGGTCAAGGACTTTAGTGCAAAACTTGAAATTCTAAAACTGCTAGAGGAAAACAGAAAACAGAAAAGATAGCAAGTCACAGGTGTAAACAAGGCCTTTCTGAAAAGGACTTCTTCGATAATATTGAAAGTATTTGCAAGACCATGCACAGCAAGCAAAATAATTAACAGGGTGAAGAGACAATTTACAAAATGAGATTTTGCTGGGTGTGGTGGCACATGCCTTTAGTCTCAGCACTTGGGAGGCAGAGGCAGCCGGATCTCTGTGAGTTCGAGGCCAGCCTGATCTATAAAGTGAGTCCAGGATAGCCAAGGCTATACAAAGAGACCCTGTCTCAAAAAACAAACAAAAAGAAAGAAAGAAAGAAAGGAAAATGAGATTTTTTGCTAACTATTCATCTAGTTAAGGATTCAAATCCAGAATATATGAATAACTCAAAATACCATATATAAATAAAACCAAGCCAATCAATCCATTGGCAAATGAACAGAACAGATAGTTCAAAATACACATTAATAATAAATATATTTTTAAAAGAGCAACATATTTAGTCATTGGAGAAATGCAAGAAAGACTGCATTGACATTACATCTCATTCCACGGCGCTAGCAGGAAATCAACAGAAACTACTAACAAGGATACAGGGGGAAAGGAACCCTTAACCACTATTGGTAGAAATGTAAATAAGTGGAGCTAATGCACAAATTAGGACGGAGGTTACTCAAATACCAACCAAGAACTGAGCTGGAGAGAAAGCTCAGTGGGGAGACACCTTATATCAACTTTGGGCCTCCACTAGCACATACACACATATACATTCAAATACTCATACAAAAGGAAATAGAGGGGGTAGGGAGAAAGGGAGAGAGAGGGGGAGGAAGGGAGGGAGGAAAGGAGGGAGGGAGGGAGGGAGGGGAGAAAGTGATTGCTGGGCCAGTGTGAGGATCTGCTGTTTGGATCCCTAGAACCCACTTCAAAGTAACATGAGTGAGGCAGCTTCTATCATCCCAGCCCTCAGGAGACAAAGCCAGGGTATTCTACCATCACACACACACACACACACACACACACACACACACATACACAGATAAACTGGCTAGTTAGAACATCCTGAGCTGGTGATCTATGGTGTCAGGGAGAGTCTCTGCCTCAATAAATAAAGTGGAGAGTAACAGAAGAAGACATCTTTCATCAGCTTCAGGCTTCTATAAGCACATGCACCCACATGCATGTAAAGACTCGTTCATAGACATGAAAGGAAGAAAGAAAGGCAGGCAGACAGAATGGGATATGAAGAGGAAAAAAACCCTAAAGTGGACCTACTACATGATCTGCCTTTACCCCTGCTGGGTATATGCTCTGAAAGAATCAAAATCAGTATACAATAGAGATACTTACATATTCATATTTATTGTGGCAGAATTCACAATCACATTTATGGAATCAACAAAGTCCATCAGAAAAAAAAAAGAATGAATAAAGAGGATGTAGTGTACAGATTCACTACTGAGACAAAAGGAGGAATGAATTATGTTATCTGCAGGGCAACAGATGGATGGAACATTGTGTTAAGCAAAAGAAACTAGACTCAGGCAGACAAATATCACAGCTATCTTCCAATATTCCAACCCTATATGGAATCCAGATTTTCAAAAATAATATATAAAAATGGAAGCTAACTATTTGAGAGGTAAAGGACCAGTAGGAGGAAGAAAAGGGGAATAAGAGAGGATAATGATGGGCTAATGGGACCAAAGGACACAGAATGCATGCATGAGAATCACAACACATCATTTAGTACAAACAAGGTATACAAAATAAAATAGGAAGAATGTGATACCAATACCAAGTGGTCAGCCCTGATGTCACATAAAAGTAACATTATATAGACTGAGGTTGTATCTACATGTTTAGGAACATATAAAACTTAAACATATACGAAGAAAGAAAAAAAAATGGCCATGATTTTGAGAGTGGAGGTGGAGAGGTTACTTGGGAGGTTAGAGAGAGGAAAGGGAAGTAGGAAAAGTGTCTTAATTTTTTTTTTAAAGTTAAAAGATGAATTAAATACAACGTTTCTAACTGTCGACCATAAAGCTATTCCTTCCATCTGTGATCAGTTCATATGGCACTTTTGTATCCATAATTCTTATGCATTATAATGTGCCCTTAAATTTTACAGACTGATCCTAGGCTCCTCCCTCCTCTCCTCCAAGACCCATTCTCATGTCCCTCCCACTCTCATTCCCTCCTTCTCCTTCTCAAAGAAGAAGAGGAGGCCCCCCCCCAAGGGGTACCAACCCACCCTGGCACCCAAGTCACAGCAGGACTAAATGTATCCTCACCTACTGAGGCTAGACAAGGCAGCCCAGCTAGGGGAAAGAGATCCAAAGGCAGGCAATAGAGTCAGTGACAGCTCCTCCGCTCTAATTGTTAGCATGTTGACTAAGCTGCACATCTGCTACATATATGTAGGGGTCTAGGCCCAGCCCATGCATACTCTTTGGTTGGTGGTTCAGTCTCTGTGGGCTCAGGTTAGTTTGCTCTGTAGGTGTTCTTGGAGCTAGAGGGCTCAAGGACACCACAAGAAGACCTGCAAGTTTATCCTTTGTACAAAGAAGAGGTTTTAATTCTATTTTACTAAGGTTTTCTTTATATCTCTAGAGTCTCAGATATTTCCTATTGATCATAAATGTTCCTCCTGTTTATTACTAAATATTATCAGTGTTCTAAATTGTACCTTTCTGCTGCTCTCTGAAAGATTGCTCACATTTAGAAAGATGACTTTCTTGTGCTAATTTCGTACATAATGATCATCCTGAATGTCTGTTGCTTTTGATAGTTTTCCAGTTGAATTCTTTGCATTTCTTTTTTATTCAATTGAGTCAATTTGTACCTCTAGAACAGTGAGCAGTAAATTACAGAGATGATAGTGGGTTTCCTTGTTTTGTTCATAATTTTAATGAGGGATATAATTTAGGCCTCACAACAAGTAAATAAATAAATGTCATTTTAATGAGCTTTCAGTGCGGTACTTTGGAGACCTGTGGTTAGGACGTGATAGGCAAAATATTGACAAACCACATTAATGGACCAAATGCTCCTTTGCTGCCCATTGTTATGAATAGGTTTAAGGGAAAAATATGGCTGCTATCATCAAGAACACTTAATGGTTTAGCCATATGCAGTTCCAGAATATACTTCAGCAACCATTCTAAGATATGTCTTGCCTAACACACAAAACATTTATTCCTCTGTTACCAATTTAACTTCAGTCAGCAGTCACCTGTGCCCTGACAGACACTGGGATCTCCTAGACCGGTAGGATCTCAGCACGGATGGCAGGAGTGCTTCTAAACCCACTCATCACTTCCTGTCATGTCCCACTGAGCAAAATGTGTTATACACTATCATGCTTTGTGTGTGGCACTTTAAGAGAAAGGAAGAACGCTGCTATCTGAAACACTTTGGAGTTTACATTGTAGTAAAGAGAATGAGAGGAAGGAAAGGCTAAATGCTGCTAGGTTAAATTGGGAAAACTACGGTTTTATGAGGAGGCAAAAACGGGACGGGAGACGCCGTATGTGATTTGGAACCAAGAATGTTTGAGCCGGATGGGCATTCGGAGCCTCCTTGCATGGAGGGTCCTGAAAGAGAAGGGAGCAGTTCCAACAGAGCCAATAGATAAGCCTGAAGTCCCGAGACTTACTCATAAGGTGGAAAGCAAAGGAAAAAAGTCAGTCACTATGCTGAATTCTGTATCCCCAACACCAGGGCTCCATGCTGTCTTCTTCTCTTTTAGTTAGAATGTCGAGGTAAAGAAGGAGACCCGTATGATGGGTTAAGATTTAATTTAAAGCTTCTGTGCCATCTGCTCAGAGTGCAAATGGAAGATAAAGGCACACAGATGCCAGGAAACCCAGTTCCCATCCCCCAGGAATGCATTGACTGAACTAGGTCTGAGCCTTCCTACATGTTTTTTCTTCGGCCACCTCCTGTTTCTTTGGCAATACCAGTTTCTGGGTGCTGAAGATGAGAGAGAGAGAATAGCTCAGGGGCATCTTATGAGTAACAGGTGTACAATTTTAAATTTCCCATTTTAAAAAGTATTTTAAAAATAAATCAAACAACCCCTCCCCCAATGCTGTACATAACCTTTTCGTTCCTGACACCAACTTGAGGAAGAGAAGAAATGTCAAAACTACAAGGGCTGCCTCACCATCTCCACTGTCTCCGTCTGGCTTCTCTCCACTGTGCTGTCGGGCCCGGGAGTCTCAGTGGCCCTGTGGCCACCATGAGCAGCTGAAAAGAAGGTCCCACTGGACATCTGGATGAAGGTACATGAAGGTTCCGCTCAATGAGGAGTAGCCATTGGCCAACCACTGATACCTGGTACCCAAGAGCCAACTGAAATGTGATATGGAACTCTGGGTATCCAGGATACGTGCATACGCTGGAATCCAGCCCACTCTATGATGTGATAATCTTTCCACCCACCAGTTCAAAGTAACTGATCTTGAGGCTCAACATACTTAAATCTGCCAGAAGTCTCCTTCCTTAGCAGGATCTAGTCTATTACACTCGGCACACTCTCAGGCACTCTTAGGTTCCTGGTCTATCTCAAATCTCTGATACTTTGCATTGCATCAGCTACACCACACAGTGTCCATTGTCTCCTTGAGGCCATCTTGTAGGCTGGACAGAAACTCATTCACTAATTAGCTCAGCTCTTTCTTGGTGGTTCATTTCAACTCCTATTTCTTCTGTCTTTCTGGGTTCCTGACAATATCCGTCCAACCCTGAAGGTCTCCTCAGCCTGGGATGACTTTGTCTGGATGACCCCATCACTGTTAGTTGCACACAGACCTTCAGTTCAATGGCTTCAACCCCACCATGAGAAAAGGGTTTAGTTCATCCTCAGGAACCCCAGATACGGTCAAAAGTCAGGCCAGTTCCTCTTCCGCTGGCAGCAACACCCACTAGCTAAAGGTGTATTACCTTGTCCTCTGTTTGACCCAGGGCAACTCTAGCCAAGTCCGCTGCTACCATGGCCGGCTATCTCTCAGCAGAGTCAAACCATAATGCGAAGCTGGAGAACCCAGGACCACAGGCAGTGCACTGACATGTGGAGGCAGCAGCAAAGCATCCAGTTTTATTAATTTGTGATATATTTACGAGACATGCAGGCGGTATGGTCAGAGCGGATGGCAAAGCTATATGGACTTGATTTTGTTAAGTAGGATGGCTCCTACTCAAAGGTTGTGAGTCCAGGCTTTGTTCTGTTGGATCCTTAACACTGTATGAGTTTAGAGCATGAAGCCGTCCAGTAGGTATTTACTAAAGTAATGGAAGAATACATAAACAGTCTCCTAGACCTCGTGTTTTATTATTTCAGAACATACCAATGATGCACAAAGAAATAACTCAGCAAAGACTGATAATGCTGGTGACCCTTAGATGTTCTAAGGACCATCCTTAATAAACATCCTAAGTATATTATCACATTGAGATTCAAATTGGCTGGAAGTAACCACCTATACTCCGGTCTTTAACCAAGTTTGATCCTTTAGTTTATCAGTCCTCCTCTCATATGCCACTCCTCCCCAGCTCTGCTTCTCCTAGCTACATCAGCCCATGGACTCTCTACAAGGTAATTAGCTCTTTTCCTCAAGTTACTTTTTCCAAAAGGAAATTCCAAATGTAAAAGATCATTTGAAATCTGTTTTGTATGACATACATAAGGCTAAAATCCAGATAGATTAAATTTTGCCTAAAACTACCTAAAGAATCAAATCATGCAAAAATGGAATTGGATGACTATTAAGCATCTAGAGAGGATATTTTCTAAGCTCGCAGCTTTAGAAAGCATTTTAAAAGAGAAAAAGCCAACAGGTTTACTACTAAATCCCAAATGCCAACAAATGAATAAAAAGTAAAATTTTAAAAAGAAGCCACAGGAGTGGGAAGCATTTGCTGCAAGGTTGTGAGTTAGGATGCCCTGTGCCCACAGACTATAGTGACCCACCTGTGGCTCTGGTGATTGTAAAGCAGAGATAAGAGAGGCCAAGAGCAAGCTGGCCAGATGCCTTTTGCATATTAGCAATCTCCATGTTGGACTAAGAGACAATATGGTAGAAAAGGCAACTGAGGAAGGTCCTTGATGTCAGCCTCAGGCATCCACATCACACACACACATACACGTGCATTCACATACATGTGAGCATACATACACACATGCACACATATAACACACACACATACACACATACACACACACACCACACACACACACACACCAGGAAAAAGACCTTGACAAAAGAAGCCACTAAGAACATAGCTGTAGTATACTTAAACATAATATACTTACATAAAGCATATTATATATAGACATATAAGTATATATGATGAACAAAAGATTAATAAATTAATTTTTAAGTGAAGTAAAATAAACTTTTAAAATAGTTGCTAAATTTTCTCAACAAACCAAGAAAAATAAATAAATGATAAGGAAACATTTTTAAAACCTAGAAATAAGCTTAATATCAGTAATAAGATGTATATTAAGATAAAGATATCACTTTATTGAAAAAAAACTGATCAAAACAAAAATACATGTAATACCTCAGGATGGAGGACATAGTCCTGGTGCATTTGGCTGCATATCTGCCATGACACAGCTCTTTAGGAAAGCAGTTTGGCAGTGAAAATTAAGTATCAGAAAAACATAGTGGCTTTTTGATCCAGTAATTTCACTGTGGGTAGCCTTCTAAGGAAGTAATCTAAAATATAGAAGGGAACTATTTAGCAAGTTGTTCATCACAGATTTATAACTTAACACTTTTTAGAAACCTATCTAGAAGTCCAACGAGGGCATGGTTAACTAACCACAATGTATCATTTGAGAGATTTTTATGTGGTTACTAAAATTATAGTTGGAAAGAAGCTAGGCAGAAAAAAATGTTCCTGCTCTTAAAAGATATTAAAAATGATACATGCACTAAAAGACTAACTACAAAGAGTTGCAGATGGTAAAGATGTTTTAAATCTCCTCCAAGCTTTCTGAGGAAAATTGCTGAGCGTTGACAGTTAGCATTCTGAAAGCCCAAATAATGGGGTTTCTACTAAGTGTAGAAACGGGCTGCTTCTTCTTCCTGTTGCCCTCATCCATCTAAATAATAAAATTATTTCATTCAAGCAAACAGTCGAGACAGATGGACACAGGGGTCAGATACAAAGGACATGCTGGGCTGGGAGGGCTGGCTGATAATAGTTTGAAAATTACATTCCACAAGGTCTTGAGACTCCACACGTGAAGCTGAGAAGCATCTGTGCGGTCCAAGTACAGAGAGCAGGGTCCTTGATGCTCCCCCTCCACACATACCTCAGCTTTAAGGACGACCAATCCACTTTCCTCTAGTAAACCAACTGCATTCAAATAAAGATTTTGTCTAAGGGAAAAAATATATATTTTTTTGAAACATCATAAATACTGGATTAAAGGCAGAATTTAAAGCCAAGCATGGTGATGCTCATCCACAATACAAGCACTTAAGAGGCAAAGACTGTGGGACCAGGTGTCCAGGACCAGCTTTAGCGACGTAGCAAGTTCAAGGCCAGCTAGGCAATATGAGCCACTGTTTCAAAAAATAACTCTCTCTCTCTCTCTCTCTCTCTCTCTCTCTCTCTGTGTGTGTGTGTGTGTGTGTGTGTGTGTGTGTGTGTGTGGTGTGTGAATATGTAGCAGGTATATGATTGGGGAGATATGCTGTGTGTGTGTGCGTGTGTGTATGTGTGTGTGTGCGTGCATGTGCATGTGGGGGGGGGGGGCCGGCTATGCATGGTGTGTGTGTGTGTGCATGCTCTGTGTGTATGCGTGTATGTGTATGTGCACATGTGTGTGCATGCATGTGCATAGTGTGTGTGTGTGTGTGTGTGTGTGTGTGTGTGTGTGTGTGTAAGCCAAAGCCAGCAGTAGGGTGGTGAAAATGCCAATGGAAAACCAGCAGGCAATAATTACCCCAAAGGATGAAGGGCCACATCAACTGTTCTCAACCTGTGGGTCATGACCATTTAAAAACATATTTCTTATGGTCTTAGGGACCTCCAACCATAAATTTATTTTTGCTGCTACTTCATAATTATAATTTTGCTACTGAGTGGTATCTCAGTTCCTAAAACCATCAGAAATATGGTATCTCACAGTGGGCAAGATCCACAGGTTGAAAACCGTCGGCCAGGATGGCCAGTAATGTTGTGTTCAGTTCCTGGCCTTTTCTACCCCCATGTGTCAAGAGTTGTCTTACTGAGGAAGAGGCACTTCCTCTGAGGTTTGTGTAATAGTTATAAATTCAAGAGGAAGAAGAAACCCGCCTGGTGGCACAGGCTTACAGTCTGCTCTTTGAGGCTGAGGCAAGGGACTGCAACTTCATGAGGCCAAAAAGGTAGGGGATATACATCCATGGTAGATCCCTTACTTAGCATGTATGTATGAGGCCAGAGACAAGTCCTGAGAACCACACAAAAGGGGAGATAAAGGGAAGGCTTATCATCCTGCCCATAATTGTCATTCAAAATCAGTAGCTGAAGGTCTAACTTGAATCCTATCAGGGGACCATGCATGGTCCCACCACTCTCCAAATAACACTCGAAGGCAGACCTGGTGGCATGCACCTAGAATCCCATCACTGTTGATGCTATTGAAGCTGAGGGTGCAGTGGATTGTGAGTTCAAGGCTCCCCTGTTAGACTTCATTTCAAAACAAGGCAAAAGGAAAAAGATTATCAAGAGTACTTTGCAGAAGACATGAGTTCAGTTCCCAGAACCCACATGACAGCTCACAGTGCTTGTTAACTCCAGCTCCAAGGGATCCAACGCCCTCTTCTGGTCTCTGTGTGCACTGCATGCGCTCAGTATACTTAGATATAGTCAAGACACTCATACACATAAAATATAAATAATCGATCTTTGGGGAAAGAGTATAAACTCATGAGCCCAATTTTCAACAAAAGTTCATATTTTGACACATCAAGGCAACTGTACAAGATTCCCATGCAGCTTTGAATAGTCCCATAACAATATGGTTTTCCAAAGATGAGCTCGATACTTCTGGTTTCTCTTTAGAGTGGGAGACCGCACCTTTGGAACATCCTCAAATAGCTGAAAGGTGATAACAATATCATTTTAGGGAATGTGCAGGCTCATCATTGTACGTCGATTTGACACAGCCGGAGCAGATGAAGTCTCAAATGAAAAAAATGCTTCCATAAGATTAGGCTGTAGGTAAGCCTATAGGGCATTTTCTTATTGAGGGATGGCCCAACCCATTGTGGGCGGGGCCACCTCTGTCCCCATAGTCATGGTTCTGAAAGAAAGCTGACTGAGCTAGACATGGGAGCAAGGCAGTGAGCAGCACCAATGAGTCTGCATCAGCTCTTGTTTCCAGGTTTCTCCTCTCCTTGCTTTTGACAATGAACTGGTACATGGAACTGTGAGTAGAATAAATGCCACTCACCTCCAAGTCGCTTTTGGTCATGATGGTTCATCACAGCAATATTAACCCTCACTAAGACAAGCAAGTTAATTTATCTCTTATTTATCTGCCTTGCTAGGGTTTTGAGGGAGTTGAATGGATTGCTTACACATAAGTGTTTAGTACAAGGCTTGGCACCTGGCAGGCATCCAGTAGGGCTATGGGAGTATTATTTGCAGTTTAATTAGAATTGTCATGCTTCTTAGAGGGTGTATAATGTTTCCAAACTGTAAGAGAGAATGAGCTACTCACGTCAATGCTTTACAACCAGGGATTAAGGAGTAAGGCATATACCGTGTTTTGAAGTTCATCCGCTGGTTTGGCTAATTGTCTCAAGTGTGATAAATAACAACATAGTTTTAAAAAAAAATCACTATCTCTCTAACGTGACTACTTTGAAAGAAGAGGGGGAAAAAACTAGCTCCTTGTAATAAAAGCTCCATGGAAGTGTGTGGTTTCAATGTCACTCGAGTGTTTTCAGAGTCACGGCTGGTTCATCCTCAGGGGAGTTGACAAACACAGAGCTGCCATGTGCACACTAAAATAACACAAACAAGCACCTGTGCTCTCATGCATCCAGTCTGTAATTTTATCTCCCCCCCCCCCCTCCCCGTGTGTTGTTTGTCTCCCTCTAAATTCCTAAGAAGCGCAGGGGGTTTTTCTTAGAAGATTCGTGTCTGGGCTATCCATGCCGGTGTCACTGTGCTTCCAAAATGAGGAGTCTAAGTTGTGAGTGAGACACAAGAACATGGCTTAGGTCTCTTCCTCCTGCTCTTCAGTGTGCTGCTCCTTATACCTGTTCCACCTCTTCCATTCTAGTTACTCCTGGGAGTATTTATGGGGTGTCTGGTGTGCAGGGCCGTTGGCCTTGGAAACAGTTCATCTCATCAAGTGGTTTCCTCTGTCACAGGACAGAAAAGACGTTCAATTCAATTGAAACACGGTTTCTGATGCTAGCATGAGAAAAGCAAAGCAGGGTTTGATGAGGTATAAATTCAATTTTCCGTTGGCCACGGCGCAACACTTACCCATTCATTTAATAACTATTATTGAGTGGTCTTCTCCAAAAAGATCAAAAACTGAAAACATTCTTGCTAAATGGAGGGAAATTTAAAACACTGTACAGGAAAAAAAAATGGAGGCAAAAAGAAAGTACTAAAGAATAAAATATAAGGCGCACTATGAGCACGGTGGTACACGCCTTTAATCTGAGCACGCAGGCACAGGCAGGTGGATCACTGTGAGTTCCAGGCCAGCCTGGTCTACAAAGCCAATGCAGGACAGCCAAGGCTACACAGGGAAACTCTGTCTTGACAAACAAAAAGCAATAAATAAATAAATAAATAATAAAATAAAAAACTTGCAGTGATGAAGAAGGGAGATTGAGATAGACAAATAATCCTATATGTGTGTAACATAAATAACCATAAGAACATATGTCAAAATCTTTACTGGGCAATTTTACCTTAAATACTATGAACTGACTAACAATTTTTTCCAGTAAGCACAGGCTATTTTCTTAAGACAATATAGGAAGTAATTTGAGAAAAGAGAAAAAATTCCAATTTGAGGAATTTATAGAGGCTCTTAGTGTTTTCTTGAGGATGGCCAGAGGCATAACACTGGGAGTGGCCAGAACCTGTAACAGTCACTGGTTAAATCTGTGTGCTGGCCTGTGAGCCAGGTCATTCAGGGAAAACGAATACAAGCCTCAAAACAACAACAACAACAAATCACCAAACTATGTTCTTACTTCCAGAACTCAATAATCTGCTATTTAAGGAGTGCACATGTTAAGTACAAAAGTTTCAGCCTATATAAGCAGCTCCAGGACCTAAGCATAAACCTGTGCATTAAAGATCTCATTATGAAATGGATGGCAGAAATACAGAGAGTGGAGAAAGTGTGTGTGTGTGTGTGTGTGTGTGTGTGTGTGTGTGTGTGTGTGTGTGTGTTTGTGTGTGTTACCATATGGAAAACTACTTTTTCTCCTATGCTATAGTGTTACTCCTAAAAAGGTTATGAATAGTTTTATTTTAATATTTTACATGGATATTTAAATTTTTTATCATTGAAAAAAATTCATGCTGAAAGAAAATATCTTCTTTGCTTATGTTTTTTTTTTTCCTCATTGCCAATTGTTGGAAGGGAGTTGACAACAGGGCACTTGACTAACGGTCACTACCTACCAACTGATTGACAGGGCTGGATCTGGTCTCTGAGTAAAGATCTCTCCCGTGGGCAAAAGTCCACACATTGCTTCTCTGTGGAGAGCAGGCAGTGCTCAGCAACCAGGCTCCAGTTCTGGCTGCAGTGTTGATAGAACAGATGACGGCTGTTCACACACACAAACCGCTTCCTGAAGTAGGAGATGCACAGAGAGGTTTTTTCCATTAAAGACAGTGGACATAGTAACTTTTTAGATAGAGGATGAAATGGGAACGTTTCTGCAAGACACTGATCCTGGGTGGTACCCATCAGCGATGTGTGCAGCATCCTAGTAGGTTGGACCCGTCACTGTATGGCCATATTTTCTGTTTTTAAGGCTGTGCATAAAGTCTCAGAATTTCTCTGACTCAAATGTTCAATCTTTCTCCAACAAGTGTTTTTCTTCATCCAGCAAAGAAAAACATCTGTAAACATACCATTGAGAATATTTTTTTTCAAAAATGTATCCAATTTTAATTGCAGAATATGGAAAAATGCTTTATAATAACTGATAATATCAAAGAGGAAACTCAGAAATGCATTCATTGCCACTTCCCAAATTGAGTCATTCAGTATTAAAATGCCTTATTTTAGTGCATTGGATGTATTGATGCAACATATTATGGAAAACATGAAGTAATCTTTAGTGGGAAATTATTCCATAATTTGTCAATCTAAATACCAAGAATAATCTTGCTACTGTTTCTAAGAGCCTTTAATTGGATACTATAATTTTTAATAAACACAAATTAAAGATAAGCCACCTGTGCACATAATCTGGCATATCCTCAACCAATGTGATGGTGACATAAAGCTATTGTTAATTTTATTACATGTAAAGTGTTTTATTTTAAAACTCAATGACAACTTATTTGACATGAATATTTTATTCCTTAGTGATTCCCAGATGCCAGCCTTCAAAACTCTTAACAGAACACTGTCTTACCAAGGCTCTTTCTTGTGCTTCGAATTATACTGCTCCTATACTTTCTTTCCGTAACTTTAAAATTGCTTTGTAAGGGACTCACTCAGCATTTCTCAGGCCCAAGTGGGAGCACCGCCTTTCCCTGGGTAAACGCTGCCAAGGCACACTAATAACACTACAACATTAAGATCAATAATCTCGAAACATCGGGGGTTTTCTTTTCTTAAAAAACACGTCTTTTCTGGTTATTATATATTTTCCCCTTGGAAGGTAGAGTCTATTTGAAGTTTATTATCTATAGAGAAATGAGAAAGAGAAAAGAGCTAGGTAACAGCAAGAGAGCAGCATACTCAGTCCCTTAGGGGATGAAGGTCCGTTACTAGGGAAACGGAAGTGTGTGTCTCTGTCTGTTGTAGCCGCTGCTTCGCCTAAGGATGCACAAGTTCTCAGGATCCATTCGTGGTCCCCCACTTCCCAGTGTTCATCTTTGGTGATCCTTAAGTTCACTAACTATGAGAATTGGAGACTTTGGTATGAGCCAAAAAGAACCAAGAAGTCTACTTCCTGGCTTGAATAAAATGCTGGCTGGATGAGGAGGATCTTTGGATGTGAAATAATCAGTGTGTCTAGATTGCAGTTTACTTCCGGGCCTTGCAACTCATTTTTCAAAGGAACTGAGTCACAGTCTAGAATGACGTAAGGCTATGAGGAACTCAAGGGTCAGCTTCCTCGTTCTGAGAGAGGCATCAAGGTAGAAATGGGGGATGTCAAGAAGGCACAGTCAAACTGAAGCTTATTTCTGGGCCTCAGTAAGAGTCTAAGCAGGGCAGTGACTATTTTCAGTCTTTACATTTTACTTACGTTTGGGATAGAAGAAAAGAGCCCTGCCTATCAGCCCACCACCACTGACTAAGCCTCAAAATCACCCTTGCGAGGGAAGCACCATACAGAATGCATTATCAAAGAGTTGGTGGTCTCCCTTCATGAGTGTCTGAGAGAAAAGTTCGAGGGAACAGTTTAAGTGCAGTCATTCTGGGAGCACCTTCACAGCCTTCTGAAGTTCCTTTTGTATTTCCAGATTCTTCCATCCCACTCTGTCTCTGAGAAAAACAAAGCACTGAGAAGCCTCCTAGCAAGTCGGCATGAAAATAAGAATTACATCTGAGATCAGATGCAGAACTAATCTTTGGTTTAATCCTACTAAGCCATGTGCCCAGTTTCTCAGAGTTGGTCTGGGTCCAATGTAGACAGAGGTTAAACAAATTAGCACATGCATTGATGGTGGAAGCAGCATTTTATTTGAAGATTATGTCCACCTTGCCAGCTAAGACTTGCAGCAAATAAGTAAACTTAGATTAACCCTAGATTAATCCAAAAACAAAAGAACCTTCAGCCAGAAGCCTGAGATAGGACTGGGGGTGGGGAGGAAAGAATGCTGTGTCCTAATCACTGGAAGAGAGTGGGCTATTCACCCAAGCCAAGACTGTCCTGATCTATAATGAGATCAATTGTATTTGAAGCTCTTTGGGTCCTGGCAAGAGGACATGCCCAGCAAGGCAGCACTGAGGAGCGATGACCTCACTGAAGAGCACAGCCAAGGCCAGCAACCTCCATTTCTGGCCCTGTCTTTCTCCTGTCCTCTTCTCTGGATTGCCAGTTGCCCAGCAAAGCAAAGCCAGTCTGCAAAGTCAAATATCAATGTTCTGCATTTGCAGTCTCTTTCCCAATGAGCCTAGAAAGGGCTTTTTTTTTTTTTTTTACTTTAAATCCATCTGAAATGTTATGTAAGTTGAAATTAGCCAGCTGTTTTCAAATGGTTGGTATTTATTTATTCATTCATTCAGGCAGTCATTCATTCTTAATGGCTCTGCCTCTGTAAATCGGATTTCTGGGAAAATTTTAACCACTTCTCTATTCCCTACAACATCAAGTGCATCTGTCTAAATATATAAATATAACTCTCCATTTAAGCATTCCATGGACATTGAAGACTAAAGTCATGGCTTCTAGGCACCTCCCTAGAAAAAAAAAAAAGGTAAAATGTATTGCCACCTGATCTTACATCTCTCATTTCTTATACACCACAGACATATAAAATGGAGAATATCTTTATGAGCCACTTTGACTAGAGATCACACAAGAATGCAACTGGTGTAAAAAGGGCATCACAGAAAGGACACACATGTTCTAAGTCAGTAGGGGGCTGGACAAACAGAATTTCCCTATGAGGAGGAGAAGAATGCTAGAGGACAGAGTCTATGCCAACACATTTTTACAAAAATGACATTGAAGGCCTCTTGGATTCCAGATAACTCTTACAAAATATTTTGATGGATTAAATGTAAAAAATGAATCAAGCATATGGATTAAATTTTCATTAAAATACAGATGGGATTTTTTTTGTTATTAAATTAAGTAAAATGTTTGGCAAAGTACATTTGGTTTTGGCCAATCCCAGGGACATTTGAAAAACAATTTTGAGCTATTCAGTGAACTAAGCAGAGAGCCAAGCTTGCCCATCCCTAGAGTTTGGAAAAAATTGAAATCTGCCTCATCGAGGTCTGAATCAGTGTCAAATATGTTTCTTAAACACCAAAATTGCCTACGTGCTTTGAGAATGCAGTTGACATGCCCAAAGGTTATTGAGTAACTCGGATACCTGGTACATAGAAGGCAGCAATCCACTGACCTGAGCAAGGTGAACAGTTCTCCCTTCCCCCACCCACATATTAAGGACTGAACCAAAGCCAGAGAACTCTGTGTTTGCAAGTATGCTGTCTAGCCTAGAAAGTTGACACCAGACAGCAGCTGACTAGGAAAGACTCATTGAGGAGGAAAGCTATCAGTGCAGTTGGCCAGTTGACAAGGGGCTTTTAATACCTACATTGACCAGAAAGATTTTAAAAAAGCAAAATACAATATGCATATTGATGAAGAGTGAGGTCATATGTTTAGGATTTTTTTTTTTTTCCCCTCCAGCATCAAGAATTTGGCTTTACTTTGCTTATCTAAAGAAGAAAAAAAAAATCTCAAAGGAATTTTGCATGGAAATTTTTGGCACTCAAACACAAGTCCATTTGAATATCTTTCTATCAGCCCATGGGTTACTGAGGGGGGGGGGGATAATCCACCTATCAGTAACATCTAATGCATGACTGTACACGAAGTTTCAAGATTAGTAATCTTTTGTTCTCCCGCATTATGAAACACCTCTCTACCCCTAGTAAAACTTCAGCTTTGTGCCAGTAACTTAGGAGAACAGAATCACTTGAATGCTCAAGTTTTTGGTACCTGGATATTAAGTATCAAATGCCAGCATTGACCCAGTCGAGGTTTATATTTAAATTTCCACTTAGAGTAGAAATATTTGTAAATCTATAGCCCCTTCTTTTGTCTTCTTAATGAAAGGGCTGTGTGTTGTGGGGAGAACAGTCTAAGGTAGGGGTGGGGGGGTGGCGGGCTGAGGTGAATAGGGCTGCTCGCCTCTGAACCACATGCAGGGCTCTTTAACTTGTGTGTTTTCTATGTAGCAGACAAGTCAGGAAAACAGAACTGCTGTTAAGTATTTAAAACGAAGCTGGGTGTGGTGGTGCACACCTGTAATCTTAGCGCTTGGGAGGCAGAGGCAGGCTGATCTCTGGGAGTTCATGGCCAGTCTGCTCTATAAAATGAGTACTGGACAGCCAACGCTACACAAAGAAATACAGTCTCAAACAAACAAACAAACAAACAAACAAAATGAAAGAGATGTCATAGTGGAATTTAGTAATTTGTAAAATCATTGCAAAGTGCGGAAGTGTGAAGGTGGAGGGTACTAGTGATAACACCACCATTCAGGAGATGCAGATTTTACAGGAGATGCTACCTGCAACCTTTGGCTGCCTGGCTCAAGAGTAGATGGTTCTCAGGGAGTCATCTGGAAGGCTTGGGAGAACCTCCTAATATTGTCTGATGATCTCCATATGCCTGTTCCCATTTTCTAGCATGACCAGAAAGTGGCTTTGTCCTCTTCTATAGTCCACCTCTTCTCAGTAAACTAGAAAGAATGATACAGTAAAATGAAGTGCAGTTTCTGGACTCCAGTCCAGAGCACAGGTGCGGGTCTGAAGGTAACAAATTATTGGCCCATGTGTGTTCTCTTGCTTTCTTCTAGAGCCTTCTTTTTTTTTTTTGTCCCAGCTTGCTCATGTATCCCCTTGTTGCTGCATCTGATTCCTAGACCTCTACTTCCATGTGCAGCTAACCCCCACCCCGGCAGATACCCCTGCCTCAGCCCCATCAATGAGTCACCTAACAATTACTTTCCTCTGTTCTCACTTTAACTGGTCCAGATCAGGATTTTTCTTGCTGTGTGCCTGAGGTACTGCAGTGCCATGGTCACTCATGCACCTAGCCCCAGCCTGCCACACTAGTTACTCTTCTTGTTCCTGTGATAAGTGACCTGACAAACTTCTGGAAAGAAGGGGAGATTATTTAAGGCTGTGGTTTGAGGAAATAGGCTCCATTGTGGAAGGACAGCAGAACGGCAGGGGCATGAGACAGCCTGGTGCACTGCATCTACCATCAGAAACCAGAAAGAGACAAATGCCTGTGCTCTGCTCTGCCTCCTTTCTTCTTCTTCTTCTTCTTCTTCTTCTTCTTCTTCTTCTTCTATTTCTTCTTCTTCTTCTATTTCTTCTTCTTCTTCTTCTTCTCTTTTTCTTCTTCTTCTTCTCTTTCTCTTCTTCTTTTCTCTTCTTCTCTTTTCTTTTTCTTTCTTCTTCTTCTCTTTCTTTTCTTCTTCTTCTTTTCTTCTCTTCTTCTCTTCTCTTCTTCTTTCTTCTTCTTTTCTTCTTTTTCTTCTTCTTCTTCTTCTTCTTCGTTCTTCTCTTTTCTTTCTTCTTTCTCTTGTTTCTATCTTCTTCGTCTCTTCTTTTTTCTCGTCTTCTCTTCTTCTCTTCTTCTTTCTCTTCTTCTCTTCTTTTGTCTTCTTCGTCTCTCTCTATTTCTTCTTCTTCTCTTTCAATTTAGTGTGGAACTCTAGGCTATGGGATGCAGCTCCATTCAAGGAATGCCTTCCCTTCCTCAGTTTAACCCCTTTGGAAAAGCCCCCAAAGGCACACCCAGAAGTGTGTCTCCTAGGCTATTCCAAATCAAGCCAAGGTGACAGCAAAGATTAACTATCATATCTGCAGTCACCATACTGACAATGCTCTCAACAGAGCCACATCCAACATAAGACCAATCAGCTATTCACATGATTATAATCATAATCTGCCATAAATGCCAACTAAGCATATGACCTTTGTTGGAAGTAACTTCAGAATGAAAACCCTAATCTCAAGATAAAATCATAATACCCCCCTCTTAGCATGCAAAGCCCTCCACAATGAGGTTCAAGTTTCTCGCCCCGCCCTTTGTTCATAAACTTCATAATACGTTCTGGTAATACTCAAGACGGTTTACTTTCTCTTCATATGCCACGGCAGTTAAGGGAGATACAGCTGTGGCATGCAAAGATGAGGAATAAGCGTGAGGAGATCAGAGACGTGGGGGAAGGGGAACAGCCAGAAGAAAGCACGAGGAAAAATGCAAGAAGGAAAAGGAAAGGAAGTGAGTCCTGAGATTGATGGTGCATAGCAGATGTGAACCTGAAGCTGAGTGTGCAAGTGGGGACGCAGCAGCCTGTGAGTAAGGAGGACGCTGGTAGGAGGAGTTAATTCTAAGCCAGGCCTCCAGAGGCCAGAGGCCAGGACCAAAGCCTTTCACAAAACAATAATGCATGTGGGACGGGTTCACTGTCCATAAAAAGCCTCAATCAACACTTCTTCATTTTCCAAATTATCCCTGGTAGCATGAAGCTGTGCAGTCATTCCAACGACTAACCAACAATTACAAAGCATCTCACAGTTTCCCAAGTGGTGCCACAAACACTTCATCTAAGTAACACACTCTGGGTCCTTCAGCCAAATCCCAGAGGTTTCAAAGGAGTCCCATGCTTGGCCAAGTGAAATGGCTAGCAGCTGCCACATATTTACAGAGACTTTGGATTCTATTAACTCGGCTAAACTACTGCGTTTAACTGGAATGCTACTTAAAGTGAACAGGGGAACATAGTAGTGTCTCAGAGAGATGCAAATGAGGGAATGACCACAATCCTTTGCAGTAGGAACTTAGAATCTCTCTTTAAGAACATCCACTGGTGGTGTAAGAAGACACAAGACAGGTCTTGACCACTACCTTGCCTGTTAGTTCCTGTTAAGCCTCCTGGGTGGGCTTCTGTGTCCAAAGGAGAAACTGCAACACAGATGTGCAAAAGGGAAAGAAAAGGTCATTTTGTTTTTGTATTTTATATTCATATTTTATATTTATATATTTTATAAAATATATAATACATATATATGTTATATATAATATATAATACATGTACTATAAATTATATACTATAATATATAGATATAACTTATAACATTTTATAACTTGTATTAGTATTTTATAACTAACGGGTTAATATATAGTGGCCAGTTTATGTCGCAGTAGTTAAAATTAATTTTTGCATATTCTTTCTCCTCCCCAATGCCTGAAGTCTTGTCAATATCAGCCTGGAGGGACTGATGAGACCACATGTGATCCACACTCCAGACTACAATTTGGCAGAAGACTTTCTCAGCAAAATGTGCTTCACCTCATGCATCATTGTCCTTCCTTGTTTCCCCCATAGTGAGTTTATTTCTAAAGTAATTTCTGAAGTTATTTCAGTTGCAGTAATCTGAGCTTTGTTTACTGACACGTGTTATAGCATTTATAAGACCCCCTGCCTTTCAAACTGGGGACGAATAACTTTGAAACGATGTAAAAAGCAGAAGTGCTTTCATTTGGGACATCTGGTCACCTACTCGATGCCATTACGTCACAGAGCAAGGCAGCCCCCAAGTTTCTTACTATTCTTTTGGGCAACCACAGAGACCTTTTCTTTTATATCGCAGCTTTATGGTCAGGGAAAGAGCGCTTCATAGTTCAGACCTTTTCATGGAAAACAGATTGTTATAGCGACTGTCTTGGCGGTGTCTCGTATCGGGGGGTGGCTCTTTAGTCAGGGAAAGGATGAGCACTGGCAGTTTGATGAGCTTTATAGCTAATTCTCAACATTTTCCTCTTGGGTTGCTGTAACAAACTATCACAGGTTACTGGTTTTACAAGCTATGAATTCACCTTTGTAGCACTAGATAATCAGTGAAATCAGTGTCACTGGATCCAAGTGGGGGGGGGGGCTCAGGAGACTGTTACCATCCTCTGAAGTTTCTAGAGGGGATTTGTTTCCCTGATGTTTTCATCTTTGTATTACTCAAACCCCATTCCATCTCCAAAGCCAGGCAGGTGGCCTCCTCCCCCAGTGGTCATATTACCATTGCTTGTGTCAAATTCCCCTCTTCTCCCATATTCTACCAGAACACCTGCGGGTGCTTTGTGTCGACTCAGATAATCCAGGATAACCTCACCATCTTGAGAGCCTTAATCACAGCTGCAAAGTCTCTTCTGTCATAAGGTAGCACTCACAGTTGCCAAGGATTAATACCTGGATACCTTCTGGGAAAGCATTATGCAGCCTCCCCGATTTTGCTCTTAATTCTCCCACCTGCGCCACCACACATTGTTACCACTACTCTAACGTTGAAGTTATGGCTGCAGAGGTATAGTAAGAGATTTATCACTGCTTCCAACTGTCAGTGGCAGGCTCAAACTTCAAGCCAGCCCTCCTGGATCTATGGATTAGCTTAAGGAAAACAGGGGTGTTAAGAAATATTGACAACTTCCCAAAGCTTTTTTCTCAACTTCCCATTCAGCTACCCACCCCCATATGGCAGAAATAGCCCCAAAGTTACCCTCTGTGTCAGTATGGCATTGGCTAGAAAACAAAACAAAACAAAAAAACCCCTTTCCATGTATAGATGTATGCTTTAGAACGAAATGGACAATGGTAATCAATTGGAATTGAACTTCATAATATTCCATAAGAATCCCTTTATGATGTTTTTACTTTCAACTTGAGAGCAACTTTTTGTCCTTTCTATGTTCCAAGCAATGACCTCTGTTTTTACATGTCTCAATTCATTAACAATCAGGTGTAAGTGCTATCATAGTTATTGGTGTTTGTTTGTTTGTTTTTATTTCAGATGAGGAAAACAAAGAATCTGGAGGTTAAATGATTTTGTCTAATTTTTCCACAAACTAAAACTTGAGCCCAGGAATTTTGAGCCCTTAACAACAACTCTATACTACATACAGTCTAGTGTTTTATAAAGCTGTACATTTTAATTCTTAAATTCTACATGAACAGGCTTTACTCTCATCCCCTCCGTTATCCACACCACTGAGTATGGTTTATTACTTATATCAGACCTTCAAAGGCTGAATAGATAATTACTGCAATTGCATTTCCATTTCCCATATACCCTTCCATATATTCTTTGTCCATATCCTTCTAAATGTATTCTTTTAGTACATTACTCCTCAGAGTGCTGTCCCCAAACCAGTGGGGCAGGCATCCTTGGGGTCCTCAGGAGAATACAGGAACTTAGGGCTGTACCCTAGACTTAAGGGATTCAAACCTGCATCTTAGTGAATCTTCCACATTACTCATACCCATCAGAGTTCCAAAAGAACATGATTACATTGAACAAACATATTCTCTATAGGAAATATTAAAATGCTTTGGCCCCAGACTCCTCAAGTCCATTCCAGGTCTAGAGGGCTTCAATTTGGTCAGTTCCCCCAACAGCATTTCCCTAGTACAGACTTTAATTTTCTTCAAAGTGCTTTAAGAGCAAACAGACAAAACTCCCTGGCCCCAAACATACAGAGAGACTCAGCTTCAGAGAGCAGATGGGTGAGCAAGATACGCAGCAGCCTGGGTTGGCAAAGACTCTCAGGCTCTCCCTGGTACAGAGAAAGAGCTTATCTCCATGGACACAAAATAGAGCCTCAAGAGCGGCCCATTTGGACCAACCATCCGGGGGCTTTCAGAAATATGTGTATCTTCTTACTGCTCTCCCCTGCAGACCCTGGGGCACCTGGCTAGAGAAACCCAGGAGTACATAGGTAAAGACAATAGAATGTCTACAGAGATGCTCTAGAGTGGTGGTTTTAAATGTTCTAAACTCAAGAATAAGAACATTTAACAGAGGGAGCTAGAGAGAAGGCTCAGTAGTTACAAGTGTTTGCTGCTCTTCTAGACGACCCCAGCTTGGTTCCTGGCACCCACACGAAGCAGCTGACAGCCGCCTGTAACTGGAGGTCCAGGGGATTTGACAGCCTCTTCCGGACTCCAGGGACCCCTGCACTAGCAAATGTAGAGACGGACACAATATTTAAGGCCAGAGAATTTTAGCACAGAGATCAAAAACCGAAAAAAAAAAATTAACTGCACATGCTAGAAATAAAAGCACAGAGAGATGCAGACTACACCCATACACACAAGCACACTTAAAAGGAGTCTTGACACCAGTCCCAGTGGATATATTTACAAACCAACTCACTCACCTAAGTCTCAGGGAACAGTGAGGAAGAGAGGGTGGAAAGACAAGGAGTTTGCTTTGAAATTGTGTTTCCTAGGAATGCCAGAAGCTACACCCATACAGTCCCACCATTATGACTGTCTAAACATGATCTAAACAACACCAATAGACATGGTAAAGGGAACAGAAGAAGCCCACAAGGCCTCAACCCTACACAAAGAACTACAGGCAACTGAGGAAGGCTGAGAATAAGAGAAATAGTCTTCCTAAGGAAGAGCACACCACTTGATTATCCAACACCAATAGACTGAACAAGCTATATTTATTTGTGTGTGTGTGTGTGTGTGTGTGTGTGTGTGTGTGTACACATATAGGCACTCAAGATTCTAAACCCCCACAAAAGGAGAAAAGAGGAAGGCAGAAATAATAGTCTCTGCATACAAACAAATGCCAGCCATTCAGGGCCACTGACTCTTCACTAAGGATGTGTAAAAGGGAGATTTTCAGGTGAGAGAACTCGGATTGGCCATGGGAAAGCAGAGCCACACAAATAGAGAGAGCGGAACCAGGAGACATGATGTGAACAGAATGTTCACTTCTGATGTGTAATTATTAGTATAGGAAAATAGTGACCCTAGTTTGTGTGATTAAGGTATATAAATATAAAAGTAAAACCAATAATAATAATGACAGTAAGAAGGGGTTGGGAAAATATTGCTACTAAGACCACATATGGTTGATAAAACATCACATTATTTAAACTCTGACTAAATGAAAATATGCCTTGAAATTCTAAATTAAGAGTGTTTCTTGAGAGTGACATAGCAAGCCAGTAGTCAAAATGCAACAAGGAGAAGAAATGAATAAATATATTCAACCAAAAAGGAGAGAGGAAAAAGAGAGAGATTGTCTGGTGGTGCTGCTAATTCCAGCACTGGAAGACAACTGAGAGGATCGAAAGTAGATCGATTTAAAAGTGGCTATTTTGATACATTTAAACACACTTAAAGATATGTTATCAAACCAGATAAAGATCAAATTAAGGTCTAACTGCATATTATCATGTGATTAGCCAATGTTAAATATAAGTTAATATGCTTAAACAAAGGCTGAAAATGGATATTGCCTAACTTTTTTTTTTTTTTTTTTTTTTTTTTTTTTTTTTTTTTTTTTTTTTGAGACAGGGTTTCTCTGTGTAGCCTTGGCTGTCCTGGACTCACTTTGTAGACTAGGCTGGCCTCGAACTCACAGCAATCTGCCTGGCTCTACCTCCTTGAATGCTGGGATTGCAGGCATGTGCCACCATGCCTGGCTGGCCTGAAAACTTTTAATAGGAAGAAATCTGGAGAAATTCTGGTATCAGAAAAAGTAAACTTAATGAGAAATATTCAAAGAAATAAAGAGGACAACAGATAACAAAGGGGTCAAATCTCTGCAAAGACAAGAACCCTCATGTGCATCCACTTAACAGCAGAATCGAACAATCCCAGGAGGACAAATGGGGAAATCCACTCTCACACTTGAGATTTGCAGCACTCTGGTTTTGGTGACTGATAGAGGAATTCGGCAGCCAGTCAGAGAGCACAGAAGAGGACCACTAACTGGAATGACCTAGCCAACCTTTATAGACCGACTCAGCCAAGAGTGGCAGAGCACATGTGCTTCTCAAGGGCATGTGGCCTACTGACCCAGAAAGACCATATTCTATGCTGTAAAACAAGTCCCAGCATATATAAAAGAAATTAAATTGACCACAATTCTTGAACATACCTAGAAGTCAAAAACAGAATGATATCAAGAAAAACCTCCAATTATTTGGAAGAGTGATGACATAACCTGAGTTACATTAGTCTTTGGTGAAAGTTTTAAATATCCTAAGCTCAAGGAAAATAAAATATAACAAATGGCTCTAGAAAGAAGGCTCCACAGTTACAAGTGTTTGTTGCTCTTCTAGAGGACCCCAGTTTGATTCCTGACACCCGCATAAAGCAGCTGACAACTGCCTGTGACTGGAGCTCCAGGGGATTTGACAGCCTCTTCTGCACTCCAAGGACTCCTGCACTAGCACACACACACACACACACACACACACACACACACACACACACGTATACATAAATAAGAGCAATAAAAATAAATCTTACAGAAATAAAATGCTAGAGGTTAAGAATACTTGTTGTTCTTGAATAGAGCCCAGCCAGATTCAGTTCGCAGCACTCATGTGGTAGCTCGTAACCATCCATAACTCCAGTTCCAGGGGATCTGACTTTGTCCTCTCACCTTGGCAGGCACTAGACATGCATGGAACGCACACATATACATTCAGGCAAAACACCTATAAAGAAGAGGAGAGGGGAGGAGAGGAGCGGAGAGGGGAGGGGAGGAGAGAGGAGAGGGGAGGAGAGAGGAGAGGGGAGGAGAGAGGAGAAGAGAGGAGAGGAGGGGAGAGGAGAGGAGAGGAGAAGAGAGGAGAGGGGAGAGGAGAAGAGAGGAGAGGAGAGGGGAGAGGAGAGGAGAGGAGAGGAGGGGAGAGGAGAGGAGAAGAGAGGAGAGGGGAGAGGAGAAGAGAGGAGAGGGGAGAGGAGAAGAGAGGAGAGGGGAGAGGAGAGGGGAGAGGAGAGGAGAGGGGAGAGGAAAGGAGAGAGGAGAGGAGAGAGGAGAGGGGAGGAGAGGGAAGGAGAGGAGAGCAGAGAGGAGAGGAGAGGGGATGGGGGAGAAGAGAGGGGACAGGAGGGGAGAAGAGGGGAGAGGAAGGGACTGGGGTAGAGGAGAGGAGAGTAGGGGAGGGGAGGGGAGGGGTGGGGAGAGAAGGGGAGAGGAGAGGAGAGGACAAGAGAAGAGAAGAGAGGAAAATATAACCTCAAAAAACAAAAACTAACTGACACCTTACATACCAGGCTCTCCCACTCAGGCATTTAACCATGAATGAGAAAAAAGAAAATTTCCATATAATTCTTTGTATATGAACATATCCAAGCTCTTCATTTCTTTGTTAATGCTCCAAACTAGAAACAACTCCAAATCTATAACCTGGTAAATAAATAAGGTTTGGTATATTCATGCCAGAAAACATTATCTATAATAAAAATGATAAGCAAAATTTGGTATATTGATATAATTTAATATAACCACAGTGAAAAGGAAAAAGCTATTGATATCCCAATAAAACAGCAAAATGGATGAATTTCAAAAAATCATGCTGGGAAAAATAAACTAGACAAGGGGGATGCATATTATTCCATTTTATATAAAATTTTAGAAAATAACAAACTAATTTACATTGGCAGATACATGTGGGATGGAGAAAACAGCAAGAAGAAGAGATGGATTTAAAAAAAAAAAGAACAATCTCAACTCTTAGACGCTAGCTATGTTCACTATCTCGGTTATGGTAATAATTTCTTTGGTGTATAACTATGTCAACATCTATCAAAACTGAGCACATGCAGTCGTTGTATGCCAATCTCAATAAAGTGGTTAAAAATAAAAACAATTCAGAAAAACTCATTTGAATTTGTGCCATCAAGTACCATCTTGACGGAGCGTGTATCCATACATCAGGGGCCTGCACTGCAACTCCCTTTCCCAAGCCCACACAGGGAGAAACTCCCAAGGTGCCAAGCTTGATGTTACAAGCGCTAGAAAAGACCTGAAAATAAGCAGAATTCTGGGGAGGCAACTGCCATCCCTAACCATCACCATTAGCCTCGCTTCTCTCCACAGACCACAATTACCAGCAACAGTATCAATTCCTGCCCCGCCCCCCACCTCTACTCTCCATTAAGCCATAGTGTCTTTTTCAAAATGTGTTTATGTCCACTTTTAAGATGCCATCATTTTCACTTTCTACTTAAAACAAAAAGCTCAGACTGGGCAGTTTTATCATGGCTCATCCTAAATCTAAGGGGGGAAAAGAAAAGCATGACGTATTTGTCAGCTAGAACATCTAAGAATGAATTTCAATGCTACAGCAGGCTGTGTCTGCCAGTGGGCACACTCCCCTGTTCGCTCTGGCTTTGCATGCACTCAGCCCGTGCAGTGCTATGGCTCACTCCAATAAAACAAGGGGCCGGGCTACAGACACACAGAGGAAAATGCCCAATTCTGTAGCCTGTGTCCGTTCAATTATGTTAGCAGTCACAAGCAATAAATTAAAATGAACATCCTTAATGATATTTGCCATTCCTGACTTTCGGTTGATTTCCTTAAAGAATTAGCATTCCTCGTCTCTAATTTCAGGGAATATGAAGAACTGTTTTCTATGTAACTAAATCCACTATTTGAATGCTTCCTCCCATGAGGCAGCCTCATACTCCCCTCCACCCATTTGGTAATTCTGGGGTTGGAGGTTATTTAAACTGCTTTTCAGCTTAGCGTTGGGTCGAGGCGGTGAGGATCATGAGCATTGGGTATGGCGACCCTATATTTCATGCATGTGTCTTCATCGTCTGCTGCTCTTGGATGGCCAAGGGAATCGTCTGTGGCTCACAGTCAGTCACACAAGAATCCTTGGCATGGGACTGTCAGGATTTGGAGCCCTGAATCTCTAATGCCCATTTCCTCTCTTCTGTTTATTGTTACTGCTGGACTTTTGTTCCTCCGGTGAGCAGGCTTATTATCTTTTTTTAAAAGCAAGAGGAAGTTGCTATTATCTATTTGGAGCTGGACTTCTTTAAGCTTGTTCTTTCTGTTGCTAAGTTACAAAAGGCAGAAAGAAAACGTTGTGTTTACCCCTTCCTAAATGTCAACTTTCCTTGGACCCTGGCTGTTCAGGTAAGTGGAACTTTCCAGTACATATGTCCCTCTGTCTTCTCATCCTTGATTTGGCAGCTAATTGGCCTGTCATTCTTTTACTCTGCAGAAGTTATTTGCAGTGTCTGTAATGCTTCTAAAAAAAAAAAAAAATAAGACAACAAGGCCAAAATCAATACACTTTAAGAGAAATTATAAGCTGTCTTCTTTCCTTTACCAGAAAGACAGCATTGAGGTGCTTTGGTAGCAAAGAGTGCCTGTGCCCTTCTTGCAGACAGAATCTTCTTGGACAACTGTCTTAGCCACAGACTCTTAAGTATATTCTTCAGAATGTGCCCTCAGTCTCTCTTGTGTGGCTTTCTGGACGCCATTAATAAAATCAACCACAGGCTGGAGAGATGGCTCAGAGGTTAAGAGCAGTGGCTGCTCTTCTAAAGGTCCTGAGTTCAATTCCCAGCAACCACATGGTGACTCACAACCATCTATAGTGAGATCTGGTTCTCTCTTCTGGCCTGCAGACATACATGTAAGCAGAACATGGTAAACATAATAAATACATAAATCTTTAAAAAATAAAATAAAAATATAAATATAAATATATTTTTAAATAAATAAATAAAATCAAGCACAGGGTCTTTGCTTGGCGGCTTATTAGGCATCTGAACAACTCTGATTTGAAATCAGCTTCATAATACATTTGGCCAATAATTTAAGGATCATGTCATCTGAACATGACATACCTCCAGGCCTCTCTGAAGCCCCACTTCTTGTTAGCCACAGTCACTTACTGACCCAAAAATGTCTCAGGCTCAAACACTTGCAGATGCATATGAAATCAATAACCTCAGTGTTTACCAATGACCTTGAGACACACAAGAGATTCAGCGGACTGTGTCTGAGAATGGGGCCGAGTGAACATTTGCTAAGTCAGGGGTGCTTTAGGCTGAAGGTTCAGAGGTAGAGAGGATACAGCCGAGCTTCCCTTCCAAAACACCAACATTACACCTGCCTTACCGAAATGCACTTACATTTTTCTTGAGTCTACTTATATGTTCAGCTTTTGTGTAATCCTGGATAATGTGTCTAAGAACCACTGTTAAGGGAATTGATTGTACTGCCTGCAGGAAAGTACAAAATGGAGTGAGATGAGTCATTCAGGCAGATGCACAGTGCCACAAACCAGAGACAAGGGCTCTCAGATCCTACCCGCGTACCTGCCCATGCCCCTCCCACTACTGCAGAGCATCTGGCAGTATCCAGCCTCAGTGGGCATGAGAAAAGCACACCGCTCTTGCCCTGCCAGCTGCATTTTCTATCTTAATTTATAATGCACACTGAAGGCAGAGCTGATAAGCTCTGTCTGTCTGAGGAGCTATGCAAGCCTTTAGCTTTTCTTTTAGAAGAAGAACTATTGTGTTTTCTTTAGGGGAAAGGGGGCACATTCTCTACTTTTTATGAGACGACATTCTACTAGGGATAAACCAAGAAAAAAGAAGCAGGTTTGGTTCCCTTGGGATATTCAGTGGATGAAAGCAAGTGGATAAAGACAAGTCCACAGTGGATTTGAGCTGGAACAAGTAAGCAGAGGCATCGATAAATTAGTAAGGGGATGAAATATTTACAGTGCACACCAGAGCTATGGAAGCCTGTTAGTGCTGTAGTTGGACAGATGGGTGAGCAGATAGATGGGTGGAGAAGAAGGGAAGGAAAGGAAGAGAGAGACTGAACAAGGAAAAGGACATTCCACATATGCTTAGGAACTGGGAGAATGTTCAGAGGAGTCTATGACTTGCTTCTAAATCTAATAACACGAAGGAAGGGATGAGCTGTACGTTTGCTCCCAGCGGAAAATTCATACTGGATGTTACATTGTTAAGAGCCCATTATGGAAAAAAAAAAATCTGCCAAAGAATATAAAAGGAGCTGCAGTGAAAATGGAAGAGGTGGGATAAGCTGAAGTTACAGAGTATCTGTGTCAGGAAGACAGAAGGGAGGGAGGACCTGGGGAAGAGAAATTTCTAGAAAGGGGTATGGTGTGAAATCTGGGCAAGGAAACGTTTCCTGTTCTCTGGAGGATTCCTATGGGCAGTCCGGTTTACAACCTGCTGACACACACTTCAAAACGGCCACCAGGTCATGCTTTGAATGGTGATTTTATTATTACTAAAAGATCTACATTGCTTATTCTTAATTATTGGGTAGGTGCCATGTACTCTTTCATTTGTTTTCACTTTTGTTGTCAAAGAGAGAGAGCCATCGCAGCCGAAAAGCATTGAGACGTGGGCTATAACATATAGATAAAAAATAATAATAATAATGCTTCTTCAGTTAGTAGGTTGCTTACCTGGCATAGAGGAAGCCCTGGATTTGATCTAAGCACTGCAAAAACTAGGCATGGTAAATAGGATTTTAATCTCAGCATTTGAAAGGCAAAGGCAGGAGGATCGAAGACCATAGTCATACTCAACAATATGGCCAGCTTGGGACACATAAGGCCATCAATCTCCTTCTCTGCTCTCTTTCTCTCTCCCTCCCTCCCTTCTTTCTACTTTCCCTCTCTGCTTCCAAACACACACACACACACACACACACACATACACACACACACACCCTACATGTAGTTCTACTTTAAATATAGTTGTGAGGCACTGGTGACTAAACCCACCCTAAAAGCACTCTATAACACCTATATACCAAGACCTGCTTAAAAGACGAAATGAGGTAATTGTTAATAAGGCATTGATGCACAGTGCTCAACACATATGAAACACAGAGACATAGTACAATTACTGTTGATCACTTTCATTATTTTCTCATCGATAAGACTGCTACCACCTCCTCTGCAACCCAAAGAGCTCCTCCACCTTTTTGTTAACACTACCCCTTCCCTGAAATATGTACCCCTTTGAAATATTAGCTGTGGTGTTTTGAATGAGAATGCCCCCCCCTTATGCCCTTATGTTTGAATGCTTGGTCCTCCATTGGTTAAACTGTTTCAGGAAGACTAGGAGCCTTGGCCTTGCTGGAGGAGGCGTGTCACCAGAGTTCAGGCTTTGAGGTTTCAAAAGCCCGCCCCCCAGCTCAGTCAGCTCTCTCTGCCTTGTGTACGAAGATGTGAGCTCTTGGCTACTGCTCCCACAGTAGTCCTGGGCTAACCCTCTGGACCCTAATCCCCCAATAAACTCTTTCTTCTGTAGGCTGCATGGTCACAGTCTCTTATCATAACAATGGAAAAATAACTAAGGCACCAACTTCTAAGCTCTCTCTGCGGGTAGAGACTATCTGGGAAGGACTTGCTCCTCTTCTGAGTCCTACCTTACTGCACTTTCTCAGAAGACTTCCCAACAGTGTCTCCAAGTACCTTGTCCTAAACGCTCCTCTCCCACTTTAGCATTCCCAAGGACTTGCCTATCCTTGATTCTGTTGGTCTTGAATCATCTCATCACTTCATCTCACTGTGCACGTTAAACAGTTTCCACTCTGATCTTTCAGATGTTGATTGACTTACTGACAGCTCTTCAGGCAGAGCCCCTTGCTTGTGCAGACCTGAGTCACCATCAAAGAGACACTCAGAAGACTGCAAACTTCTTGAGGACAGGGCTTGCCCAGGGCATCTATGTAAATAAATACCCACTGGACTTAGAATAACACTTAATGCAGAAGTGGTGCGTGTGAGTTGCCATGACAAAATGCCATGGGCTGGGGGGCTTAAACAACAGAAATTTACCTTCACAGTTCTGGAAGCTAGAAGTCTGAGATGGAAGTTTCAGAAAGGCTGATGTCTTCTGAGATCTTTCTCCTTAGCTTGCATATGTCTATGCCTTCTTGTGATGGTACAAGACAGCCATCATATTAAAAGCACACTCACTTTTAACTACCCCTTTAATGGCCCCGTGTCCAATTATAGTCACACTCAAAAACTATTGAGAGTTAGAATGTCAAACTATGAACTGCACACGTAAGGAGAACAGATTCAATGCATAGTGGTGCTTAGGAAATATGCTGAATGTATGGCCTTGTGCACATGTCCCGCTGTCTATCAGTATCACCACTTAGTACAGTCCATCATGTAAGATACTGCATAACTCTACCCAGTGGTTGTGTTAGGAAAATGCATAAGTTACAGTTTCTGCCATTTTAATGGAAGAACCCCATGTATGGAGTACTGATAAATAGAAAATAAACTCAGTTAAAATATATGTGCTGTGGTTATATAAGCCAGAAGAAGATAATCTAGCTGGGCAGAGGGTCCAGGGAAGGCTTCCCTGAGACCATTTCTGAAGTGAGTTATAAACAATGAATGAAAATTTTTTATATGATCCCTCTGTCGGATTTTGGGGGTTGTGAGGGTCTTTTCCCAATCTGTAGCCTGCTACTTTGTCCTATTGACAGTGTCCTTTGCCTTGCAGAAGCTTTTTTCTGTTTCATGAGGTTTCCATTTATTGATTGTTGTACCTAAGCTGTTCGTGTTCTGTTCAGGAAATTATCTTCTGTACCAATGCAGTCAATGCTATTCCTCTTCTATTAGATTTGGTGTGTCCGGTTTTATGTTGATCCACTTGTTCTTGAGTTTTGTGCAGGATGATAAAGATAAATTTATTTTGTAAAGAAAACAATACAAGAGTGAACAGCCGTTAGTGTTAGGCGATTACATCATAGTAAGTGGATTTAAAGCATTACTAGACAAACTGTGGGGGGTTGGGGGAGACAACAAAGAAACAGTTCCCATCATTCACATATGGGATAAAAGGAATTTGCTCAACAATAGTGTGAAGAAGTCAACAAAATCAGAAACACTTACAGAGCCCCACCTATATGGTGTAATATACAGACTGGCTGAATACAGGGTTATGGAGAAACAAAGTATAGGATAACCTGAAGAAATGGAGTGTTGAAACAACTTGCTTGTGTTTCAGCACCCTCATCACCAGCAGCATACAGGAACCTATGAGATATGCATGTCCTCAAGGTGCCTGAAGGACCATTACATCAGGACCCTTGAGGATGGGCCTAAAAACCCATCACCAAGACCCTCAGCTGACGGTAATGTGGCCACAAGGCCCTGTTCAGGGGATGGGGACATCCCTCTTCCCACTTGAGAAGATACATATTTCTAAAAATTTACTTCTTTTCAGCTCATACTGAATTATAAATGTCCTAGTCCCTGTGATAGAAGGAAGGGGGGAGAGGAAGGGAGAGGGTGGTGAAAGGGGAAGTAAGAAGGGGAGAGTTGTGGAAGAGAGTGGAATGGAGGAAAAGAGAAAAAGAAAGAAAAGGAGGGAGGAAGAGGGAAAGAGAAAGACAGAGGAAGGGAAAGAAAGCAAGCTGAGAAAGAGGATGAGGAAAATGCCCAAATGAGAATAGTTCCTATGCGTTAGAAAAAAATTTAACTCAGATTTAATATATGACCAAGGTTTTGAAAAATACCTTCTATGAAGTTTGTAACTGAAATACGATACAAGCACTGCATAGACAAGGGATGCTGTTTGGAGAGCTGCATTTGAAAACAACAAATTGATGATTGATTCTTTTCACCCAATATTTGACCCACTCATACTAAGAGAGAGGCTGCACTAAAATATCCAGCTGGTCAATAACCCGATCAATGTTTTTGTAAAATTTCACAGTGGAATCCATAATAATGGTGACCCCAACACAATGACCTTTAGAGCAGGTCTCCCACTTTCATGGGTTATTTCTAATCAACTCAATAGAAAACGTCCAGGTCCAAAACCAAACGATTCTGTTCCTGGAAAAATCATTATTAGTTAAGTAATTAAACAATCCCTCACTTATTAACTTTTCTGGTCCTCTGGTCATGCTTGAGAACACCAAAATTGCCTGGCAATTATATAAATTATATTTCTATTCCCTGTTTAGTAGTTACTCAAAACCATATTTTCATAAAGGAAAGGTCACGCAGGGACACAACCTTCAAAGTAAGGAAAGGAGAACACGTGAAAAATTCACCCAAGGAAGACTGCTGACTCATCAAACATGATGAGTGTGTATAGACTGCTGACTCATCAAACATGATGAGTGTGAATAGACTGCTGACTCATCAAACATGATGAGTGTGAATAACACCAAGTGGAATGAAGCATGACGATGCATTTCAGAGATTGTTTGATATTTAAGTGATAAGCATGCTCATTTCAGCATTATAAACAGCAAGTTATATTACGTAAAACAATTAAACAGAGGCAGATGTGTCAGCACCTGTATTTCTAGCAGTCAGGAAGCCAAGACATGAAGTTCATGAATTTGAGGCTAGCTATAGTAAGACCTGCCTCAAAAAGCCAAGAATTGGAAGTATAGCCAAGTGGTGGAGTACTTGTCTATCAGGAGAAATGACCTGGGTCCCTTCATATCACTTAAAGCAGTAACTCTGGAATCCATTGGGGCATATAGTTGAAATGTACATAGAAGGATATTTGCTCTAAAATTGTGTATAGCAGAAAAATTAAAGCTAGCTAAAAATCTATTATTATTGATTAAAAACAATAATTTAGAGCTGGTGAAATAGCTCAGTGGGTAAAGGTGCTTGCTGCCAAACCTGATTAACTGAGTTTAATCCCCAGAATCTACATCGTAGAAGGAGAGCAGTTGGAGAGATGGCTCAGCATTAAGGCTAGGCTCACAACCAAAAGGGTAGAATAAGAGGAAAGATCCCCCAGTTGTCCTCTGACCTCCACACATGTGTTGTATTTAGTGCACACAGATAAATGTCTATAATTATTTTTTTTAAAAAATGAAGGATCCAGAGAAATGAGTCAGCAGTTAAGAACATTTGATCTTACAGGGGATCAGAGTTTGTATGCCATGACCTATGGCAGGCAGTGCACAACCGCCTGCAGCTCCAGATCCAGAGATCCAATGCCCTCCTCTGGCCACTCTACAGGCACCTGCACACTGCAGCACACATGCTCACATACACTACACTACACTACACACACACACACAGAGAGAGAGACATATACACACATGCACAGTCACACACACACATGCACATGCATGCAGGTGTGCATAAATAAAAATAAATCTTTAAAACTATAGTAATACATGCTATGTATGCTGTGGGTTATATCCCTCATATATGGGGATAAGTGGCTATACAGGCAGTGGGAGAAGCCAGTTTGCGAAAAGCCCAGTTCTGCATGTGGTTTTGGGCTTGGTTTTACTTCAGTGACTGTCCTCCCAAGGTTACAACTGAGAGTGACCCTCTACTGGGCAGGGGCCCCCTCATCTCTCACATCCACCTGTGTAAGCCAATGCCCTGCACTACACTGGCACAGGAAATGCTCACCAATGGTCAAAAGGCAGCACCAATAAAAAACATGGTCATCAATAGCATTTGCCAGCTTTTCACGCAGGAGCCTTGGTTAACCCTCACCTGGCAGGTGCAGCGGCCCTTCAGTGAAAGGCAATGCTCTTCTCTTTCCTCAAGCAGAGGAATCAGCAGCATGGTGCTCTGCCTTCAGCACCAGCTCAGCCTCGTCTCCTGAGGAAATCTCCCCAACCCTCTTATTCTCTGTGTCCCCACAACTTGCTCTTTATTCCTTTTATGTCACCTTCTCTTTTGTGTCTTTAAAAAAAAAAACTGTCAATTTCATCATTTATATACTGAATTTGATGTATTTTTTATACCCATTACCCTCTCATATTCTTACCTCCTCTCCTACTGAAACACTTCTTTTCAGCAATTCTCTTACTTTGTTATCTTTTACAATGTCCACTTCCTAACCTGCCCTGGCCAATTGTGAGAGTACTTTCAAAACAACAACAACAACAACAACAACAAATCTTATCCACCTGCTAATTCCAGGTGCAGCCCATCACCAAATGCCTCGCAGAGGCCCAATAAATGTTGACAATGAAGGAGAAAACAGTTGCACGTCTATCCAAAACTTGACTGTCCAGGTGTCACTATGCTCAAGAGGGCGTCCCACTCTCCAAGCTTTCCTGCAGCTGACCTGGCCTTGTTTCCCAGCTGGGTCCGGGACTCTGTGGATGCCCAGTTCACATGAAGTCAACCAGCTGTGAGCCTTGGAGACAGTTTACTTCTTAGTGGTCACACTCACACTCACACACACACACACACACACACACACACACACACACACACACACTGTCCTCTGACTGCTCCAAACCCTCTGTTTTCAAACAAAACAAGATACAAGACCAGTTTAAAGTCAGGCCAAAGCTTCTGAGGCATGCTGGGGCTCCAGATACCAGCCCTTTCAGAAGGATGGGGGAAGTATCCCTAATATTCCTCTGCTCCACATTTTGCCAGCAGAATTTACCCAGATCCACTGCTCTGAGCATAAACGAGTCTGACCCTGAACCCTCAGCCATGGGTTACTGGGTAGATTTATGTCAACCAAGGCCTTCCTAAACAAAGAGGAAGGGTAAAGCCTGGAAGGTTACATGTGCTAACAGACAAGCAATATTTTCACTGAATCCGCTGAGCTTTTCTCCAGGGCTTAGGAGTGAAGGAGCATTAAGTTGTGCCCCTGGGCTGGGCACTGGGGGAAGCAAAGTTTCCATCGGCAGGCTGCAGCCTCAGAACACCACTGTAGCTTCCCTTCTGAGGATAGATTTTTATTTTTATTTTTATTTTAGTGGAAATGATAAAAAGCTATCAGACAGTCTCATGGTACTCACCTTGGGAGAGAAGGGGATGAAAACAAAAAAGAAAGCAAGGAAAGCAGGGAAGCTCAGCTCTAAGCTGCACTCTGCTGAGAGATACATAAGGAGCTAATGATGCAATTCTGCTGTGTCTGATGATGTAACTCTGCTGTGTCTGATGATGTAATTCTGCTGTATAGATGCCTGTGACACCATCAAAATGATTTGGAGACCGTGCAGCCACGTGGAGGGTGCGTTTACTCTGTGACGTCAGGGAGAAATACAGAGCAGTTTTGGGAAAGACAGGAAAATATAAAGATAAGCTGAAAATAACAATTAGGAATCCAGCCACTTGGAGAACTAATGTCGCTATGAATGTTTCCAGGATGTCACTTTTGATCATGTATGTATGTGTGTACATACATAGACATGTATTTTCTCAAAATTAAATTAAAATTTGATGCTGTATAGTTAATTTTACACACTGTCTTCTCTATATTTTATTTTAATTTTTAAAATATGGCTTTAAACATGCATAGAAGTGGCAGTGTCCACATCCTAACTTATTTGGTTGGAGCATATAAAAAATGTTATACAGTTCAAGATCTGTCAGCTCTAGGTGATCTCATGTGATTCAACCTAGCATTTATCAATGACCGTTTGGAGAAACTAGGTTGTGTTAATCATAATAAACTCATTGTGAATAAGTGTTTGATTCCTTTAGTTTTATTTTAGATACATTTCTAGAAGGAGAATTTATAGCTTTGCAAATTTTAAGGTTTCTCCAGTATTTTTCCATATTGCCCTTTAGAAGACGTATGGCAATTTCTATCCCACAGCAGTGCTTGCCATGTTGTTTGTACTCCATTCTCAATGCAAGAACTGCCTTTATATTTCTCACATAGCACAAAGTAATCTAGAACAAACCACAGTTTTTACTTTCTTGTTGCTTTGGATAACAATCTTCCAGAGTAGCTGTGGACAATTTTTCTCATCGAAACGTGTTTGGATCAAGAGAAAAGCCCTTTTATTGAAGCTGTCTGTCTGCACAGAAGAGAAATAGAAATGGGCTCTAAAGTTGGAAGAAGAGGCAGAGAGACGAGGTTCTGAGGCAAGTAAATACAGCAGTGAAAAAAAAAACACACACACACACACAGAAGTTCCTGGATTGAGTTCATAATTTTCAGCATTAGCAGGGACAGTGGTGATAAAAAACCCTCCATGCCTGCATTGATTCTAAGACACAACAGAGTGAAGCTCACCGGCACCAGGGTCCAGGAAAGAGAGCTTTTGAGTTCTATATGTTTTCTGTGGCCAGGAAGATCTCAGTCTTAGTCAAAGCCCCTGCATCCCAGTGACCATCCATGGCCCTGTAGAGATAGCAGCACTCATTATCCCAAAACTATGATGGCTTAGTTCTGCATAAAGCCTGAAGGACCAGAAAGTATAAAATCAAGGAAAGGTGTTGGTCTAGCCGCCTCTGTGTGACCCAGTAAAGAAAGGGGTGAGACAACAGAAAATCTTTATTTTTTTCAAAGACAGGAAAAAAGAGGGAAAGATGTGGAAATCCACAGAAATAATGAGAGGACTTCTGAAAAGCACCAACAAACAAAAAAATGGAATAGGCCAAAGAGAAGACATCCTCAAAACCACAAATCTCCCTGATAGGGGAGTAGGAAACAGAAGCCTCATCCCACAGTGCTGGAGTCTGAGCCCTCAACTGTGAGTTGAATGTCAAGAAGCCTTTTAAATAATACTAGAAGAAAAATATTCAAACCAACAGATGTAGAAATGACAGGATGGAAAAAAAAAAGTGAAAAAACAAGGCAACATTGTTGAGGATGGTCTGATGTATTTTGATGCTAATTACGGCTTGCCATCTCTGTGACCCACCTTCTGATTAATAAAAAGCCATCCCACCTGGGAATGGCAGAGGAGATAGAGGTCCCAAGAAGGAGAGAGAGGAATTCTGGGAAGAAGAAGAAAGACTGCCCGAGGAGGAAGGAGAAAGACCCGAGGAGGAGAGGAAGGTTAGATGGAGGAGGAACACATGGCCGCTATGGATAGAGAATTCAGCCCAGATGAAGAACATTAGCAAGTATTTGGGATTATGGGTGGGAGGTAGCTTGATAGAAGTTATTAGGAGCAGATGGAATGGGATTGGGGCAGGTACAGGATACCTGTCCCACTGTAGGAAGTACTTTAGAGGATTGACGTCTGCCCTGCCCCAGATTAACTAAGGCTATTTTAAAATATAACAAGTGTCAGTGTCTTCATTGATTGCTAGCTGGGCATACTGATAATACTAATAATACTGGTAATTAAAAAAAGAAACAATACAACATAACTCCTTCAGAAGATCACAATTCCCCAATTACTAAATTCAAAACTAGAAATGATGAAAAGCTAGATGAAAAATCTCCAAAATATACTAGAAAAATCAGTAACCTCAAGAGGATACAAATGGGCAGATGAATGAAGTAATAAAAAATGTACCCAGGATGTAGAAAGGAAAGCCAGCAGCTGGAGGAGACAGTCAACAGAATGGATTAGAAAATTGGTAGTATGGATGAACAGGTCAATTAGATGGGCTAGTTTATCAAGAAGGTTGAACTTTTTTTACGTTTGGGGAGGAAAACAAGCAAAAAAGTGTTGGAAATAAAATCACAACAAATCAAAGAGAAATATACAGTGGAAAGCATTGGCCAATGACTAAACAGAAAAAAAGAATATCAAAGATGGAGGACAAGGCCAAGAAGTGCTACATCAAACACCAGTAAAGAAAATGGGTAAATAAACAAGCATGGTCACAACATACAGGAACTCTAAGAGCATGACCAAAAGGCCCAACCTAACACTCCATGGGAGAGAAAGAGCCGAGCGCAAAGCTAAGTAGAGAGTCTACTTAGTGAAGTTAACAGCAGACAATTTTCCAAATGTAGAGAAAGACTGACATTTAAAATATACCACATGCGTATTTAGAACCCCAAATCGACATGACCAGAGCAGACGCTCTCTATATCATATCATAGTCAGCAATGAAACAACAGCACGGGCTGTGAGGAGGAAATCCCAACTCACCCACAAAGTCAGAAACAACGAGGTAGCATCAGCTCTGCCATTTACCTTCAAAGCCACAAAAGTGTGGGATGCTCATTGCAGTCCCTTAAAGTAAATAAGTGCTAGCACAATGCTTAGGTCCAGCAGAACACAGAACCACCTTCTAAGGTTGACAGACAAGCAAGGACATCCTAAGATAAGCACAAACTAAAAGCAGTTCATAACCGCCAAAATAGGCTGCAGAAGATCCGTAAACCAATACTGTACACACAAGAGGAGAAGGAACGGTCTCAATCACAGGAACCTGGGAAAGAATAAATTTCAGGAGAGGAACCACTTACGAGGAGAGCTGGAAAGGAAATATCATGTTCAACACTAAAAGCCAGCAAAGCCCCAATTCAAAAAAAAAATGGGGGTGGGGTGGGGTGTGGGGAAAGAAATTAAAGGACAAACAATAACCCAACCAACATTTCAGGAAGTAACAAGCCTTGTCCAACAACAAATATAAGTGATCTCAAGACACAAATAAAGACATACAGATTAAGCAGGAGATGTCCTTCTGAGTTGGGGGTGGGGAGCAGGCAGCAGTGGCTCAGGGTTGAGGCAGGGGGTGGTAGAAGAGACAGCAGCAGATTGAGTCTTTAGGAACCAAACTGGGGTGGGGGAGGGGGGAAGGGCAGTTCCACAGGCAGGAGGCCTACTGGTTGCTATCTCTGGAAGGCCTGCTCTTTTCTGCAGAGAAATAGAGGAGGAAGGGTAGATCTGGGAGAGAGGGGAGGTAGGAAGTGGGACTGAGGAGAGTGGAGGGAGGGGACACTGCAGTTAGAATGTAAGGTATGAGAGAAGAATAAGTTAAATGGAAAGAGACAAAAGATTACCTAACTTGATTAAAAAACTAGATGCAGTTGTGTAACTTGGTTTTTCCTGTGGGCCTTCTAACAATGGGAACAGGGGCTGTCTCTGACTCTTTTGCCTGTTTGGGGGCCCTTTCCCTTATACTGAGTTGTCTCATCCAGCCTTAATACAGGGGGGTGGGGGTGCCTAGCTTTGCTGTAACTTGATATGCCATGCTTGGTTGATATCCATGAGAGGTCTGACCTATTCTGAAGAAAAACTAAGGAGAAGTGGATGGAGGGGGAGGGGGTAGAGGGGAGGTCAGGGGAAGGGACTGGGAAGAAACAAGGAGGAAACTGCTGTTGGGATAGTAAAAAAAAAAAGAAAAAAAGAAATTAAAAAGAAAGGAAGGAAAAAAAACTAGGTCCACCTATCTGTTATCTCCAAGTGCATGTCTCACTGTCAAAGACATCTACAAATTTATAGTCAAAGAACAGAAATCAACTTACACATCAAGCACAAGTTAAAAACAAGATAGCTATTCTGATTCTAAGAGATTCCAACGTCCAAAATTAGTCAGAAGAGATAAAGAGCCACTCGATACTAATAAAAGGAAAAATTAATCAAGAAGATATGTAAACTATAAATATATCTACACTGAGCAATATGTCCTCCATTTCATAAAACAAACACTAATGGGCATAAAAAGTCAGACCCTGAAGCAACAATAATGAGTGACATCAATAACCCATTCTTATCTTCAGATAGCCATCCAAACTAAAAGTCAGCTCAGAGTGCATAAACCACATCATGGATCAAGTGGACCTGACAGATATATACAGAATATTCAAATTCAATAGATATAACGTACACTTTCTTCTTAGCATCCGACAGAATTGTCCTTAAACTAGATCATATTCTAGCTCAAAGAAATTCTTAAAATACAAAAGAATCTAAATAATTTCTTGTATCTTATCAGATCATAGTGGAACAAAATTAGACGTCAATCAATAGCAAAAGAAGAAAAAAAGAAAGAAAGAAAGAACCCCCCCCCCTTTCACACAAATACTTAGTGACTAATAAATACACTAATGAATATACACTGGACAACTAAAGAAACTAGGGGGAAATTTTTAACCCCTAAAATTAAATACAAGAACATTTGAGATACAGATAAATCAGTTCTAAGAGGAAAGTTTATAGTTAAGAGAACTTAAACTAACAGGGAGGTCTCAAATAAATAACTTAATGATGTTCCTTAAGGCCTAAAATAAATAACGTAACGATACATTGTAAAGTCTCAAATAAATAACTTAATGATACACTTTTTGTTCTTACAAAAACAAGGACAAGCCAAGTCCCAAAGCAGGAGATGAAAAAACATCCAAATGGGACTAACGTGCTGCTCCCGTCAGATGGAGGGCTATCAGGCTCGGAAGCCTTTACGTGAAAGACTTTCTTAGTGTATGGAATTGTGTTGCTTGTTACGCAGTCTGTTAACAAGAGAAAATATACAATTTGAAAGCAAATTCACTGTGGTAAATTTAGTCCCGTTACAGCTGCAGCTATTATCTCAGTATTTTCCCCACAAAGAATTTCTCAATGTTTCTTCTATGAAAATGCCATGAGAATGGAATTTTGTTAGTTATCAAATTCTGTATAATAAAAGAACCCAGTACAGTTAAAAAAAAAGAAAAAGAAACAATAACCATCAGCACACAAAGTAAGGATATGGAGACTAAGAGAACACTAAAGCATCAAAAAGTTGGTTCTTTGGGAAAATGAACATTGACATATTTTTCTAGTTAGTCTGACCAAATCAAAGAAGAACCAAATTAATAAATTATCAGTGAAAAGAAGATATTACAGCAGAGTACACTGAAAGCCAGAAGATCATTAGGGAATAGTTTGAAAAATCTGTATTTCAAAAACCTGGAATCTGGTAAGTGAAAACTTTCATAGGACATGCCCCTTGGGCTAGTGTCCAGATATAAGTGAGTATATACCATTTGACTCTTTCTGCTTCCTGGTTTACTCACTCATTATGATCATTTCTAGTTCAACCCATCTGTCCACAAATTTCAGAAATTCCTTGTTTTTAATAGCTGAGTAGTATTCCATAGTGTAAATGTACCACAGTTTCTTTATCCATTCTTCTACTGAGGGACACTTAGGCTGTTTCCAGGTTCTGGCTATTATGAATAAGGCTGCTATGAATATGTTTGAGCAAATGTTCTTGTTGTATGCTGGAGCATCTTCTGGATATATTCCAAGGAGTGGAAAAGCTGGGTCTTGAGGAAGCCTTATTCCCAGTTTTCTGAGATAGCACCAGATAGATTTCCAAAGTGGCTGTACTAGTTTGCATTGCCACGAGCAATGAAGGCATTTTCCTCTTTCTCCACATCCTCGCTAGCATGTGGTGTCGCTTGAATTTTTTATCTTAGCCATTCTGATAGGTGTAAGATGGAATCTCAGAGTTGTTTTGATTTGCATTTCCCTGATGACTAAGGAGGTTGAACATTTCTTTAAGTGGGACAGAGGGGAGGACACTCTATTGGGACTCTGAGAGAAACATGGGAGAATGGGGAAATAGAAGGATCCAGAGGGTCCTAGAAACCTACAAGAAGAACATTATGATGGGCAGATCTGGGCCCAGGGGTCCTGCTCAAACTATGGCACCAGCCAAGGACAATACATGCAGTACACTTCAAACTCCTACCCAGATCTAGCCAATGGACAGGGCATTCTCCACAGTTGAGTGGAGAGTGGGGTCTGACTTTCACATGAACTCTGGTGCCCCATATTTGACCATGTCCCCTCGATAGGGAGGCCTGGAGGCACTCAGAGGAAGGATACCAGGCTACCAAGAGGAGACTTGATACCCTACGAGCATATACAGGGGGAGGAAGTCCCCCTCAGTCACAGGGGAGGGGAGTAAAGGGAAAATGGGAGGGAGGGAGAAATGGGAGGATACAAGAGATGGGATAATAATTTAGATGTAATATGAATACATTAATAAAATATGTTTAAAAAATAAAATAAAAGTGTAGATTGATTTAAAAAAAACCTGGAATTTGTAGAAGAAATGGATAAATTCTTACATACATAGAACCTACCAAAATTAAACTAAGATGATATTAACAATGTAAACATCTTCATAACAAGTGAAGAGATTAAAACAGTAATTAAAAAGCCTCCCAACAAAAACAGATTCATTCTGATTCCTACCAAATCATTTGTCATTATCAACAATGCTCTTCAAACTATTCCATAAAATAGAAAGAATACTATCCAATTCATCTTAACATCAAAACCAGGTAAGGACACAACATCTACAAAAAGCAAAGAAAAACCACAGACCCATTTCCCTGTTGGACATATATCTAAAATTTCCAAATAAGATATTTGTAAACTGAATTCAAGAACACATAAAGACTGCACACCATGATTAATTTGGTTTTATCCCAGGGATGAATACAAATGGAAAATGAAGATGTTAAAACATTCCTATTTGCATATGACATGACCTTTTACTTTCAGCAAAGTAGCAGGATATATAATCAATATACAAATATTAGTGGATTTTCTATGTGCCAACAATGAACTTGACAAGAAAAAAAATCAGGAAAACAATCATATTCATAATAGCTTCCTGGGAATACCTAAGAATAAACCTAATTAAAGTGAAAGATTTCTAGAATGAAAACTTTATAACTCCAATGAAAGAAATTGAAGAAGACACTAAAATACGGAAATATGTTCCTGCACATGGTTAGGCAGAGCTGCTACAAAACTGATACATTTTAATAGCAATTTAAGAGTCAATGTAATCGCCATCAAAATAACAAGGTTCACAAAACTAGAAAATAATCCCCCTTAAAATTATATGAAAGATCCCTAATAGCCAAACCAATCCTAAACAGAAACAATTCTTGAGGAGTCAAAATACCTTATCTCAAAATATACTACAGATATGTTCCTAGCATGAAAATAAAGTGTACACCAATGAACTAGAAGGCCCAGAAACAAACACATCTGCAACCACCTTGTCTCTCACAAAATTAGCCAACGCATACGTTGAGAGAAAAAGACAGCATCTCTGGTGCTGGGAAAACTGGGTTTCCATGTGAGAACAGGAAATCAGAGATAGGCCTCTTAATCTGTATAAACACATCCATTTAAAAATTCAAACTTAAAAATAAATTTTTAACCAAAGATTTTAGGTAAGACTTGAAATGTTGAATCTCCGAGGGAAAGCTAATATATGAGGGGTTTTATTTTATTTTATTTATTATTTTTGATTTTTTTTAAGACAGGGTTTCTCTGTATAGCCTTGGCTGTCCTGGACTCGCTTTGTAGACCAGGCTGGCCTTGAACTCATAATGATCCACCTGCTTCCGTCTCCTGAGTGCTGGGATTGTAGAGGCATGCTCTACAGTGCCCGGCTAAAATATGCGTTTTATAGGCAAAAGCTTTCTTCTGCAAAGGGCTCCAGTGGCACAGGGAATAACCACAGGAATTGACAAACAGGATTTCTTGAAATTAAAAGGTTGTGTATATCAAAGGAAATAGAGTTGAAGGCCACAGAATGGGGAAAAAAAATCACCTCCAACAATATATCAAACATGGAGCTATCACTAAGTGTGTGTGTGTGTGTGTGTGTGTGTGTGTGTGTGTGTGTGTGTGTGTGTGTGTGTGTGTGTAAAATACTGTGATAGTTAAAAGCCAAAAAATTCTCCAATCAATAAATTGGATAATAATGAATTTAATAGAATATTCTCAAAAGAATACAATATCCAATAAACACATTTAACACCCATTTAATACCTTCAGCTATCAGGAATGGAAATTAAAACTGCTTTGTGATTCATCAAATAAAAATGGCTAGTGCCAAGAAAACAAATACTGGTGAGAATGTGGGGAAAGAGTGGCCCTCACTCCTAATGCAAATGTAAACTAGTGCAGCCACTATGGAAATCAGTTTGGTAGCTTCCCCAGATACTAAAAACATGACTACTATACAATCCAGCTGTAATGCTCCTATGTGTACACCTTAAAGTCAGAGGACCTTAAAGTTAGCATAATTCGGGGTCACTGCTGCACACGTGGTTGCTGTGGCACCTATCATACTAATCAGGATATGGAAAGCAACCTAGGTGTTCAACAGATGAGTGGATATAGAAAATGAGATAGACACACACACAGTGGAAGTTTAATCTGACGTTAACAGTGGAATCATGGTGTTCCTAAGGAGATGAATGAAACAGGAGATCATTCTGTTAAAACAGCATGGACTTAGATGGGTATATTGCTTTCTCGCAAATGCAGAATCTAGATTTAATATACGTGTCAGGGGAAATAAGAACAAAGTATATTTATATAGATATATGAAAATGTCACAATGGAACCCATTTCTTTACATGTTAGCCAAAAAAAAAAAAAAAATGTAAATAAATATTTTAAGATGGGAAGCAGGTCGTTTAGGAAGTGTCATCCTAGGGGATTTCTACTAAATTCTTTTAAAGAAGTGGCACCTAACTGTGTCAGATATACAATCTCACACTAGAAGAAAGTACATCACATCCTTTTCCATTCCAACCATAAACTCCTATAGAGAGAATTCTGGGAGAGCTACAGAGACTTCGGGGGCTCAGCACAGCCAGGGCCTGATGGAACGTCTATAAAGGGAGCTGAATGACTAACTTTGTTCTCCAGAAAACAACCTAAAGAAAAGGCAGTCACCTTAGCCAAAGTGACTCTGGGCCAACTAAAACATCAGACTGCATAAAAACATGGAGGCCTGTCAAGGAAAGACTCCATTGTGAGCGCTTGCAAAAAGCTTCTTTGACCCCAAGGAAGTCCCTGGTTCCCAGTAAAACTCCAGACCCTCCAAGTTGGCTTGGCTGGAGAGCTTGAAGAAGCAGAGCCTAGAGCCTTCCTGGAGCCTGTCAAAGACCTTTGCACAGGTTGCCACATCCTACCATCAGAGATGCCAAACACAGAAAAACCTGCTGCTCCAGCTAAAGAATGCACGCAGATCAATTTTGCTTCTCCTAGCTCACTGGCTACAGGGACATCCAAGCTGCAATAATTTAGTCTCACACATCACTGGTAACTATGTTTTGTGCTTGTCGATGATTAATGAGCTGTGCTGAAGCCGTGGACCAGGGTCTAGAAGTGACTGTCATTTCTACGGTTTCCCTTTTTTTGGTCACCTAGATTCCTGGCCTATCACGGGGCAATCGTTCCTAAAGACAAGGGACAAAGAGCAGACTTGGAAGCTTCTATGTCTCAGAAAAGATCAAGAAATCCAACTTCCACTTCTCTGAAGTACACCCCTCCTTCCGCATCTGAGGAAGAGTGCATGCATGCTAAACCTTAGTTACATATGATTACTTTTTTGTTTATAGTTTTTCTTCGTATAGAAGCATAAGCCGGAGGTTCTTGTATTTGTTTCATACTTATTTTGACATATGGCACATCTCCACTGATCACAATTCCCAGTGCCATCACTGGATCCATGTCTTTCAAGTTGCTTTCTCCAAGCTTTACAGTCTGGGCGGAGCACTTGCTTCAGCCTGGTATATGAGTCTTTATCCAAAATGATCTTTGGAAGTTGAAAGCTGCTGGAAGACCCACTTCCAGCCTAAGTGAACACTTCTTGGATTCGAACCCTCCCCAAGGACCCTCAGGAAAGTCTGTCCTCTGCCCTGAGATGTTCCATTTAGGACTGAGTGTTCCAGGATCTCTTACTCTCAGCACATTGGCTGTGGGACTCTGTGTTTGTTCCCAATTGTGCAGGAGGAAGATTCTCTGATGACGGTTGAGCAAGACACCGATGTATGGGCATAGCAGAGTCATTTATAGCTACGTGTTTTTAGCTTAACAGTAGTATTTGGTTTTCCCTTAGGTATCTAGCCTATCTGATCTTACACTCCTGGCCACCCAAGCAGTGTCAGAGACAGGTCCCATCTATGGAGTGGGTCTTAAATAAAATCATGTATTTGTTGCTCATCCTCATAAGCTTTGTGCCACTATCACACGTATACCTCTGGCAGGCAACCGGGCGTGGTGGCGCACGCCTTTAATCCCAGCACTTGGGAGGCAGAGGCAGGTGGATCGCTATGAGTTTGAGGCCAGCCAAAGCTACACAGAGAGACCCTATCTCGAAAGAAAAAGAAAAAACAAACAAAAAAAAAAAAACACCTCCTGCAGGTATGTCATTATTGTAGACTAAAGACTTTGTTGCTAAGTTAGTATTTACTTTTATTTTAAACTGCTTTTCCACTTACAACTTGTAGTTGGGTTAGTATTGGATTTTATTTTAAACTACTTTATCACTTACAAAACAACCACACACACACAAAAAAATCATTTCACACTCTAGCCTTCAATGGGTCAACTACAAAATAAGGGCAATGTTTTGTAGAAACAAAACTCAATTGCTTAATACAGTGATTTTTACAAACAAAAATCAAGCAGCCAAAGGTACTAGGGAAAGCAATAAAATATTGAAAAGAAGCTGAGATTTGATGGGGTTGGCTATAGCTTTAATATGGTGAGCTAACATCTTTGTATACCTTTGCCTAGAGTCAGGTCAAAGTCAATGCCATACAGGTAATGGATAGAAAAAGCAAAGAAAGGGAGAGTTGAACAAGTAAGAGTTCTTGCTGCAAAGGCCTAAAGACCTGAGTTCAAATCTCTACAGTCCAATGAGAAAAAAAAAAAAAAAAAGTCAGGTGTGGTCAGGTATGCCTAAAACCCCAGCACTGTGTGGAAAGAGGGCTAGGAGACAGGAGGATCACTGAGGCTGGCATGTTAGCGGCCAACCTAACTCCAGGTTCAATGAGAGATTCCATCTCAAGAAGAAAATGCAGACAGTGATAGAAAGGGACAACTGAAGTTCTCCTCCAGTCCCATATATACACAGAGACATGCATTGGAACACGCCTGTCACATGTACCACATTCATATATGTAAAAATTAATGTACAATAAAATATAATGTTCAGATTTCATAATCTGAAATTTCTTATACAAAGACACTCTCCTTAATGAAATGAGCAAGAAATTTCTTATTATTTGAGAATATTCATATAATATATTTTGATCATATTTGCTCCTTCCCCCAACTCCTCCCACCATCCCCCTTCCTCACTCACCCAACTTTGTGGTTCTCATTTCCTTTAAGCCCGTCAAGCCTGATTGGTGCTGTCCATATACGCTTGGCTATGTGGCCACCACTGAAATATGGTTGGCCTACTAGGGCCACACCCTTAAAGAAAATGGACAAGGGAGGGAGATGACAATTTTCTACTGATAAATAGAAACTATAAAAAATAGAATTTTATACACAAATAATACAACACCTAAAATTTAAAATTTATTATATAGGATCCGAAATATAGAAAAGTCAGTACAGGTGAAGACAGGTAAATAGAAATGACCCAATCTAAGACGGGAGTGGGTAGGAAAAGACTGAGGGGGTCAGGGGAAATGGGAAAGAGTTTCACGAATCCTTGGGCATAGAGAATAATGTATGTTCCTGAAGCTTCAGAGGGGAAAGGAAGGATGAGCATGAACAATATTTAAAGGCAGAATGACTACAAATTTTTCCATTTGGCAAAAGATTTAAATTTGTACAAAGGCTTAGTGAATTGCTACAGGAAAACTATACATAGTCTTCACATAATGAAATTGCTAATAGACAGAATATAAACATTATAAAAGGAATCAAGCACCTGACACACCAGAGAGCAATGATTCACACATATTGATTAATCCTTTAGCTTTTCAAAAGCCAGAGAGGGTAGAACATCTTCGGGAAGAACTAAGAAACAAAACAAACTCAAAGTACAAACTTTGTATTGTGTATCCAGTGAAACGTTCTTTCAAGGAGGAAGAAGATAAGGACTTTGTGATGTAAAAAACCGATTCTCACTGATCTGAACTATAATAAAAGCTGAAGAAAATAAAGACAGTGTAGTATAAAGTAATACAATTCTCACTGATATGAATTACAGTAAGAGCTAAAGGAATCCTATAGCTAGAAAAAAAATAGCACCAAATAGAAACGAACTTACAGGAAGAAGTACAAAATGTCAAAAGTAATAAGTATTGGGGCTACAGAGATTGCTCAGCAATTGAGAGCATTTTCTGTTCTTCCAGAGGACAAGCAATCATGGTGGGTGGCAGAAGACCAGTTCCTATGGTAAGTGGCTCTCAACAGCCTGTAACTTCAGAGCAAGAGTTCTGATGCCCTCTTCCTGATGGTCTCCATTGTTACTCGCATGTGCATTTTATATACTCACACAGACATATACACGTACACATGAAGAAAAATAAACATTTTTAAAAATAGCTTGAAGTAAATATAAAAGTCTCTCCCTCCCTTTTAAAATTAATAAGTTCACAAAAATAATATAATATCATCTAGGGTCTTGCAATGCCTGTTAATACATGTGATAACTGATTTACAAAGGAGAAGATGAATTGCTACATACAGTATTCCTTGTATAATTACATGAAGCAGCAGAATAGTAATTCTAAGTTGTAGACTGTGAACAGTTAAGAATATGTCATAATGCCTAAAATTAGAGGTGAAGTATATATGAAACACAACTGACATTTATGATTTGGGTATCCAAAAGGAAACAAAGGGAAAGAAAAAGAAAAACAAAAAAGCATAACATCATTCTGAGTGAGCTAACCCATACCCAGAAAGACACACATGGTATGTACTCACTTATAAGTGGATTTGGGCCGTGTAGTACAGGATAAACATACTAAAACGCACAGACCCAAAGAAGATAAGTAACAAGGAGGATCCTGGGAAGAATATTTAAATCTCCCTTGGAAGAGAAAGTAGAAAAGACAGAGGCAGTGCTTAAAGAGAGGAAACATAGTAGGAGAGGAAACACAGAGAGATATGAGAGAGAAGAGCAGACCTGGGGAGAGTAGGAGAACAAAAGGCCCATAAAGAAAAGAGAAAATGTGGGCCTGGGGCATCTCTGTGACAAGCTGGAGACATGTCATGGTAGGCTCCCAAGAGGAGATGAGAGGGACTCTAGTAGAGACTCCTAGTATCAAGGGCCTTAAGAGACTGAAGAGGACATCCCCTAACTAGACTAGTCTCCAGGTAGAGGGAGGAGAATGCTAACCCACCCACAAAAAATTTTGACCCAAAATTCACCCTGCCTACAAGATGTATAGCAATAGGTATAGAGCAGATATGGCTGACATTGAAGGAAGGTCATACCAACGTCTGGCCCAACCCATGACCCACCCCATGGAAGAGTAACAACCCTTGACATTGTTAATGATACTCTGTGGATGCTTGCAGACAGGAGTCAAGCAGAATTGTTCTCTGAGAGGCTTCACCCAGCAGTGCCTCAAAAGAGATGCTGAGACTCACAGCCAAACATCGTACAATGGGTAGGGAGCCTTGTGGAAAAGTGGGGGTGAGGGGGGGGGAGAAAGGGACCTGGAGGTGACAGGAGCCTCAGAAGAAGATCAACAGAGCCAACTAACCAGGGCCCAGAGGGGCCTGCTGAGACTGAGGCACCAATCAAGGACCTTGCATGGACTGGACTTAGGCCCCCTACACAGATGCAGCTAAAGGCCAGCTCAGGATTCATGTGGGTCCCCTAGTAAGGGGAGCAGGGGCTCTCGCTGACACGGACTCTCTTGCCAGCTTTTCAATCACTACCCCTGGCAGGACTGCCTTGTCAGGCCACAGGGGAAGAGGACACATTCAAGTCCTGATATGACTTGATGAGCTGAGAGGAGCTCCCCTCCTCTGAGGAAGAGGGGAGGGGAATGTGGGAGAGGGAGGGAGGGTAGGGCTGGGAGGTGAGGAGGGATGAGGCTGCAACCAGGATATAAAGTGAATAAATAAATAATTTTTAAGACATACAATCATAAAATCAGAGAATTAACCCAACCATATCTATCATTTCATTAGTCATTTTATGGGTGGGATGGAAATTCTCAGAATGGATTAGAGAGCTAAAGACTCCAATACAAGAGACACTCTTTAAAACATGCAATGAAACCAATTATCAAAAGAAAAATCGACCCAAGCCATTAGACAGAAGCAAAATGGAAACATGGAGTTATGGAGAAAATATGACAGAACCCCCCCCCCCAACAAATTTCTTTCTTTCTTTCTTTCTTTTTTAAGGAAACAGCCTCTGTCTGGGACCCTGAGAGTTCCATTTCCATGTTAGCATGTCTGTTACTCTTGTCATGGTTTGGCTCTTGTTAGGCACTCATGTTGCTGCAATCTCATGGGTGCAGCCTCCCACTACTCCTAGGAGGCACTTGCTCTTGAAACAAAAAGATTATTTTCCCAAGGAATGAACCCCCTAATTAGTGCTACCAAGTGCTCCCAACTCATATGCATACAAGCAACATGAGGTGGACTCAGCTGGTTTATCTGTGTATTTATGCATCTGTGTATAATTTCGTGTGTGTGTGTGTGTGTGTGTGTGTGTGTGTGTGTGTGTGTGTGTGTGTGTGCATGTGTGTGTATAGAAAAGGCTATAAATTTTAAAGAGGAGGGGACGTAGAAGGGTCTGAGGGAAGGACACAGGAGGGGTTGGAGGTAGGAAAGGGAAGGGAAGAAATGATAAACTAAATTTTAATTTTAAAAGTTTTTAAAGTTATTATTAAAGAGAAAAGAAAAATCTCTGTCTTTGGAATAGGCAGATAGTTCAGGGTAGAAACACTAGTCATCAGGCCTAACAGCCTGAGTTTGATCCCCGAAACCCATGGTAGAAAGAAAACTGGCTCCTGCAAGTTGTCCTCTGACTACCGCATGTCTGCCACTGCAATGTATATCCCAACATACACACACACACACACACACACACACACACACACACACACACATATGCACACATAGTAATAGCAACAGCAGCAGCAGCAACAGTAATAGTAGTAAATAATAATAATAATAATAATAATAATAATAATAATAATAATAATAATGTTGTTGTTAAGAGAATAACCTCTGAGAGTTTTGAGACATGTACTTCAGAACCAGATCCATAATTTGCTGATTTTAGCCACACATCGGCATAATTTTCTGTTTTCATGTCCCTTAACCCATAAAAAGATAACCACTGCCTACACAGACAGCATTGCTCTGCTCCCTTTATTCTATAACAACTTCAAATCAAGCACACTTCCATCCTTGACCCAAGCCCAGGCTTTAGATAATGTGTGTATTGTTTTTTAATGTAAACATACTTAATAATTTTTGACTCCATCACAAAGTATTTGAACATTACAGTCTACTACATTTTAACAAAGACAGATTAGCTTTGACCTCTATTTCTGATAAAATTGTATCACGTGACTTTGGTGTTCATTATTAACTTTAGGTTTTACTGGGTAGCTAGAAGTTTAAAACCCTCTAATCAACACCATTTTCTTCTTTGTCTACACAATTAATTGGAAGTAGTTCTCCCAAAGACAGCACCCTCCTCCAAACCAATTTATCAAACGATGCTGGTGTGAGCCAAATCGTCTTCATATAACGACAGTAATCTATGTGAGCAAACCTTAATATAAAATTGAATTTGTTTTTCAAAGAGGAGACTAGGAACAGAGCATAAGTGTTTTGACTAAGACACTTCTCTAGCAAAGGACATGGCTAAATTTTTGGAGATGTGAGATTTGAAGGCTCTCCCCCAAAACTAAGAATATTTATATATATGTATATGTATTCTTATATGTACATATATATGAATACACATATATACAATGCATATAAAAATACGTAAATATATATATATTCTTATATGTATTCATACATATATATGTACAAATATATGTCTGTATATATATTCTTATATGTGTGTGTTTGTATATATTCCTGAGGTGACACAGCATTAGAGTTAAATATAGAGTGAAAGGTATACTTTTGGGCAGGGGAAAGCACTAAATCCACCTGGCATTGTGTGCTCACATGGCCTCAGCCATTCTCAGGCACAATGACTTAATGAAGTACTTTGTCCTCTGGGAAAAATGAGTTGAGACTGTTGTAAGATGAGAGAGTGGTTTGATAATCACAGGAGACTCATAAAAGTCAAACACACACAAATAAAAAACAAACAAGTATTTTGAAAGATGAACAAGCTTTTTAAAACTCTGATAGGCAAGGAAGCTATAAAATAAAAAGAAAGTACCAATTTCAATGCCTTTCCGTCATTTTTTCCATTCCACCACCTAGTCATATTTCTCAGAGGTAAAAAAAAAAAAAAAAAAAAAAATCAACAATTTCTCATCTGGTTTTCTAGAAATTTCTATGTATGTGAATATTATTATATTCTTTCTTTTGCCTTATTTGGATAAAATGTTAACAGCATTAGATTTATGAAACAACTTACAGGAAACACATATCCTTTCTCCAGACTGCTACTATTATACATAGTCATAGCACATTTATCGACATTCAGAAATTAATATTAGTGCATTTTACTGTCCACAGAACCACAGACATCAAGTCATTATTTTATTCAATAATGCCCTCTTTGCTGTTCCAAAATTCACAGTGAATTTAGCTATTATATCTCTTTATAGTGGTATCAGCTTTGTGTCTTTTTCATTGTATATACAGTTTTAAAGAATATTGGTCACACATTTGGTATGCTGCCCCTCATTATTTCATTGGAGTTATGGCATTCTAGGAGTAAATGAGACCAGTACTCCCATCACATCAGAAAATGCACACTATCAACATGGCTTTCACTAGTGGTGCACATTCTTGCCAGCTAAGGTAATGTTGATCAGACTTCTCCTCTTTAAAGTTAGTATCTTTGCTCTCCACTCTTCATAAACAGGTCATTGAGTTCAACACTCAAAGTGAAGGAAATGAGCTCAGTATCTTAGAGAAGTCAGTATCCACACACACTCATTGAATTCTTCCAAAGGGGAAAACATTAATTTTTAAACCAATTGTCCATTTATCCAACCATTGGTTCTATCATTGCACATTAACATATTAGCTATGTACTTTGGGATATAATGTAATTCTGTTCCTTTCTACGGTACACAAAATTACTTTCTGTGCACAGAGGCTTTTAAAATAGACTTCACTTCTTAGAGCGGCTTTAAGCTCATAAGGAAACGGAGCCAAAAGCATAGAGGTTTCCACACATGCCCATCACCAAACATACGTAGCCTCCGCCATCTTCAGCATCTCCTGTCAGAAAACATTTGTGCAACAAAGAATACTAAACATATCATGAAAACCAGGATACCCAGTTTGCTTTAAGGTCCATTCTTGATACTATCCACTCTGACATTTTAAGTGAACAGAATAAAGTGTACCCACTACTAATGTATAATACAGATTTGTTTTAACCACATGAAAAACATTCTGTGCTCCAAATATTCATCCATCTGCCCGCCCTAGTCCTTGCAACCACTGGCCTTTCACAGTCTAGGCTTTTACCTTTCCTAGGTGTCAAGCAGCTAGAATAAGACCGTGTATCGCCTCTAAAATGCTTTCTCTCAGTGGCAAGCATTTAAGGCTCTTCATTGCCTTCTCATGACTTGACAGATCATTTAACGCTGTGCCACACACAACTGTCTAGAATCAACACAATCCATGTATGCATTAATCTGCTGAAGGATATCTTCATTGCTTTCAAGTTAGTAGCCATGAATAAAATTTCTACAAACATTTGTGGGCAGACGTTTTGCACAGATTTAACTATCCAATTCCATTGGATAAATAGCACGGCCACAATTAAAGGGTCATATAAGGAGAGTGTGCTTAATTTTGGAATAAATTGTTGAAGTATATTCCAAAAGGGCTACGTCATTTTTCAGTCATATCCACAATGAAAGAGAATGCCTATTGGACCATGCTTTCTTCACCGTATAACATTGTCACTTTTTGTTTGTTTGTTTGTTTTTTGTTTGTCATCCAGTGGGAGTGTGGTAGAATCTCACTGTCACTTTATATTTTCTTGATGAAAATATGGAACATTTTTCATATGCTTATTTTGCATCTGTATATCTTATCTTTGGTAAGGCTTCTAATGATCTCTGGTATACCTTTTCATTGATCAGTTTCTTTTTCTTCTTTTAAATTTATTTATTTATTCACTTTATATCCCAATCATAGCTCCCTCCCACTTCTCCTCCTGATCCCACCCTCCTCCTCCCCTTCTCCTTCACCCCCCTCCCCTTCAGAAAGGGGGAGCCCATCCATACTACTCATCCCAGCTCACCAAGTTGAATCAGGACTAAGTGCATCCTCTACCACGGTGGCTTGGCAAGGGATCCCTGCAAGGGGGAACTGATTGAAGAGCACGCAAGAAAGTCCTTGTCAGAAACAGTCCCTACTCCCCTTACTAGGGGACACACATGAAGACCAAGCTGCCCATAGGGTACCTATGTATAGGGGGCCTAGGTCCAGTCCATACATGGTCCTTCGTTGGTGTTTCAGTCTCCTCAAGCTTCTCTGGGCCCAGGTTAGTTGGCTCTGTTGTCTTCTTGTGGAGCTACTGTTCTTTCCGGGTCCTTCTATCTTTCCTCCCACTCTTCCACAAGTCTCTCTGCATGCTGCTCAATGTTTGGCTGTAAATATTAGCATCTGTTTTGATCCGTTGCTGGGTGGGGTTTCTCAGAGGACAAATATGCTAGGCTCCTGTCTTCGAGTAGAGTGTCATTAATAGTGTCAGGAGATGGCTCTCTTGCATGGTGCAGCCAGGCATTAGTTTGAAATTCCAACAAACTCTGTTCTTTTTTTTTTTTTTTTTCAACTTTAAAACAGTAGTTTGTTTTTAATTTTTTCACTTTACATCCTGATTGTAGCCCCCTCACTCATCTGGGCAATGGGACCTCATTTACCTTGGAGCAAGAAAGTGAGTAGCAGTCAGCCAACTCCAGGACTTCCCTTGGTGTGTGGAGGGTCCCTGGGCTCCTAAGGGGCCTACTTAGTTCCCATGATCATACATCAGAGGAGAGCCTCCTTCAAGTCCCTGAGAACCACCTGCCACTCAAGACCATTCCCAATGATTTGAGGAGGGCACCAGTAGGAACATCCAGCTTCCTGCCCAGGTCTCTTCCCTCACCCCCAAGAACTACAGTGGGCAAGAGAATCTACTAGTCCAAACCATAGACGACAAAATGGCTAAAGGTCAGCATAAAAACACAATTAATAAAAAGACAGAGCAATATGGCATCTTCAGAACCCAGTTACCCTACAGAATGCAGCCATGGATACTCCAGCATAACTGCAACTCAAAAAAAATGACATTAAATCTATTTTTATGAAAATGATAATGAAGGAAATGAAAATAATTCTTAAAGAAGTACAAGAAGGTACAAACAGTTTGAGCAGTCTATGGGGACTGCAAAGTGGTTAAAGCACTTGCCATGCAAGTGTGCAGATCAGAGTTTGTTTCCTTAGAACCCATGTTACTGTCAAATGACATGGGATGCCAAGCTCTAACTAATTCCAAGCTTGGAAGCCAGAGACAATGAATCCACAGAGCAAATTGGCCAGGAAGTCCTGTCATATGAGGAAGCTCTGGCTTTGAATGAGAGATCCTGGCTCAATGAATAACATGGAAGAGCAAATGAGGATGATTCCCAACATCACCCTCGGGTCTTAGCATGTATTCAGACACACATGTGCCCCCACACATACAATATGTGCAACACACACACACACACACACAATTTTCCTCATATTGTTTTTCCACCTTTGTCAAAGATTAATTGGATGGTATGTCACTCTACTTCTGAGATCTCTATTATGTTCCATTGACCTATATGTTTTATTATTTTTATAGATTCAATACAATTCCCATGAAAATGCCAACACAATTGTTTTCAGACCTTGAAACAATTCTAACTTCATATGGAAAAAAACCCAAATAGCAAAGACAAATCTATACAATAAAAGATTTTCCTGGAGGTATTTTCATGCCTGATCTCAAGCTATACTATAGAGCAACAGTAAAAAAAAAAAAAACTACTTGCTACTGACATAGAAGCAGACAGGTAGATCAATGGAATCAAATCAAAGACCCAGAAATAAACCCACACACCTATGGACGCTTAATTTTCAACAAAGAAGCAAAAACCATACAACTGAAAAAAAGACAGCATCTTCAACAAATGGTGCTAGTCTAACTGGATGTCTACATGTAGAAAAATGCAAATAGATCCATACTTATCACCCCGCATAAAACCCAAGTCTAAGTGGATTAAAGCCCTTAACATAAAACCAGATACACTAAATCTGTTAGAAGAAAAAGTGGGGAAGAGCCTTGAACTCATTGGCACAGGAGACAATTTTCTGAACAGAACACCAACAGCCCAGGCTCTAAGAACAACAATTAATAAATGGGACCTCATGAAACTGAAAAGCTTCTGTAAGGCAAAGGCCACTGTCAACAGAACAAAATGACAGCCCTATATCTGACAGAAGGCTAATAACCAAAATATATAAAGAACTCAAGAAATTAAACATTAACAAGCCAAATAATCCAATTAAAATGGGGTGCAGTACTAAATAGACAACTCTCAACAGAAGAATAGCGAATGGCTGAGAAACACTTAAATGTTCAATGTCTTTAGAATTGCAAATCAAAACAACTCTGACATTCTATCTTTTACCTATTTCTGTTTGGCTAAGATCAAAAACTCAAGTGACAGCACATGCTGGCAAGGATGTGGAGAAAGGGGAACACTCCTCCATTGCTGGAGAGAGTGCAAACTTGTACAACCACTTTGGTAATCAATCTGGCTTTTCCTCAGAAAGTTGGGAATGGTGATACCTTAAAACCCAGGTATACCACTCCTATGCATATACCCAAAAGATGCTCTGCCATACAACAAGGACATTTGCTCAGCTATGTTCATAGCATCTTTATTCATAATAGCTAGAATATGGAAACAACCTTAGATGTCCCTCAACCAAAGAATGAATAAAGAAACTGGTACATTTACACAATGGAATACTACTCAGCAATTAAAAACAAGGAAATCTTGAAATTTGCAGGCAAATGGATGAAACTAGAAACAATCATCCTGAGTGAGGTAACCCAGACCCAGAAAAACACACATGGTATTTACATACTTATGAGCAGATATTTGCCATATATTACAAGATAACCATACTACAATTCACAGGCCCAAAGAAGCTAAGTAACAAGGAGGTCCCTCCTTGATTCTCACTCAGATAAGGAAATAGAATAGACGACAGAAATGGACAAAGATGGGGAACTGGGTAGGAGAGTGTATGGGGAGGGGAATCAGTCAGGTATAAGTTGTGGGAAGAGTGGGGAGGTGAGGTGATAGGACTTGGAGTGAAAAGGAAAGTAAAGGCAGGGTCATCCCTGAGACAAGCTGGAGACCTGAGACAGGGTAGGCTACAGGAAGGATATGGGGATGTCTCTAGCCGAGCCTCCTAGCAGTGGGGAACATGGAGACTGAGAAGAATACCTTCTAGCCAGGCAGAACCTACAGTGATGGGAGGGGAACACCAATCCAACTACAAAACCTTTGACCCCAAATTTACCCTGTCTACAATATATGCAGAGATAAAGAGATTGGGGGAATGTCTAACCAATGCCTGGCTCAACCTGAGACCCAACCCCTGACACATTACAGATACTTTGCTATGTTTACAGACAGGAGCCTAGCATAACAGTCCTCACCCAGCAACCGATCAAATCATGTGCTGAGACTCACAGCCCACCATTAGGCAGAGCTCGAGGTGTGCTGTGGAAGACTGGGCAGCAGGGGTGAGGGTAGAAAGACCTGGAAGGGACAAGAATGCAACAAGACCAGCAGATCTAACCAGGACCCATGGAGGATTACAGAGACAGAAGCACCAATCAAAGAGCATGCATGAGTTTTTAAAGATATATGGGCAAAGAATAGTTCATGGTATTTTCATATTTTCCTGTGGCTGACTGTGGGATCTATACTAATGTCCCCTCTTCCGGTTCTGATATTAGAATTTTTTCATATTCTCCATTTTCTTTATAGTCTGACTAAAATCTCATGGGTGCTTATGATTTTGTCAATGAATCAGATTATGTTCTCGATATTTTTCCTAGTGGTTTGACACTTTCAATTTTCTTGATATCTATTATTCCTTTCTTCTGTTGGCTTTTAAGTAAGTTGGCTCTTCTCTTTCTTCTTTACTAAGGTGGGGGCTTAGGGGATTGATTTGGATCATACTATTCTTTAAAAAATATTCAATGCTATGAATTTCCCCCTTAGTACTGCTTTTGCTGCATCCCACAAATACGGGTAAGTTGCATTCTCATTTTCACTCTCACGCTTTTTATCTCAAGTAATCTACATGTTTCCACATTAGCTTAAATGGATCTAAGTGTTTTGCATATAACATTACAATGTGTGGATATTTTATTCTTTATTTATACAATATTATTTTATAAGACATTCAAAGTGATTTTAAAATTTTTAATCAAACCATCTTTTGTATGGAAAGCACTTGTACCTGCATAGAAATTACATTTTTGTATCATGGTAAATTCCCAACAATGGAAGAATTCTTGAGTTTACACTAAAATTATCAGTTCACTCCATCTTTGCATATTTATGTCACTAAAATAAATAAGAGTCAAATGTACTTTCCAGCAATAGTGGATATTTATTTTTCCCCAAAACATTGCCCCAGTTCATAGATGGCAGACATTCAATCGCCTGCATTTTTAAGGAAACCAACTCTATTTTTCTAATTATGATACACAGTTATCTTTTGTAATTATGAAAGGAGATATTTATTTACTATACATATATTAACCTAGAAAGTAGGATCTAATCTTAGGCATCAATTATGAAAATGACTGGCAGGAGCTAGAGAAGTAATGGCATAAATAATTCAAGGCTTGCACAATGCAGGGCAAAAACTAAAAATGAATGAAAAACTTGTTAGGTAAAAGAGGGAAAGCAATGAATAAATAAACAGAAGAGGGAGTAAGGAAATGCTTTGAGAGACTGTAGATAATCAATTGTAGGATCTAAAAATTAAGGGACCTGACCACGGTATACTCTTTTTTAAAAAAGAGATTCCTTCGAGAATCTTCTTGACACAAGATTTTTTAAAAATGGATTAAGCAGCTGTGGGTATAAGCATGAACCTAGACACAAGTGCTACTATCCACAAAGAAGCCTAAAGCACTAGCAACCACTTGTTTTCTCAGGGATCAAAGATTGGAAGAGCAAGAAGAAAAAAGGGACAGAATCAAAGCTTAACTCATTTTTTATTTGATTTTTAAATAAATAAGTTATATATTTTCTGTGTGTTTTTTAAACCACTAATGGCACTAAATTAGGGTTTCTTTTACCATCCACCACTTTGCATACAAACTCCCCTCAAGCAAAGATGCTTGAAGTAACCTTTATGCCACACATGAGAAAAGGAACACTCCTTTTTATTTTAGGGTATAAATGTTGCTTTTATTCCCTCAGATGATGGGATGAGATGAGAGCCATAGCCAAGATTTATGAATGTGTAGCTAAGCCCAAATTGCTTCTATGTAACTATTCCTAGGCATAGGCATGGAAGCTTCTAGCCTTAATACAATCTAATCTATAAACCCAGACCCTGAAGCCTTCATCTTCCAGCCTCCATCTGCTAATCTAGGCCTATAATGTTTCCAGCCTCTGAGACTTAGTGCTAAATAAGATCACCATTTCCAGTTCTTTCTGAACTCTACCTGGCTGGTTCAACTCGTCTGTTCTGACTCAAAACTGTACTCCAAGCTGACTTATTTAAACTGGCTTCTTTCCACTTCTCACTGAATTGCTCTGCTTGGAAAAACTGCCTCTGAACTCCACCAACTGAACTGCAGGAATTCAACTGCACTCATTTAAACTTCCCCACACTGTACTGTACTTTCAAACTCTACTGTTCTCTCTCTCCCTCCCTCCCTCTCTCCCTCCGTCCTTCTCCCTCTCCCTCTCCCTATCCCTATCTCTCTCTCTCTCTCTCTCTCTCTCTCTCTCTCTCTCTCTCTCTCTCTCTCTCTCTCTCTCTCTCTCTGTACTGCTCTTAAGTAGCTTCTCTTTCCCATCCGTTCTCATGAGGGCTGGGTGTATCCTATTTCTGACTCATTCTGTCAAATCTTTCTCTGATGTGTCACTTTGTCTGCCCCTCAAGTAGATGTCATTTTGGGGAATTAAAGATGTGTTCTAAATTCTGGCTAGAGGGATTAAGTGTGTGTCATGTCTATCTTCCAGCCAGAGGGATTAAAGGTGTATACTAAAGGCATATCTGCATTACAGCCACATCAAAATGTCCTAGGCCTTTTGATGTGATTCCTTGCCAGAGGAGCCATTTGCTAAATTAAAATTCCTCTACATTAGGGGGTATTAGTGAACTAGAACCATACCTTTCTGTGTCTTACAGCCTCTACTTCAAAGTTTCTCTCTCATTTTTACTGTAGGTAGAGTCCCAGTGCTCATCTGCCTCTACCCCCCCCCCATGAGACAAGCATGCTAAGGCATTAACACTAACTAAACATAATAAAGAGCCACCTCTTTCCTAACCACAGCTCTACTGGTAGGTTTGAGTCCTAAGAAGATCCTTAGGTGAATACACTAACACTTAGGAATAATGAGGAATCCTTCATGCTTCTCAAACAGGTGTAAAGTTTGGGGACTATTTATTTCATTACCCTCTTCCCCATGGGAAAAACCAAGAACACCATGTTCTCATTTTAAATACTAGGTTGAATCACTATTATTATTACACATCTTATTTTGGTATAAAATGTTAGTTCTTTCTCTTGCCTGATGATAATGCTGCAAAGGAAACAAATGGTTTTTAAAATAGAATAGATAAACTAAATACTATCAGTTTGCAAACTGATATAGAATCAGAACAATCCCCTACACAGCATTTGGACAGCTCTGCCTCACCATAAAGAGGTCAGTAGGTAAGTGTCACCCAGTTTTCTATTTGTACAAAATGACCCCTCAAAGAAAGCAGGGGACAATGAAACAGCACTGTTATACCAACTAGCTTGTTCTCTCTGATAACTAATACGTGGTTGGTCTGTGATGAAGGGAAATTTTAAGTCCACTTTTCTATGACTTACAAATCCACAATAGAAATGCCAAAATCTGCCTTAATTCCTTTATAAAACAAAACACAAAGGGCTCTTGAGTGTGGATGTTAGGACTTGACCTACTTCTACAGTTTTCAGTCAGGCACTAGTTTTCAAAGCCCAGGTAGCAACGCCTCCAAGCGCTGAACCTGAGAGATGCCTCTGCCAGGAGCTTTTCATACCTATTTAGATGGGAAATGTACTATCCCTTCTGTTCTCGGTAAGGCTATCAAGAAACACACTTTTAAAAATCCCCGAGGGATACATAATCATTCTTTCAAAATAGCAATTTGGCTGTAGCAGTCATTTCCCCATTCAGCTACATGGGGCCCGTGAATGGTAATGGAGGCAGCTAATGCCTTTTGGTTTTTCTATGGGTGAAGGAAACTTACCATCATCTGCAATTAGTAAGAAATAGCAGAAAAAGACAGTTGCCGTAGAAACTAAGCTGAAAACACACTAGCAGTCGGATGCTCACTGAACACCTTGAGAGGTTTGGAAAGGGAGCGATGGTGGTAAATGAGAAGGCCTTTACCAGGACCTCTGTAAAAAGAGGAGAAATCCACAACAAAGCTCCAGGCCCTCGATGACTTCAACATCTCTCTCCTGTGCTCTGGCTTCCTCTCTGCTGATATACCTGGTGCCTCACACACCATAGCAAGAGTAATGACCATAGCACAAAGATGCTGGATGTTAGCCACAAGGTCATCCGCTGTGGACAGGAGGTCTTTTTTTGACCCTCATCTGCTCACATGAGACAGAAGTGCTTATGTGAAGACTTTGAAACCCATTTCACAGATATCCTGCAGGTTAGCGAATGAAAGAGAGCAGAGTGGTACCTGAGAGGGCCAGCTAAGAGAAGAAATGGGTGGGGGATTGACAATGCCCAAATCCAGTGCCATGCTCATCATTTCCCATGTCTCATAGGCTCTCAAAGACCTCTTGGCCTGACACTATTCTAAATATATTGTCTATTTGCAACTTCAGATTATTTTTTACTTGCTAATGTAACACTGCCTGGGGGTCCTTTCTCTATCCCCACTTGAAACAGAGAAGAGAGACCAAACTGTCCCAGAGGAACAGTGCAGGTGTTAAACACTATTTATATCTATTAAGAACATGAGTATTACTGAGTTAACTAACTAGTAATTGGTCAGTAATAATAATATAATACTAAATTTGTCTTTCAAGTACTCCTTCTGAAGGTCACTTTTCTACAAATGAGGAACCATAATAAGAGGTGGAGAATTAACTGCTTAATTAGGAGCTGTTGGATTCTCCTTTCTGCTTAGATCAAAAGGATGGTCATTCAAATAGACACCCTGACTGTCCTTACCCCAGCAAACATTCTGTAGGTACTAGAGACAGCTATGCAGCCATCTTAAACATTCTATAGATTCTAGAGACACCTATGAAGCCATCTTAAACATTCTATAGATTCTAGAGACAGCTATACATCCATTCAACATTCTGAACATGCTAGACACAGCTATGCAAAGACTGTAGGTGACTGCCTGATGCCAAAGGTGCAACTCATTCGGAGCTATTTAAAACAAACTGTACCAGACTATGAAATCTCAAGCATCAACAAACTCTAGGTGACTCTGTCATTATTTCTTCTTTGGCCAACATAGGAGCACTTCTTCTGATGACCTAGCAAAAGGATTGATGTGATTGGTCCTCAGCAACAGGGCTGCAATTGTCCAAATGGCTGTCTATGATTGAACAAAACCAAACAATAGTGGTTGATCCAAACAAAAGTCTGTGGTTGGTCCCAACACCTCCTCTCAGGACATATAAAAGCAAGCCCCTTGGGGGAGATCCTCCTCTGTCCTGCTTCCCTGAGGTCCTCCAGCCAATTCACCAAATGAGTCTGATCAACTCTTTATTGGCCCTATACTCTGAGTGGTGTTTTCTTGCCTCCTTTCAGCAGTGGAGGTGGGTGGGGGTAGGAGAGGAGCTGGTAACATGAAGGAAGACCACCATAGAATCATGATGATGGCAAAGAAACCAGAAAGGCAGAGGGGGCAGAGTAGCAGTGGCAGTGACAGCTGGCCAGTTGATGGGCAAAGCTGTGAAAACAGAGAGACAGCTGGATGCATGAGATTACCTCCTCTTGCTGTGATAAAATACTTAAGAAAGGATGGGTTCACCTAAGTGGGGTGGAGCATGCTTTTAATCCCAGCACTCAGGGAGGCAGAGGCAGGTGGATTGCTGGGAATTCGAGGCCGGCTTGGTCTACAAAGTGAGTCTAGGATAGCCAAGGCTACAAAGGCAAACCCTGTCTTGAAAAACAAAAAGATAGATAGATAGATAGATAGATAGATAGATAGATAGATAGATGGGCAAGAAAAGGAGGGAGAGAGGGAGGAAGGAAGGAAGGAAGGAAGGAAGGAAAGAAGGAAGGAAGGAAGAAAAAAACCAGGTTCATTGTAGCTTATGGTTTCAGAGCAATAGAGGCCTTGTGGCAGGGAAGGCATGGATGGATGGTAGCAGGAACAGAGAGTTGGCTGATAAATTTTTATAAGCATACAGAAGACAGCAAGAGAAAATAGGAAGTGAGAGTGGGCTACAAGCCCTCAAAGTCCATCCATAGTGATACAGTTCCTCTATCAAGGCTCTAACTCCTAATAATTCCATGGCATCCCCAAATACTGCCATCAATGGGGGACAGAGCATTCATGAGCTGATGGGGGATATTTCTCACTTAAACTACCACAAAGGGATAGTGGTCCCAAGGGTGTGAGGGACATGTGTCTAGTTTCCAGAAAGCTTGGGCTCCTGCATGGCCCTAGAAGTTACCTTAAGCATCCCCATTAGAGGGGGGCACAGTGAGTAGTCCATGTCACAGCCAAGTTGGAAAAAAGTACAGAAAGAAGAGGAGAAGAAAAGAAAGGGACAAGAGCGAGCAAACCTCCATAACCAAGAATAAATGACTGTAAGGGTCCAGAGAAGTCAAACTGCAGGCCATAGTCACCCAAATAGTTCTGGAGTAACAAAGTGAAGGTCTGCTGGGCGTGGTGGCGCACACTTTTAATCCCAGCACTCAGGAGGCAGAGGTAGGCAGATTGCTGTGAGTTCGAGGCCAGCCTGGTCTACAAAGTGAGTCCAGGACAGCCAGGGCTACCCAGAGAAACCCTGTTTCGAGAAACAAAAACAAGCAAACAAACAAAAAAGTCCAGGACCTCAGGTCTCAGACTAAGAGCTACCACCAAAGCAAACAGTGATGATAACTTTGTGCCTCCCTGAACAAAATCTAGTTGGCCTAGAGGCATGTCTATGGGGAAAGTGTTATCAGTTTGTTAATGTGGCTGGACCTGCCTACTGAGGGTAGCACCACTCCCTAGGCTTGTGGCTCTGGGTTGCCTAAGAATGAAACCAGCAAGCAGAGTAGTGAGTGCGCATGTATTCCTTGCCCCTCTCTACACTTGACTATGGATGGGACAAGCCGTTTCAAGATCCTGTTGCCATGACTTCCCCCACAATGGTGGACTGTTACCCTCTAACTTTTCCCTCTGAGCTGCTTTTGTCAACGTATTTTATCACAGCAACAAGAAACAAAACTCAGGCAAGTGATTTGACTGTGGCAACTGCTCTTCTCTTCGGATCCAAATTACATCTGCTAAGCAGCTTTAGGATGGCACTTCAGCAGTTTCCTGGGCTTCTTCACCAAGCTTTAAATAGCTCAGTGAGATCATTGAGAATCGGTGCCAAGCAAAAGGCTTCTGATGGACCCACTCTTAGAGGCCACTGCATTATAAACCTTCAAAGCTTTTCTTGGCCATAAAATAATTCCAAATGCAGTGTCAAGAGAAGAGTTGCAACATGCAATAAATACAATGTAGAAGGTACATAAAAATTAAAGGGTGGGTCAACTAGTTTAAATGGCATATAAATTTAATGATAATGTCACAAACTAATGGGAAAAAAATCTCAGGAACCAAGCATTGTCCTGATATGGACTTTCGGCCATGTTAGCTGACCTTGCCACATACTCTCCTAGTTCTATAATGAAGCCTAAAAACACCCTGATTCTAAAATCACCTCCAAGATAGCATCTGGGATTGGTTTGGTGGCTTGAGCATGCTTTCCCAAGCCTTGTGTAAGCACACACCATGTGATATTAGAGCCTTCTTATCATTGTTGCTTTTTTTTGGTTTTTCAAGACAGGGTTTCTCCATGTTAGCCTAGGCTGTCCTGGACTCATTTTGTAGACCAGGCTGGCCTCGAACTCACAGTGATCTACCTGCCTCTGCCTCCCGAGTGCTGGGATTAAAGGCGTGTGCCACCATGCCTGGCTGTTGCTGTTTTTTAATGAGTTAATTAGCTAATGGGTTTAAGACTGGGTCTCATTCTCATGTAGCCTACACTAGCTTTCCTCACACTTCAGCCTCCTGAATGCGAAGATTGGTCACCACACCAAGCTTTGCTACATTTAAGAATCTCTGTCACACAAGTGTTTCACACAGACCTTCCTAGCATGTCCCCGACCTTATTTTACAGAATGAAGGATGGACGTCAGGGTCAGAGGAGAAGCCAGAAGCAGCAAAGACACAGATTGCAGACCTTCCACCCGCTGCTTCCCCGCTGGGCCATGTAACTCTTCTTTAAGGGGACTATACAAAGCCCTCCCAGTTTTCTCATCAATTACAGCCACACTCTTTATTATTCTGCATATGCTTTTATTTTTCAAAGCAGCATAGAACGTGCTAGATGCCATTGGAACAGTGTGTTTTGTGGTTCCCTTCCCTCCCATCTCCCCAACTCTCTGATATCCCTGACCCCCTTTTTTCTTCTTTCATATCCATATGTCCTGCCTACCAGGCCCCCACCCTTCGCTTAACATCACCCTTTCTTAGCCTCCTCTTGGGTTTTTAGACTTGACTCACACTTAACCCCTGTTTACATATCTGTGTGTATACACTGTAGGCTAGGGCTGCCACACGAGGGGGAACCTGTATTCCTTGTCTTTAGCCATTTTGTAATAGCTTCTCAAGTGACTTCTTATCACAAATCACCATACTTTTCAATGTCAGTTCAAAGTTAGGAAACGTTTTAACACATTTAATTGGACAGAATGCTAGGAATAGGGAGCAGAATAAATAACTGATGGCAGACAAGACCCCCAAGGATATCACAGAATCTCCACTCTAGCCCACCTGGCTGAGCCCTTCTATTTTTTTTTTTTTTTTTTTTTTTTTTCAGATCTTCTGTCTCTATTCCTGTCCCACAAGTTCATCCTCTGTGTATTTCCTTATTGCTACACCATCTACTGTCCCTTGTGGCCACCTCCAGGAGCTGACCCTGTTGTCCTTTCTCCTTCTTTCTTTGTTTTAACTAACTTTCTGGGAGGCAGGAAACAAGATGCCCACACATACTGAAATCGGAAAGAAAGTCCTGGGACTAGAGGTTACCCAAGATTCCCATTAAGGAAAGTGACAAGCTGTGCTACCTGCCAGCGACTGCTGAATCAAATGATAAGGCCATCAGAATGTCTCTGATGGTAGAATATTCGCTTGGTTTCAAAGGCAACGTCACTTGAGCTTCTGTTCTGACTTTGAGAAAGGCCTCTCTGCTACCACGCATCGGCTAATTCTTAGTCCACAGAGACTATAACGGTGACACAGTGAAACCAATGTGCCAGAACAGGTCAAAAGGAGGTCGCTTTCCTGCGCGGCATCTCCAATAGGAACCTTCAGAGCGCTAGACATCTGTGACCGAGCCAAGTAGCGGTGGCCGGGTCATTCCTATATATAGAAATAACAAGAGGTGGGCTGAGGATCTGAGCTTGACGGAGCTGGAATCTGATCTTTTAGGCTTTGATCATAAGAGAGACAGAAACCTGGAAGAGAGTAAAGCGAGTGTAAGGGAACAAAACGGCACTTTCCTCACAGAAACACCTAGAAAAGAAGACGCTCGCTCCGGCTACCTAGGTCCTGAAAGGCTACGTCCTCTACATTCCCTAGCATTAAATTACAGTCACCAGAACATTTATCTCACAAATAAATTATTCACTGTCACAATTATTCTAGGGCCCTCGTGTGTGTTTGTTCCTCGCCCCTAAGGGAAACTCTTTATGAACTGCTCTGTGAGATAGATGGTCTCCCACCCCACTCCCCGCCTCGCCCGCGCCCCACAGTGACCTCAGAGGGCTGGCTCTCACACACACACTGTAAAGGTGAGCTCTCCTGTGCTTGCAGGCTTCTCACCTGTGCGGGTGAAGGTACAGTGTTGTCTCATTATTGACACCCTACTGATATGCCCCGTGTGCTCATGGTCACCTTATTTGAATACAGGAGTAAATGTAGATCTTTGTGTCTTCCGTGATACGATTTCTCCTCCTACCAAACAGAGCACTGCAACCACACTCCGAACAAAACCAAGGCCCAAGAAGGAGTCCCTAAGAGAACTGACAAAGGCTGCCCTCAAGCTGGGACCAACCATGGTTTCCCCTTCTCTTCGGGGTGAGTAAAGTAACCCACGCCGTGTAGGTATAGTCTCAGCTTCCGATGGAGCAGACAGTGCCCAGGCAGACCATAAATGACCTCGAGATTCATCTTCTGTGACCAGAACCAAAAGAAATAGAGGACAGTGCAGCAGGTCCTGCCTCCAAAGCCTGACAGGATCGGCTGCTGTGCCATACTGTGGCCCCAGAGGATCATGGGAGTTGCTCCTAAACACATATTAAAGCATCTGGTCCATAAAGTCTTGTGCAGGAATTCAGGCTCTGCACCATGAAGCTATCTTATACCTTTCCTAAACTCTTAATTCAATTTCAACAGGAAAACGGAAAAAAAAAAAAAAAAAAAAAAAAAAAACAGCTGGCATTTTCCCTTGACGGCTCTGATTAAACCGGAAATACTCCATGCTTCTGGGATGGGGGCAGGGTAAGATGAGCTGCTAAGCCTTAATGGGTCCTTAAATAAACAGGCTGTGCAGCCACAGGGAAAGTGTCGAGGAGGCTATATTTTCATTATGCCTTCTTTTAAAGACCTATAAGATTTTAAAAGAACCACATGAATTCTGTTTTTAACTTGCATAAGAAGCCTGAAGTTAATTTTTATGAGCATATTTCAATCCCCTGCAAAAGAGCTTTGCTAAAATCCCTAACAGAGCTTCAACAGCAAGCTTTAAGGAGCTCTTAGGGAAAAAAAAATAGACATTTTATTTCCTTTGTACATTTTCCCTGAAGAGCCAGGCCATATTTGGGTAAATAATATTTAAAGGACAGCAAATCTTGTTTAATGATCCTCCCTTGGAAAAAGCCAGCCATGAAGGACCGTCTCCTGACTTTTACTGTTAGGTACAAACCATCAAAGGCAAGACTAACGGATCTCTCTGCTTAAGGACTTTCTCAGTTTGTGTAAGTGCTGTTGAAACACGTTATAAAACACACTTCCGGCTTCTACTCACTCCCTCGCCGCCCTCAAAGGCCTCGTGTGAGTTTCTGTTTTTATTCCTTCACTTGGCAGGCGCTATGAGTGGCAGCCTTCATAAACCTGATGGGCCTTGACTTGTAAATTAACCAACTTGAAAAAACATCGTCCCTATAACTAATGAGCATAACTAAAAGTGAATTCGTTGTTTGACTAATTCTGATCCGTCCTCCAAATATCGATGGTGTCCTGAGATTATTGGGGTGCAGCACGTGGTTCTCCTGATGCGTAGTGTCTACCAACACATAGCATAAAGGAGCTAGCCCTAGGGATTGAAGGCAGATGGGGTTTTCTTTTCCTCTCTTGGTTTTCTGTAGCCTGAACACCACCATTCCCCCTCCACCACCCCCCGCCAAGAAGTAGAAGGCTCAGAATGTAGCAATGTCCCAAGTGCTTTTGAAAAGTCGAACCAGCATGGGCATTTTTACATGCATTTACATGACCCAAGTCAAGAGGGGGTCAGACTCAGCAGAGAATAGGTTTGGGAGAAGGACTGAGTGCAAGTCCAGGGTGTTAGGTCTACTGGGGCACCAGCCCACAGCAGCAGGTCATCAGAAAAGTCCCTGGGCTTGGTGCCATTAAAACTGTAAAGTTCAGAGTCCCTTCTGTCACCTCTAGACCCTCCCATCTTCCAGGGACTTCTTCTTAGACTTGCCCACCATCCCTAGAGGCCAAGCCCCCAAACATACTATATCTGTAAACTCTTTAACTTGTAGCCGTATCTATAATGTTGTATATGCTAATATATATTAACCGTACAACAAAAGTAGTCAGTATCTTTTTTTCCCTGTCCACCTTGAAGTGTGAGGACCAAATGTAAATATCTTTTTAATCATAACATTATTCCCAGAAAAGAAGGGAAAAATTATTCCAGGATTTGGAAGGAAGGAGCTATTGTTAAGTGTCTCTGAAGAACCAAATTAGGAAGCAGGACACGAAGATTTACTAGAATTAGAAGACTTCACTACTTCTGTGAAACCAGCCATGTAGATTGCAGATGTGTCTGGGGAGATGGACACCTTCCTCTGTAGAACAGCTTATAAGCAGAGAACCACAGCATCATGGGAAATGTAGTACCATTCCTCCCTTCAGCCTGATTGGAAGAAGTGACAGGGCAGAGCGTGCTCTCCATGTACACAAGCTCCACGCCAAACACATAAACCCTGTTTATACATTTTCCAAGCTTGTATCTCTCAACAACTGACTCTCTTAGAATCTTGGAACCCAAAAATATCTCATGTAATCAACTCCACTTTCTCACTTGACAGATGAAAAGCCCAAAGTCCAAAGAGATGAAGTAACCCCTAACAACTTTATCAGTGTTTTCTGTTTCTCCGAGGATTTAACAGGCCAAAACAAAACAAAACAAAATAGTCATCTGTGTGACACAGGACAGGGAGGCCAGCAAGATAAAGTATATTTGCACCTTGACACTTTCATTACTTTTTCTCTTAGCCTCAGTTTACTCTTTTCTAAAACTCACATTTGGGGGTGGCTGTGAGAATCCAAAGAGAAAATAAAGTATTAAGCATATTGCCTGCCTGGAAGCTGGTAGGTATCAACAGAAACATCTGTAATAGGTGGTGGTGTTTTTGCATCTGCTGATAGCACAATGGTTTATGAAGTTATGAAGTGAAGAATCAAAATAACTTCAATGACAATAATTATTATTATTTCAACAACAGTGTGCCCAGCATTTCTTGAGTATACACATGGATATTTTACTAGCTGCTTTAAATGCATTATCTCCCTCAAGTCTCCCAACTGTACACCTTAGAAAAGCTACAAATTTGCTTGACAGTCAGTAGATGCTCATAGGATACAAGCAGAGGCCTCACAGCCTCCTGAGTTCCTACTGTTAAGCTGGATAAAGGCTCATCGTGTACAGATTGGAGTAAAATAAAAAAAAAAAATGAAAATATATTATTTTCTAGAGTAATGTCCTAGATCCTTTTTCCAAACTGAAAAATATGAAAGGCTTCATTTTAAGGGAGGTTATCAATCACTTCACTTAACCAAGTCATACTGTTATAATAACTGTCATGGCTGAGTGTGAGGTCACTCAGTGTCAGCTTAATACATCCTTTAACAGGGAGCTAGAAGTCAGTCCTGCCATCCTAAGATTTATCTCTGGTTTACACTAAATTGGCTGGTTTTTATATTGATTATTTGAGATACAAAGGCTTGAGAAGAGGTTGCTTTTTATTTGATGTGTCCCTCGTATCCATTAAACTTGCTTGAGTGTTATCTGCTATTTAATATAGCTTGAAATTTCCAAGTCTGACTTTCATAATGGTTGGGGACATTTCATCTATTTGAATGCTGGTCAGTGGTCTTCTAGTCCTATTTTGAGATTCTCTGCAACTTTTTTTTTTAACCCATGCACACCATTAACCAAGTTACTTTTATCTATTCCACCCTAGAGCTGAGCTAGGAGTTGGAGTATGCAAGAGAGATACTGTTTAAGGGTGCTTGGACAACTCTCAAAAAGTCATATGGTCAATGAAAAAGCCTTGGTGCTGCAAAATGTTAGCAGGACGGTGCCTTATATTGTGAAATCTGTGAGGATCTCACTTTTCTGGAACTCCCTGACATCTGAGCCCTCTCACTGCTGGAGGCATTCCAAGAGCACCATAAAACTAGGGCTGGTCCTGTCTGAACTGAGGCCAGATCATTTCAAAGTGGTTCAAGGCAGGGAAATAAATATTGAACCTAGTTAAATGTGGCTTGAGATTATGCTTGGCACCAAGTGTCCAGTCTCTGATTTGCTCTTAGGTTACATGGGTTTTTTTGTTTTGTTTTGTTTTGTTTTTGTTTTTTTTTTAAGCTCAAATGGATATGGCAGCGTGGGTTCCTTCAATGGCAGCAATTATTTGCGAACACAGTTGCATTTCTGACACATTTAGTGAAATGAAATGTAAAGATTTATGAGACGGCCATAGGGTGGAGGGAGATGTCCAAGGCCCGAGTTTCATGCTCCTTCACTCCACCCTGAATCACATTTAGCTGTGCCTGGTTTCTTTCCTCCTTACTCTGCTTGCTTAAGCAAACTCCCTTCCTTTTCTTCCTTTTCTTTTCTTTTCTTTCTTTCTTTCTTTCTTTCTCTTTCTTTCTTTCTTTCTCCTTCCTTGCTTCTTTTCCTTCTCTTTCCTGCATCCTTTCCACTTTCTATTCTGAAGGTAATATCTGTAAGTTCTGAATGCACAGGAGAAAATAAGACTCAAGGGAACCCAAGGAGAAATTCCAATGATCTGTGGCTTACCCAAGCCCCTCTCTAAGACACACACACACACACACACACACACACACACACACACACACACACACACGGAAGCTGGGCGCAGACCTTTAGAACAATGGTTTAAAATGACCAATTGCACCTTAAAAAGCAGAGTGGAGTACAGGGACCAGAAGCACATATTACACACCATCCAGGCCTTGCTGATTCAGCATGTGACATTTTCCTTTGGGAGCTGATGTTGGGTCCAGTCTATCAGTGCCTCAGTATGAATGGTTCATGTTCCAGGCCTCTCTTCTCTCCAGGAAATTGTGGGAATCCTCCAGGGTCAAGTTTAATCTCAGTCAGTACCTTAGGCTTTCTGCTATTCTTAGCCCAGCCAGACATGGAACAGTATTCTGATCGAAGGAAAGCCTCTGAGCCAGTCATACTCACACAGGAACCTGTAACTTCTGCTGTTGTATTTCCTGACCCAGGACAATTGACCTAAAGCTCCTTGTCTTCAATTCCCTTATCTACATGCTAGAGGTGTTAACAATTCCTACCTGGAAAAACTGCTGCACTGGGGGAGTTACACAATCCAATGCTTAGATCAAGCCCCTTGCAACACACAGAGAGAGTAAACAGTAAGTGGTAGAAATTATAAAAATTCTCTAAATGCCAAGCCATTCCTCCCTCTGAAAGGCCTGAAGACTCAGCACGGTCATGACCGAAGTCCCAGCCCTCTACAGGACTTGCTCAAAAGCAATGGAAGAGGTAAAAAATAACTGGAGGGCAGATGAGGAGCCTACCAACCAATCAGGTGGTGATTACCTTACTTACCAAGACACACAGATATTTCCTAGGTTACAAGATGAAAGCTCGGGTTTGAGCAGTTTCTACATGGCAAGGTGGGGGCCCTACCCAACTTTAGAGTATAGGTCTTTTCTACAAGCTCATATCTTGAACACATAGATACAACAGTGTACAGATTAAATCCCATTAGGAAATAAAAATCAATAAGGGATATCTGTTTCACAAAGCACTAGACTGTTTTGTTTTCAAGAACTATTTGATCCAACATAAATCCAGGAACCACAATTTATATGTGTAAAAAGTTTTATAGTGCCAAGGGCACTTCATCCACACACTTTTTATATTATTCAAGCCTTCTTTAAACATCTCAAGGTTAGTATTTTTATCTCTGCTGTATAGACAAAAAGGCAATGCCCAGAAAGTTTTAAAACAAATCTTATTTCCCCCACAGTTGTTACATACTGTTCACCTTTCTCCACCAGTGGACCATTAGCCCCCTCGACCCTTACCACCCAGCACCCAGCACTCATCCACAAGGTGTGTCTCTTCTTAGAAACATGCCCAGTTCGTGGGCCCTGGAGAAGAATGAAAGTTCTCTGAGACATGAGAACTTTTCAAATCTGCTTATGACTGTGCGCCACATACAAAAGAACCCAACGGAAAAGAAATGAGTTCAAGAACTTCTGGGAGATTTTCAGTCTCCTGGAAGCAAACCTTGCCCAAGGGGCCATTTTCCCTGTGAGCTCATCAGTATCAAGAACACAGTAACATTATTAATATGTCCCCTAGATCTCAGACACAAAGTGATAGTCCCAAACCAGGTATAAAACAGTGGGGGTTTTACAACTGAAAGCATAAGGGTTCTTTTCCCAAACGCTACGCTCCTATCCACAGGGAATTAGTTTTGTCCCTTCCAACACAAGTGTTCAAGAAGGCCCCAGTGCCCCTCTTTTTGCTTACTATGAAAGTCTTGAGCCTCTTAAATGAGCAGTGCTCATGGATACAGGAAAAACAGAGCCAGTGATGTGGACCCCATCCTTCCCTCCAACTAGAAAGTGAAGACTGATGACCAATGACTCCCTGGAACCAGGTAGGGATCACTCACCAAAGACAACATGAAGTAAGCATGGTTCTGATTGGACTATTTCAAACTGTCCCTCACTGCTGTTCCCTAGGCCTGAAGCTCTGGAGCTAGAGGGGGACATTCAGAATGAGCCACAGTTACTGAACTATGCCTCCCAGGGAGCCCAGTTCCATTACTTTGCCAGAAGCACATACACAGCACCTTGATGGGGAATCAGCTATGTGGAGAGCAGGAGAGACTCTATATTTTGAGGATATGTTCCAAAATGATTGTCTGTCTTCACATTCAGCCCCAAACAAAGCAGGGTGTTCCCTTCAAAGAAAACAAAGCCTTCTCATACTCTGTATCAACACAGCATAGTCACCAAGCACACTGGACAGCTGAATTTTCTGGAATCAGCTGCTGGACTACACTTGATGTTAAATAGAGCATGCCCAATGACGTTTGTAGATTCCTAAGATATGATCCTATTAACCTGTCTGAGTAGATCAGCCCAGAATTTGCAAGCAGTGTTTAAATGGTTGGACTAGGAAGCCACTGGCACCGTAAGTCTAAAGGTGACCCATGGAGTACTCTGCTGATGCCAAGGGCACAATATCCGAACTCCTCTAGAGTCAATCCATCAAAACAGAGCATCTGACAGAAGGCTGATGGGTCTCTAGATGGCACATGGCCTTCTGCCACCATTATGGCATATCTATAGTACATTAGAGATGACAACAGTACCTTGAACTTGAGGCAGTGCTGAGGTGACCACAACAGGAAGCTCCTTTCCTGGAAACTTGACAGACTTCCTTTCAACGGTGTTTCTTATTACCTGGAGGAACATGGAGACGCACAGGTGTTGGAAGTCAGAGGATCAAAGTTGAATCCCACCCTCAACCAGGTGATAAAAAGTAAGGCATTTACCCTCATAACCTCCCCAATCAACAGGCTTAACAAAGAGGAATACAGTTGTCACACAGCCCAAAAAGTTGCTTCAGTGGTTGGCTGGCATGCTTGGCTTCAAGAGCCTGACTCTAGTCAAATTTAAGTTGAGATGGATTTAAGTCTCCCGCCAGGGCCTATGCCTCTCCTACCTACACACATGGACTATAAGGACGCCTTCTTTCCCACGTCTCCAAGCTGCCCCTCCCTTTATTCTTTTGAAATGCATTTAAGCTGATACATGGATAAGACGCCCAGTCACAATCTATGCAGGCATCATGCACTGCCTTTCAGGGTCGTGTGTCTTCAACCAAAGGTTGGCACGCTGTATGCTCAAATTTCTTAACAAGTATATTTTATTATGAACTTATTAACGGAGAGCACCTCATTTATAACCCGACTAACCTAAACAATATGAAAAGATTACAGAACACGATAATGAAAGTGTAAGGATGTCAGTTCCAAGGAACGATGCTCCTGGTGTAATCAGCAGGATTTCTTCTGCTGAAACCTGGAGCAACCAGAACCCAGAGCCTCAGGAGGAGCCCAGAGCTCCAAAGCCTTCCTTCGAGTGGTTCTCTCTAGGAGCGTCTGGAAGTAGAGTGATGAACAACCAAAACTGTCCCAAGTCTCCAAAGGCCCCGCCTCTTGTTTTTGTCTCACATTTATACCTCCTCTCAGAATTTGTTCAAGGATGTTTTTCAGCTGGTTAATAACCAATCTCCCCCACACGGTGGTTCGACTTCTAAGGGGATAAACATCACCTGCTCTCTCACAAGTCTTTTTCTCATCCCCCACTTGTGATCTAAACAAAAAAAAAACATGTTTATCTCTCTTTCAGCATGCCTCAAAAGGAATCTCCACATAAAAGAGTTTATATACAACCATGGGGAGAATAAGTCCACAGAAAGAGGTAGGAGGATGAGGTTGAAGCACTCACATGAGTCGGTTTTAAGATTCTAAAAAGTACGTATATGAGATATTTTATAGGAAGGGTTGAAAGACATTTTTCCAGGGTTGCTGGCTAGTGCTGAAGAGGACCTAGTATTATCACACGGAGGCTTGGACACAAAGATCACACTTGGAGTCCTCAGTCGCCCAAAGCCATATTATTGTGCCTGCGTCTCTGGCCCCTAGAATTTCTGGCAAAAGAGACCTGGGCCAACCTAAGATTTCTCTCTTCGTTTTCACATGCCTGAGAGTATGGGACATCTGGAGGTGACCTGATAAGGCTGTTCTCTGCACCTTTCAAGGATCAATGCAGCCACACCAATAACCTCTTCCTCATCTCCCCTAGATCTGCTTGTATTCGGTCATACACACACTCTCTATCTCCAAGTCTGAGAGAAGAACGCACAGACCCAACCCCACAGAGTTCATGTCGAGGAACAGCTCTCAACCTGTGTGTCACATGCAACCCCTTTGGGGCAGCCAACAACCATCCCAAAACACAGACATTTACATTGTAATTTGTAACTAGCAAAATTATAGATGGGAAGTTGGAATGAAAATAGTGTTATGATTGGGGGGTCACCACATCATGAGGAACTGTACTAAAGGGTCACAGCATTAGGAAGGTGGAGAACCACTGCTGTAGAGAGTGACACTGTCCAGGTACATTGTGTGTCATTGGGGATAACAATCAGACTCATCACCAAGTTTCCACATCATTTGCTCCCTGAAAACAATCATCCTTATACATATTTTGTTTTCTATCTTCTACCCAGACCACCTTGCGGCTGGCAACACAACCTTACAAAGGGCACAGAACCAGAAAAAGACTTAGGAGTGAGAGGAACCAGACACTCCCTGACTGTGAAGTATCTTCTGGTGATTGTGACGGCTCCCCTGCCGTGATCAGATGCCCCTGCCGACCACCTGTCAAACAGGCAGCCTGTTGAGGGCTCAAGTACCCAAGGGAGGGTCTTGGCTTGTTGCAATGAGTTCACTGTGGCACACAGCCCAGCCCAACCCTGTGTATCCCTGGGCATTTAACGAGTGTTGTTAATGATGATGATGCAACCCTTTCAGTTTAGATCTGTCAGGGTCCCCGAGGCACTCAATGATCCCCCGAGAAGCATATATTATCTGAAGCTTTCCCTTTTGCTTAATTACATTGTACTAATGTTCTCTTTCCACTGGATTTCTCTCTGCCAACTCACCCATTCATTCAGGCTTCACTGTGGGTTGGATGTACATAAAAGACCAGCAAATTATAATTGTGATGATTGATCACCGAAGTTTCCTCGGGTTCAGATTGTTTCCTAATGTGGGTCATTTTTCATCATAAAGAGTCGGCTGATAATGATGTCATTTCCATTGCTCGAATTTCAAGGCAGTGGCCACATATCACAGAGTCTAAATGACTATCTATAGGGCAGCGGAAACACATCCTTATCAGTTTAGAGCAGTTGCTGCCTTACTCCTGAGGACAAAAATGAGAACAGGAGCCTTCCAAAGCTCATCAAACAAGAGTTTCAGGAATCCACATCTGCATCTGTAGCCGGGGAGACTCAGAGTAAGGAGTGGACTGGCAAACCTGTTTCCCTGTGAAGCTGTGCAGCAAACAGGGATTAGGTACAGACCACAAAGTCAGACAGAAAATAAGCTGCACTGACGAGCCCTGGATGCCTGGGATACCCTCCTCCGCAATCATAGCACTGTGATTCCACGACGAGATTAATGAGAAAGAATTGCGATTGTTCTCTGAACAGAAACCCATCTCACCAGGATAGCCAATAAATGTGCCTCCAGTTGAGTGATGGGGTTCGGGATGGAGCTGGGATGTGACCTTGATTTTGTGTTCCAGGAAGTGTGTGTGTGAGATGGAATGATGTTGTGTATATATTTCAAACACATAGTGTGGCATTACAATCCGAGGCTGGAAGGTCCAAAAGAGCTGTACCGCAGCAGGAAAGATGGTCTGATTTCCAGCATCTGCCTCTGGTCACTTCTAGCAGCACTGTCCCCTGGAATGCCCTAGGACACTCTGCAGATGCTCAAGTTTGCAGGTCATCTCCAGCTCTGCCTTCGGCAGCCCTTCTTGTGTGGCCCAGGATGTTTCCACCCCACCTTATTTTGAAAAAAAATGACTGTGAGAAAAGTTGAAGGAACAGCACAATAGCACCCAAATCCACTTAAGTGCATGCATTTTTCATGTTGTGTCATGTATCATTTGTACACACACACACACACACACAATTTATATTTAGTCATCTGAGAATTATTTGCCCTCTTACATTCTAAGGATTCTAAAAAGAACAAAAACGCATGGTCCTCGTTGCAAGGCCACAATGATCACACGCAAGAAATTTAACATTGATAAAATATTGCTCTTCAATACACAGTCCTTTTCCCAGTTTTCCAGCTACTGTTTCCATTGTCTCATATCATACAGAGTTGGCTTTTTGTGTACTTGTATGTGTTTCTGGGTGTGTATAAGCATGTGTTTCCATGTGCACATGCATCTTTGGGATCCAATCAAAGATCACCTGTTGCATTTAGCTAACATGTCACTTTACTTTGAACTTTTAAATTTACTTTTTGTTCTGTGCTACTGAGATACTGTTAGCAGTTTTGATGTAAACTAATTCTTCCAAAAATTCATTTCTTAGTATGGTAGTAAAATATCAAGAAGACATAGTACCCCACTTGAAGGATTCTTCACTGAAGAAATTGAAATAATTTGAGCATCAAAATGACAAGTGGAAAAAAAATTATTATTTTTAAAAATGGGGGTATATAATCTGATTTAAAAAATAAAGGTGGAAAGGAAAATGAAAAAGTCATCTTTACTGGATAGCATCAACGAGTAAGTGAGAGGAGAAAATTAGAAATAGAAAATCACTGTTGCATGCCATAGCCCCATAATGATACCAACTATTCCAGGCAAGAGTCACCCAGCGTGGGTAAGGGAATGCATGTGACGTGAGAGCAGAAGGGACGGCATATAGAGGGAAAAAGAAAGAAAAGGCGAGGGGCACAGGGAGGGCAATCAAGGATGGGACGAACTAGAAGTATGATATACGTGTATAAAAGATGCCCTCATGAAACCCATCACTTTGTATGCTAACTTAAGTAATTTAAATTTTTAAATAAGAAAGAACTGTCACCATCCAGTCCATATTCAATCTCCCTTATCCCACAGTGGGAAACATTGGTCCATAACTCCACAACTATAGCTTATACATTACCAACAACCAACTAAATAAGATTTAAGATTTCTTTACAGTTTTTCTTCTTAAAAATTATCACTTGAGTCCATAATACTCAGTGGTTTTTGTAATGGCTAGGCTTTCTTTTAACCTGTCTGACATAGTTCTTTTGGTTTTTGTTTAGTTTGGGTTCAGCCTTCATTTTTTTTTTTTTTTTTCCTACCCTTGCCAATTTATACTTTGTTGGGTTTTTTGCTCCGTTGGGTGGTCGGTTGGTTTTTGTGTGATTTAAACTATTATCAGGGTGTAAGACTCAAAACTAAGTAAAAGGTTCTACTCGGACAAGTCACGTCCTCTTTTCCCCTTGACCTTGGCTCCTGCTGACCTGGCTTGCTAACCAATTGTACTGGCTTCTGGCTCATTTATCCTATGTTTTTTTTTTTTTTTTGAAGAAAAAACAAAAAACAAAAACAAAAAGAGCAGACTCCCTGGCATATTCTCAGACATTAACATTTGTAACTCTTTCATAATCACTGATTTTGAAGAACATACAAAAAACTCGTATAAGGTGAGTGTACTCCCAGAACTTTCTTTCAGATCTTTTACTTGGAGCTAGAAGAATCTTGTCTGTTCCCCCCTCACAAACATCAGAAAAGTGAGCAGCAGGGATGAGGAAAAAGGATGAAGACCAGGTCTGGCATGTGCCATAATGGGTTACACAGCATCAAGTCTCTCCAGATGTGCACTTCTTACCTCAGTGAAAACAACTAAGCAAATAACCTGGCTCGATTCTGCTTCTTTCTCTTGTTAACGTGATCCAATTGACCACCCAGACACTGAACATTTCAGGCTCAAGACAAATCAGATCCTATTGATCCTGCAGCTTAGGACACTGCCCTAGGGGGGAAAAAATTCAAAACTCGGAATGCTCAGTAGACTTTCCTCTACAGTCCTGCATGCATTCCACGCACACACACTTTGGAGTCCCAGCTGCCTCGTTTTTCTCTCAACGTGTGCCATGTGCTTTGTTCCGGTGCACCCCGTTATTTGAAACACTCTCACCACTGTGAACTAACAAGGCTGCTGGAGAGGTTGCATCCAGATCAGTTCCATCAAGGGAGCATGTTGACTGAGCCCTGGACATAGCTCACGTGGCTGAAACTTGGTTGTTGGGTGATAACAGAATATCTCGTGGTTTCGAAAGGGGTAAGGTGACTGAAAGTATAATTTTAATCTCTTCCCAATGGCCAGGGGAAAGAAGACATATGGATAGCACAGAATATATAACTGAAGTCCCAACAGCTCTCAAGCCCCAACACACATGGTACTTCCGGGCCTTTGTGATGGAGAAGATAAACACAGACCCTCTGCCTTTCTTACCTCAGGCCTGACAAAGTTGCTGCCATCCAATGGCAGGTCTGCCTCACATCTACTTCCTTTGCGTATGTCCGACTAATAAAACAGAATCTCCTGAAAGAGGTCTCCCTTTGACTGGTCTTTGTGCATTCCTATTTCCTGGATCCTATGGCAAAGCCTTTATGACATTATACCTACCCATAAATCCTGGCGTTTAATCTCCCGTCCCACTTGAACAGAAGCCCGAAGAGTGGTAATTTTCAGGCTCTGGTTCATAAAGAACTGCCTGAGGAACTCCGGACTCAGTGGGCTGAGAGTGGAACTCGAGACTCTTCATTTCCAGAAGATAACTCACATCATCCCACGACCACTCTGGGAAACAGTAAGCAAGCAGTCTGAGTGCTTTCTGCCAACCTTCCCCGGAACCGGAACCAGGTCCTCTGAGTGCTACAAATGACCTTCCTCCCTTCCTCCTACCTACTCAATAAGACCTCTCACCAGACACCTGGAGTGCATTATAAACACAATGGCTCTCCCAGAGCAAACGCCCTCAGCTGGCCCAGGCAGGAACTGCAACTCTGAGACACCCCCTCCCCCCTCCCCCCACCCCGCGCCCTTCACCTTAATTCCATCCCTCCTCTTAAAAAATGCATGTATCTTCAAGTTGTGAGTAATACTATTTACCTTCCCTGCAAATGATGAGCCTTATTCCGCTGCCCACTCACATGCTCTGTTTACTCACATTAGTGCAATTTTAATTAGAATAGAATGTGAATGCTTCTGTGCGTGCGTCTCATTTATAAAACTATCTAGGATCGTGTGATGATGGTTAAGATTCTCTTTCCATCACCCCCAACTTGCAGAGAACAATTCCACTAACACCTCACTAATCAGATATCGCTAATCAGATATGACTTTCCTCAAAACATAATCAAATCAAGGTGGGCTTGACATCCATAAAGCTGGTACAACTTATGAAAATCACTGCTACACGGGAGATGAGTGGCAGAGGGGAGCGGGGAAATTGTCCTGGTGATTCATTATCAGAGTCTACGGGAGGAGCCACACAGATCCAGGTGGAGCTCATGCCGGACGGGCGGCTGGCTGAGGAAAACTGTTTTGCTTTGATCACTGGGACATACGTGATCTTCATCTTCCCTTCAGAGGCAATCACTATTTGCTTTGGAAAAAAAGAATACATGTGTTACTACTTGTAAAGGTTGCTTTTTAAAGAGTCTTCAACGAAACCAGGAGAGACTAGAGGAGGAGCCAAGGGACCCTGCCCAGGATGAGAGTTTAGAAACAGGAAGAACATGCGCAGGTCTTGTGCGTTCTGTCACCGCCTCTGTGAGCTCATGTCTGCATCAGTCCTGCTGTGGCTCAAAGAGGAGTCGTCAGCTTTTTTTAAAAATCTTACTATCTTTGAGCTGGAGAGATGGGTCAGTGGGTAAGAGCACCGCCTGCTCTTCCAAAGGTCCTAAGTTCAATTCCCAGCAACCACAGAGTGGTTCACAACCATCTGTAATGTGATCTGATGCCCTCTTCTGGCTTACAGGTATACAGGCAGACAGAGCACTGTATACATAATAAATAAACAAACAAATAAATAAATCTTAAAAAGAAAAAAGGAAAAAAGTCTATCTCCTCTTCCACATAGATCCTTGAGACTTGAGAGCAGAGATTTGACTTAAAAACAAACAAACAAAAAAGCATTCCATTTAGGGCAGACCTGCAAGGAGGAGAGTCACTGTATATATACCATGGTACTCCAGGCCAGGCTATATGCTCAGTAGTTGGCCAACACAAAAGGACTCCACTTTTTCAATATAGATGTGCTTTTGTTTTGCTTTGGTGTTTTTTGTATTATTTTCTTTTCAGTTTGTTTGTTTTGATTTTCTTTTTGTTGTTTTTTTCTTGCTGTTTTAGGAAATATGAAGTTGGTTGGGAGGGAGGAAGGGAGGGAGAGAGGCAGGGAGGGAGGGAGGGAGGGAGGGAGGGAAGGACGGAGGGAGGACCTGGGGAAATGATAAAAATGCATTAGATGAAAAATGTTTTAATAAAAATAAAAAGAATGAAAAAAGAAAGAAGTGGGAGGAGGGAGGAAACGAGAAAAGGATGGAGGAAAGGAGAAACAGAGGAAGGGAGGAAAAGGAGAGGGCGTGGCAAAAATGACTGGACTATTTATTGCCTTGCCCTGCCCTGCCCCTTGCCACCAGGACAGCGGCAAGCACAGGACCCACAAGCAGGCTCTGGGGTTTCCTGCTGAAGTCTCACTCCTGCTTGGTTGCTGTCCACTTATGATCTGAGGCAACTTGGTCTCTGCTGGCCTTTCCTATACACTTAAAGGAAAGAGTGTTTATATTTACATGAGTGCTGTGATGACAGACCAGGAGACTCATGTATTTGACAGAAAATTGACATTCAATAAACATGACTAGGCTTCTCATGATGGGAATTATGCATGAAAAACGACTATTTAGGGCATTTTAAGGGTATAATTGCCACGGCATTAAGTGTGTTCACCTTGTCCAGTCATCACTGTGATCATTCTGCAGACCCGTCAGCATGGCAAATGAAAACTGCCCTGATCTTTTGGTTTTATTTTTTTCTTTACCTTGAAATATTTTGCTAGGTGTCCTCCTAAGTATAATTTGACTGTTTTCTACCAGTTATCAACCAACCATGATTAAGAATACTAAAATAAATGTAGGTGCCTAAGAAATTGATGCAATAATGAGATAAAACATTACTATTCTATCACTTTTCATTTTTCTATCTTCCTACTCCCAAAATTATAGCATCCTTCAAGGGAGGAGGCAGTATCTTTGTGGGGTTTCCCCAGTCTTCTAATGCTTCATGTATGGATTCATATTTATTTTGTACATATAAAGCAAAATAATAAAATATCTAGAAGGATTTGTTCACAACTATTGGACACGTCCTAATGTTGTATGAAGAAAGGTCATATAGGCGATATCTCAGACTGTGAGTCTCCAGGGAATGATCTACTAGACGGATTTTCTAAAAGTCTAGGCTTAGTTCGGTGGCCGAGATGTAAATAAAGTGTTCTCAACAAGTGAAGCGCTCAAGAAAAACTTCACTATAAATGTGTGTGATCCAATCACAAACCTGAGCAGTCCTGACTTGCTGAAAACACCCGGGACAATATTCTTCACTCTCCCCTGGCGAGTGTGAAACACACTTCCTTTGACATTGGTCATAAGTGGATGAGGTGACTGTGCCAGGAAAGGTGAGTACAATAAAACACACAGCACGAGAGTGAAAAATGCCAAGTGAATTCATAATCTAATGATGTTTATAAACCCAGATGTGAAAGTGTTTTTGCAATTATACAGCAAAGAAGCCATGTGCTCTCTCTTAAATGAGCCATCAAAGTTTTCAAAAAAGATTATATTTTGACGATTATAACTATAGGAACCTGGAAGCCATATTGGCAAGATATGCATATTTATATGTAACTACTGGTGATAGTAATGACATTCAGAGAAAGGGGCCATTTTGGATACCTGTGCCCGCTGAGCAAGAAAAATACACAACAGAATATTGCACATTAGAATTTGTTTCTTGTCATTGTAGTGGGGACCTATTACTCCAACTTTTGAGAAACAACTAAGTTGGGGAACTGCAGATTTTATTTATCGAAAATAATGGATGTAACAGTTCAGCAGGCACAGGCCTGACACCTTGAGTTCATCCCCGAAACCTCCATGGTAGAAAATGGATTCCCAAAACTTGTCTTCTAACCTCCACACATGCACTGTGGCACCCATACCCTCACTCCTCAACTTCAACACACACACACACACACACACACACACACACACACACACACACACACACACACACATTTTAAAATAGAAAATAAAATTGTTGCTTTGTTAAATATTTTGTTAGAGTTTTTAATACTTTTTAAAGCACTATCTCTAACGTTACCTCTGAAAATTATTTGTAAAATGATTTAAATACAGAAATATAAATGGTTCACTGAACATAAATGATAGAACTATTGAAGAAACCCCAAGGATTAAAACTTAATTAAATGTAGTTATTATTACTGTGACCATCGCTGGAGTCCACAGCCCTCAGATTCTGTTCTGAGAAAGAGACCACATCCTGTTTCATGAACTCCTAGGTACCAGCAAATGTGAGCATCCCTGTTGGCACCCCTAGCAAAAAAAGGGGGACACCAGTGCACCTGCCTGCTACCATGCAGAGAACACAAAAGGCAGATGTACAATCTAATGTGTCCAGAAACATGAGGACCTGCTTCCTGAAGTGTATGTGGAACACAGTGCAGAGCCACCCACAAGTCACCCCTGACCAACCCCACCGTCACCTACTTCTGTTGCTTCAAACAAGACTGGCATCCATTGAAAGCCTTGGCACTACCTGCCATGCCTTTGAAAGGCTCGACTTAAAAACAAAAAAGAAACAGAGACAGTAAAGGCTATAGCCCAAGTTACGCATTTGTGCCTTCTGATTAAAGGCTGTGAGTCTGAAAGATAAAAGGAACTATGGGAAATAACCATCTAAATGAAGTTGGACATTAAAAAAACACAAATGATATAAAAAAAGATGTCACACACAGAGGAAAGGAGGCATGAAAAAAGAATATCAAGGGAGTATTTCTCTACCAACTTTGAAGTGAAGAAACCTAAGGAAGTGAGAAAAAAGGGAATGACAGATCATCAGATTTTGGTGTATTTATTTTATTTATTTATTTATTTATTTTTGCTTAAGATTTCTCTTTTTAGCTGGACATCATGGCACATACCTTTAATCCCTGTACTCCAAATCAGAGGCAGGTAGATCTCTGGTGCCATCATTGTCTAGGTACAAAGACAGAGCTACATAGAGAAACTCTGTCTCAAAAAAAATATTTCTAATTACATTGATGTAGGGAGTATGAGCCCAAGAGTCCAGGGAGCCAGAGGTGGTGTTATATACCCTGAGAGCTGGAGTTTTAGATGGTTGTAAGCCACTTGATATGGGTGCTGGGAACCAAACCCCATGCTCTTAAGCCCTGAGCCATCTCTGTAGTCCCTAGATTTTTATATATTTGTAATGAGTGCATATTACCTCCCAGGTTTACTATAAAGAACTTTCTATCCATAACAGTGGTGAGTCAATGAAGAGAGAAATAACCACAAAGCTATAACTGCTCCCTATTAAAGAGATATTTAAGCAGTAGCAGCCGAAGGACCTCCTACTAAGTACACAGTAAAAAAGCATTCCTGAGCTGGGAAAGAATAAAACAAAATTTTCTTACAGTCACATGTCCACTATGTGGCACAAGGGTTTAGACAGAGGCTCTTGGAATCTGATATTGTCAGATTCAATCCAAGCTCTGGAAACTGTTCGTGGTATCAGAGCTAACTTCCATCATATAAAACACTGAGAAAGAGGGGCTAATAGCAACAGTTATGCCCACCTATGCAAGGCAGCTTCTGTTTGTGCCTACGGGCCCCTTTGTAACTTCCTTAGTCATATTTCTTCTCTGAGGTGTATGACCGATACAAACAATAATCCCTTTGTGGGCTTCCGATTGCTTCCAGAAGACTCTTGGGGTTGTCCCCAACAGGCTCTTATTTCAGCAGAAAATTGGAAAAGGGGCAAAACATGGTCTCCATGGTCTTATATGAATAGCCGTGTCCTTCACCCAAAGGTGCCTACTGCTTTGAAGATTGGCCTGTCTGTATCATTCCTCTATTCTGGATTCTGGAAACTCTCCCCTTCCTTCAACCCTTCAGGCCTAGAGGTGACAGCGACTTCTTTGCTAATAGCCTATGAATACCTCCCCACATTTTATGGCTGGCTACCACTGCTCTCACTTTGCAAGCATTCCATCCTCTTCCAACTATTTCAATTTTACCACATGCCTGTGTTTTGCTGGGACCCTAACTGTACCCTGGGATTGTTGAGAGATCATACAGTGTACTTAGAAATCTAACCATGATATTCTTTACCCTTTCCTCCTCTTTATTACTCAGGGTTAACATTTCTAGTCAGATCTTCATCTGGTTCTTTAACACAGTTACCAGCAAACTTTATCAGTAAAGGATCAGACAATCAATAACTAGGCTATTGTGGGCTCCACAGTCTACAGCACTTAGTCAACTTTGCCCATGTATAGCAAGAGCAGCCATGGGCAGCGACACGTAAGCGAATGCAGCGTGGCTGTGTTCCAGTAATATTTTATTTATGAACACTGAAATTTGAATTTCATATAGCTTTCACAGGTCATGAAATATAATTCTTCTTTTGATTATTTTCAGCCATTTGAAAAATATAAGAAGCATTCTTAGTCGCAAACTATACAAAAATGGGCAGATTGGCAGGATGGGACCTATCTGCCAGAAGGGCCCATCCCTTGTTTTAAAAGTTAGCATTAGAGAGTTTTTATGTTCAAGTTATATATATATATATATATATATATATATATATATATATATATATATATATATATATATATATTTCATTCTTTGAAGCTAAAGCTTACTTACTTTTCCCCAAGTTCGTTGCCAATTGGCATGGAGTAGCATGCTCAAACCACTCCCTCCCCTCTATAGCACCTTCCAGGGCCAATATCCTGGAAGCTGTTCCCACATTAAAGCCATTCCAGCATTCTGTCAGGGATTAGCCACTTCCAAGAATGCCCTATATTATTCACTACCTGAAAATAACAAGAGTCCTAGCACATCCAGACAAAGACTACCCTCCATAGAATGTGGAAGAAGACGGGGTTTGCCATCTGGCCTCACACACAGTCAGAACATTACCAGCTTTCTTCTTCCCACCCCATCTCCAAGGCCATAGTCAATACAGAAGTGTTGCTAAATGTAAGGTGTTTCACCTACTCCAACTGATCACAGCTATCACAGCCAAAGAGGTCTGTACACACAAAACAGTCTTTTCAAAATAACGCCTGCCCAGAGCAGTGATTTTTAATCCTGGGTACATGTTAAAAATCACCCGGACAATGTTTAAAAGGCTGATGAACGGGACCTAGGCTATATATTGATTAAGATGCTATCTTCAATTTTCCAAAACTCCCATTGGCTTCTGTTGCAGCGGGAGAGTTGAGAATTGGAGGACTCAAAGGAATAGCCAAGGGAGAAATGTTTGGACAGTGGCATGAGGTCAGGATGCATTCATGTAGGTCCTCACCCCTTTCCACTACTCTTACTCTCCCACGCAAAGCTTAAAAAAAAAAAAAAAAAAAAAAAAAAAACAATTGAGAAAATGGGGTGGGAGTGAACATCTTTTCATTACGTTGTGGAAGGAGTGAGCTCATGACTAATTACACAATTATTACTTTTGACAACAATGGTGAGAAATCTTATGAAGTTCCTGGTATTCCACTTAGTTGGAGATCAAGGAAGGCTTCTTTGAGGCAGTTATACTCTAGCTGAGCTCTGAAACATTAATAAGAATGAACTATTAAAAGAATGAGGTGTAAAGGGAAGTGTGCAGACCCCCCGTGGTGGATGCTCAGGAGCGTAGAGCCTAGAGTTTAATAGCTTAATACAGTTCCTCATGTTGTGGTAATCCCCAAACATGAAACCATTTTCGTTGCTACTTCCTAACAGTAATTTTGCTACTCTTATGAATCATAACATAAATATCTGATATGTAGGCTATTTGGCATGTGACTCCTGTGAAAGGGTGGTTTGACGCATCCCCACAAAGGGGTCATGACCCACAGATTGAGAACCAATGACTTAGAGAAACCATGAAAAAGCATTACTGTAGAATTTAGTGAAGGGAAGACTGGCAGGGTGATGAGGATTAGGCCAGCCAGGGCCCTGGAGACCTTTTTGTGTCATGGAATGTTGTCTCATCTGCTCTTCGTTAGCAGCCTCGGCACTGGTCACAGGGCTTCCTTGCCAAGAAGAGGCAGTACAGCACACCCTCACTTCCGCCCATCACCCAAGTGCATGTCCTATTCACATCCCTGTTTCCTGTACTTTTCTATGCCTTCAGGGGCAGGACATTTCCCTGGAAACAGAACAATAAATCAAGCTTCGGGTTTTCAATAGAGTCTCCCAAGAAAACAACCAAAGTAGCTGTGTTTATATGTAAATAGGAACAAACAAATAAAGCATTGGCTAGAAAAGATTAAAGATTAACCTTTAAAAAAAAACAACTTTTCTTTATGAAGGGAAAGACTTCCCAAAACTTCCTAATCAGTCTTTGCAGACTTCCAAAGGCTTCTTACTTCTGGCCCTTAGCACTGGTCTGCTGGGCAGGCAGTCTTACTCAATAATGTGGTATTTACTGAACATTTGGATGAATCATTCTAGAGATGTAGGTAAAAAGTCTAAGACTCTTAGGGTTTACTATTGTTCCTATAAGAGCAGTGGTTCTCAACCTATGGGTCATGACCCTTTTGGGGGGGGGTCGTGTTGCATATCAGATATATTACATATCACATATTTGCATTATGATTCATAACAGTATCAGGGTTACAGTTATGAAGTAGCAACAAATATAATTTTATGGTTGGGAGGGGGGTCACTGCAACACGAAGAACTGTATTATAAGGCCTCAGCATCGGGAAGGTTGAGAAGCGCTGTAAAGCAGACTAAGGGAGCAATGCACACAGCCAAATTCAAAGCCACTGAGTGGGAGGAGACTAGAGAGATCTGGAGTTCATCCTTGATATTGCTACCTAGAAGATAATATCTTTCTGCCATTCTAACAGCTTTAAAGATAACCAAACCAAGCTCATATATATATATATATATATATATATATATATATATATATATATATATATATATATATATATAAAATCAGCAAGGGAATACCATATTGTGAATAAAATTTAAGCAGTGGACTAGAGAGTTCTGGAACATGATCAATGAGTGAAAACTGTATAAATCTTCAAAAAGAAGTTATGAGTCAGTTCCAAAATCAATAATATATATGAGATTGATCCAATCTTCTTCCAGATGGCCAAGGAAATCTGAGCTGAGTCCTTAATGGAATGGTTAGTGTACGAGATGTAAAATGAACAAATTTTAAAAAGCTTCATTAAAAATCTTAAAATAAGACAGAAAGATCTGCAGCAGATGGTACAGATAATAGACAGTTAAAATGTCTGGCAATGGAAGCGATGATGCTTTCTCACCAGCAATGGAGACTGAGGAGAGAGGCAAGGGGTTGAAATATAGGAAATAAGGCATGGATTTTTGCAAATGAAAAAAAAAAGGATTGTTCTTGGCAGTACCTCAGGTAAACTTGGATTCTTACTGAAGCCATTCAGAAGGATTCTAAAATTAAAGAGGCACCTCAGCAGACTGTCCTGAGACCGAGGAGATGAAGAAGGAAAAGGCGCATCTAAACTCCCACTCCTTACAGGGATCCCTAATAGCAGCCCACTGTGTGTTCCAAGAATCCCTATCTATGCCCCTGAATGTCTAACACACCTGTCCACCAAGGTGAAATGTCTAGTTGTTTCCCCACATATGGCTAGAGGAGACGGCTGAATGGGGAGCCCTTGCTAACTTCTAAACATGAGTCCGTGGGCCACCAAAAGCATTCAGTGGTTTTATTCAGTAGGTGTTCATGCATGCTTCATGATTGGGCTCACATCATCCTCTAGCCTTTTGCCTCTCTGAGGGATGATTTCCTTGCCTTGATAGCCACACCACCTGCTGGAACTCATCAAAAGAGAGCAAGACATCTAAGCCATTGAAGTGCAGTTAAGGCCACCTCTCCAATCCCTCCATCAAACCAACATCCAACACCTCCCAGTGCTCTGTTCTCTATGGAGACCACAGTGAGTTGAGAACCAAACCTAAGAACAGTGTTCTTTCTCTTCCTTTCAAAAATGTCCCAGGGCCATCACATTTGCAGTTACACTTTCCTCAAGTAAAGTGCCAAGATACAAGACGCCATTAGAACTCCATTGTAAAGGAAAACACATCCACCCACAATGCCCAGTGTTAACCACACCTATTTTACCACTAATAATAAAACAGAAACTCTTCCCTATTTCTGCTCTCCCAATTTTAAGACCCTCGATTTGATCTGCCATTTGCTTCATCCCACAGGATTTGAACATTTTAATCTTAAGATTGAGTGAGGAAAAAAGAGATTAATTCTGATAGAAATAAATATCAAGGGCAGAATGTCACTACCCTCCCAAGTCTGTCCCCGCTACCCACTGGGGAGTTTTCAGCTGCCTTTGATGTATAACTCTGGGGTCCGGGCTCACTCCTCAAGAACCTGTGTGTATTAAAGACCTCAGCATCACCTGGGGACTTGCTGAAGAAACAGAAGCCCAGGCCCCACTCCAGGTCTGCAGAATCAAAACCCACATTCCAACCGTTCTCCCCAGGTGATTCGGTCGGCGTGTACATTAAAGAAACCTCTTCTAAAATGCAAGACTCTTAGAATGCCCGGGAAAACAGGTTAGCAGTAAGTTAATAAATGTTCACACTGTCAGCAGGGCAGGATTTTATGAAGAGTGCCGAAAGACAAAATGTGAGCAATGCCATTACTATTTACAACTTAATCGACTATATGTACCATGCACAAAGTATGAGAGATGCAAAATGACCCTACGCACATATAGAAATGGTATGCCAGGAAGCTCAAAGAAAGGACAGCTTCATGTCCTTTCAAGGTAGTATCGTAGAAAAATCTCAACAGGAAAAAAAAAGGGGGTGGTGGGGTGGTGGATCTTATTATAACACAACCACAAGGGAAACTAATTAAATCTAAAGTGGTGGTTTGGATCACCCAGTAGCACTTATCCACTGCATTGATATTTTGTTCTCAGGATTTATTTTTCTTGTATTTATTTAGTTGTTTGTTTGCTGTGTATGTGTGTGAGATGTATCACAATGTGCGGGTGGATATCAGAATTTTTGGAGTGGATGGTTCCCTCTGCCCACTGTGCTGCAGGTCCTGGGGGATCAAACTCGGGTTGTCAGGCTTAGCAGCAAGCTCCTTCGTCTACTGAAACACCTCACTAGTCCAGATATCACTTATTTTCTCTGAGCATTAGTAAAGCCAAGAGGAGATGCAGTGTAGCAGAAACAAGGTTGGAGTCACATAGAGCTGGCTCCAATTCCAGCCACACTGTGTCACCTTAAAACAGATGCTTTTCCCTGCTGAGCCTCAATCAATGTCTTATCAAAACATAGAAATAGTACCTGAGGGTTATATGTTGAGAGACAGTACACAAAATTCGCAGACTAGTTCATATCTGTAGCTAATATGTGGGCATCCCACATCAATCTACCTTTCAACACAGCAGTTCTCCTGCCATCTTTAGGTGGCAACCCCTTTGGGGGTCAAATGACCCTTTCACAGGAGTCACGTAGCAGATACCCTGCATATCAGATATCTGCATTATATTTCATAACAGTAGCAAAATTACAGTTATGAAGTAGTAATGAGATAACGTTATGGCTGGGGGAGAGGGGTCACCACAACATGAGGAACTGTATTAAATGGTTACAGCATTAGGAAGGTTGAGAACCACTGCTCTAGAGCTGTGCTGGGGCTAGAGAGAGGGCTCAGCAGTTAATAGCACTAGTTGCTCTTTCAGAGGATGGGAGTTCAATTGCAAGTAAGCACATGACACCTTCAACTGTGCACAACTTCAGTTACAGGATATCCAACACCCTCTTCTGGCCTCAGAGAGCTCCAGGCATGTGTGTGGTACACACCCATACACACAGGCAAAACGCACATACGCACAAAAATGTTTAAAGAATAAATATTCAAGAAAAAAAAGCATCAGATTTTTTTTCAAGTTGTGCTAACAAATGATTGAATCTGAGCTGTCAAGGAAATGTAAATGAGGTCAGTCCTAGAGAGTGAGACCTAGTTGGTAAGAATTAGGGGTCACCATGAGGAAGGGAAGGCAGAGGACCAGCCTGTCAGAGCTGCTCAGAATGGGCCTGTTGGGGGATGGTCTGAAGTATTTTGATGATAATTATTACAAAGCCATCCTACCTGGGCAAGGCAGATGAGATAGGTGTGGCGAAGGTTCCCAGGCTTAGAGAGAGACAGAGGATCGTGGGAAGAGAAAGAAGAGACAGACCTGAGGAGAAGAGAAGAGAAGAATGCCATCATGGGTTAGATGGAAGAGAAGCACGTGGCCGGCATGGATGGAGATTTGGCCCAGATGAAGAACATTAGCAAGTATTTGGGATTATGGAAGGGAGGTAGCTTGATAGAAATGATTAGAAGCAGATGACGTGGGATTGGGACAGGTATCTCATACCTGCCCCACTATGGAAAGTAGTTTAGAGGATTGTTATCTGCCCTGCCCCAGGTTAACTAAGGCTATTTTAAAATATAACAAGTGTCTATGTCTTGATTGCTTGCTAGCTAGCCGGGTATACTGATAATACAGATAATTAAAAACAACATGGACCAATGAGGCAGACAATGACTAATGGGGCATTGGCAAGACATAGAAAGAAGGACTGTAGTACTCTCCTGTGCTGAGTAGAGGGGGGCAAAGGTACTTTCCTCGGAGGAGCACACCACATCTGTGCACCATCAATCTCTTGGCTCTCGGCCCCATGCTCTACACTTCCTCCATCCACTCTGTGTACTGGGGAACTGGATATCTTGCCAAGTAACTCCTTGTGTAATGAGGCAATGCAAGGCTAGAAAGCTTGACAAGGTAGGAGGAAAGGAGAAGCCATTTGTCCATTCTTTTTTCTCTTTGCCCTGGTGGCATCCTGCAGGACTAATTCTTCAGATTCCCCAATTCCAAAAATAACCAGATCCTGTGGGTTCTCACCTCCCATCTCCCCCTGACACCCAGCTATGGCTCCAGTAACATGCCTTACACATGGGGTGCACCCACCCCAAGACTGATGCAGCTGTCTGCCATTGCCAAACACACTTCCCACCTCCCTCCAGCATCTCAGTCGTAACTATAACGGCATGACCAGCTCTATGGCACAGTCCATCCATTGAAAGGCTGAGCTGTTTTATGTCTCCTCACTAGCCTTTAGCTGGCATAGCATCTAACCAAAGCATGTCCATGCCTTAGAAAACATACAAACTCAAGCTACGTAACGATTAGTCTCCCAGTAAACAAAATGAAAGGAATTTAGTTCAGAATTCTCTATCCAAACGTATCATAGATCTGCTAACACAGAATAATTAATAGCTTGTAATCATAGCATGCATTTAACCCATCATTTGCAAGAATGAGTTAGAAAGGCAAATGAAAAATGCAGAAATTGATTTCCCAGGTATAATTTGAAATGTGTCCCACAAATACCCAAAAGAATAAGGGAATACATCTTTAAAAAAATAAAATAAAATCTAGCAATTCCAGAAGGAGGATAGGAAATGATGAGGAAAGTCAGTGTGCAGCTCGGTCAGACAGAAACTCCAGAGAGTACACAGAGTGGTGGAGAAGCACACAGTTGGAGAGGTAAGAAGAAGTAGACAGAACCACAAATGCTCCTCGGGTAGGAAAAGAAATAATAAACGAAGAAAGTGAAGGAGACTCAGGAGTGACTGGTGCAAAACGTAGTGCGACTTAGACGTAGTAGTTTTCGAAGAGCCAACTTGGATGCAGACCTCAGGAGTGATGGGGCGGCGGGGGGGGGGGCGGGGGGGGAGCGGGGGAAAGCCATCTGATCGCTATGAGCACGGAAGTGCGCTTCCTCTGCGCTGCTGCTGTTGTTGGAGATGACGTTCTGGCTCTCCAACCACCAATCACTCCTGCCAGCCCCCAGAGTATCGATTGTTCCAACACCAACAGTGTTGCACCAGCTTTGCACGCCTAAAATAAGAAGACTCCTAGAAACTGTAAGAACTTGAGGAAAGTAAACCTGAGGGGCAAAGAGCCGGAGGCCACAATGGGCGGAGGAAAGAGAGCCAGGTCGGCTGCGCAATCACATTTCCAGCACAGACCCAAAGAAAATCAGGCCTATTGTGTGGGACAAACAAGCTCCAATTAGAGAAAGGATTCCAGCCCTGACCTAATTATCTAGTGTCCAGCTCTCGTTTTTATGGGACGAGCCCAGGCAAGTAAAATAAATTCTTGGAGACAAAGCCACTCCTTCCAATAATGAAAATTACTTCCTTTTTTTTTTCTTCTTCTTCTTGAATTCCCAGATGGTCAAAAAATAAAATAAAAATAAAAATCCCAGAATATTACTTTTTGTGCAGTCTGAGCCTTAACTATAACACCTGTCTGGATAATATTGACTTCCACGGAGATGTGAGGGAGGTTCTTTAAGAAAACGAGTTCAAAGGAAGGACAAGAAGCCTCAACTCTGAACCGATTAGGCGCCAGTAAAATCGATTGCTCCTAAGTAAATTATTAGTTGAACGGAGAGGAAGGATTAAGGCTAAATACTGAGAGCTCCTTGTTAAGCCAGGCTGCATGATCTAACTGCTCCTGAGAAACCGTTTCTAATCTAAAACGGGGTGGGAGAGAAGCAACTATAGACAACTGTAATATAGCAAGTATCTGTCACGTGACTTAATTACAGAAATGAAAGCAACCCAGGAATTATGTGGTCTATTCAAGCCTTCACGGAGCATGAACAAAGAATATAATTATGCATCAAGCCTGTTGATTAAACAATTACTATTTAAAGCAGATATAGATTTAAAATTAATTTGCTTCTGCATTCTGAGGATTTGGGGACCAAGATAAACAGTGTTTGAAGTTTAATTATCTGTGTGTAAGATGAAGGGGCTCCTTTCAGTTTGGTTAGCACTGCGGTGCATTTTGGATGGTATAAGGGGAAGGATCCAACATCATAGCAAGTCTCTGTGGTACTGAAATGTGTGATGAAAGTGAGCAAGAGTGCCCCCCACCCCCCACTCAACCCAATCCCCAGGGAATGGGGGACAGGGCAAGAGACATGGTACAACTGAACATTAATATTCAAATGAGCATTAATATGAGGTTTACCTGGAGGGCAGACAGATTAACTCCAAGAGAACAGAGGAAAGCTAAGCACACAGCCCCAGCTCTACCACAGAGACAGCTGGGGAGTGGACACCTTTACACGGGGGGGGGGGGGGGGGCAGACACGTAGGACATCTACTTGCCAGCCACCCTAAATGGAGTGGCTCCTATCAGAAGGCACAAGTGCAGTGTCCCAGAGCAGAACTGCAGAACAGAGGGAGGGGTGGGCACAGTGAACGGATGAGTCAAAATTGGATGTGTGAGACAATAGCAACCAGACTGTTCCAAAGTTAAAGAATGGTTGCTGTGCAGCACGGAATCATCTCTGTGTCCACACAAACTACAAGAGACGAGATTTCCTGTCCTCAAACCCAGCTCACCAGACTGCCTCTAAGGAACATGTGCCTAGTGACCTGGTTCTATTTGAAACCCCCAAGCCCTGCCCGCCCCCCAGGCTAGAAGGCGACACATGCTGTCATGTTTCTGTGAAGAAGAGAACTGGAAAAACTGGAGTTAGCTCAGCAGTTGTTCCATTATTTTCTGGGTCCTTTCTGCTCCCTGAGCAAAATGAAAGCCATCCCCTTCTTCATTGAGTAGCTGGAAATATTAAATATAATGTAAAAAAAAAAAAAACCCTAAGCAATCCTTTTCCTCATTAGGAATCCCTCCTTCTGAAGGGCCAGGCAAATACCTCACAAATTTGTCTGGCCCTTCAGAGACCTATAGATATGTAACATGTAGAAGCAATACACTCTTTTATTTAAAAAAAAAAAAAAAAAAAAAAAAAGGAATCTCTCCCTCAGTGGTCACCAGTGCTTTCATGACCAAGAAACTGTCCAAACACTGCCTCCAACCCTGGTGACTTTTCAGTAGACCTCTGCCCTCTTGCTTCTCCCTCTGTTTTGGAACACGTTTCTCTCCTCCGCTTCAACAAGTTGATACCTCCCTGTCCGTCCAATTGCACTTCAACTCATCTTAGGTAGCAGCTAAAATCTTGGGTTTGGATGACAACCATCTAGATTCAAAGTCCAGACTCCAGCACTTCCTATCGGCTTCCCTTTTGTGCCCCCCCCCCCAGAGATTCCTGGGCTGTAAAGCAGTGTGAGTGTTAGTGCTGGTATCATGGAGTTGTTACGCAGGCCCAGGAGTGAATGCATGAGATGCATTGTGGGAAATCTTGCAAGATCGCTCTCTGATCATAGTCTCTAAAAGTCTCCTGCAGTAGTTGAGACCCTCAATGCTTGGTCCCCAGCCCAGTGCCATTAGAAGGCACTATACCTTTAATACGTATGGCCTATTGGAGTAGGGGGGCATCTTAGATTACTGGAAGTGTGTTTTCAGAGCACACAGTAGGATTTCAGGCCCTTGTGATCTTTCTCTTTTGTTCCTTGACATAAACTGAATGGCTGGTCCATCACATGCCCTCCTGTGCATCGTCAATACAGGCCCAAGGGCAAACAAATGCAATGACCAGGAACTAAGCCCCCCAACCTGTGAGTCAAAACACAACCGTATTTGCTTGCTTGTCACTGCACCCTTTTCACACAAACATAAAGCTCACTAACACATTTCCATGTAGGTTTGTACAATTATTCTTAGCACACTTGTCTCTCCACTAGAATAGAAGTCCCATGGGACAGGACTTTGCCTGTATGTGCAACCATACTCTAGACTCTGTTCCTATGAGGACAGGCACATATTTTCTGAACAATAATTGAATGAAAATGTCAGTTCCTGGTATGCGCCAGAGCCACAGTAAACACTATCTTTCAAACAACAACCCGTTAACAATGCCGACTCCTAAGGCGGAGGGAAACTGTCATTTGCATTTACTTTGCCTGGTGGCTCTCAAGCAAGAGTGACTTTTGCCTCCTAAGCTATGTTGTGTGTGTGTGTGGGGGGGGGGGTCAAGTGCTATTGGCATCTATTGGGGACACGCCAGGGAGGTCCCTAAGTGGCCAGTAAGGCAGCCCACCACAAGGGACTGATTACTTAGCACAAAGGTCAACGGTCTCAAGGCTGAAAGAACTTGAATTCTGCCTTTGTCATTTTTTTCCTGAAAGTTTAATTCAGCAGTTGAGTCAGAGAGAGCAGGCAAATCTAGCCTGCCAGAGGTAATTACCGTCATGCTTGGCCCCGCGTACTTCTTAGGTTGCAAGGCCATTCTTGTCCCTCTCTATCTCCCTCAAGCTCCACAGCCCTAACAGGACACCTTCTCCTCCCCGATCCTCCTTATCACATGAGAATGTGGGTTCCCTTTCATTTGGGCCGCTCTTCTCCTTCGCACCTTTGCTCCTGTTCACAGCAGAACTCTCAACAGACAGGACTGGGGAGCACCGCTACTTGACTTTCTGAATAGCGTGGATTCAGATAAAGACCATGAAGCCAGAGCTGGGGCATAAATCAGTGTAAGCTGCCATGTGTAAGCTGCCATGTGCAATACACAGTCAGGACAAAGAGAACTCACCCCGACAGTAAATGCTGAGCTCAAAAGCCATCAAGATATAAAGTCATGGAGATGAATTACAGGATCGGAGGAAAAGTGGAATAAATTATTCTGAAGTGAAGCTCAGATACTATCAGATGCTCTGTAGCATTCAAGTGCTAGAGACTGATAAAAATTAAAGTCTAATATTTCATTGACTACAAAAAAATGACATGAATACAATGGTTTCAAAGTATGCTAATAGAAGTGACAAATATTGTTGACAATGTGGAAAATTTAGAAGCCCAAGCAGATGAAAGCTACAGCGCTGAGCTCGAAGACTCAAGAACATCATTCTGACCCACAGACTTGGAGCTCTGGGATTTGAATACCTACTTTTTGCCTTGTGCTCTCATGGCCTCTTCCTCGGCAACAAACAAAATGATTCAGCCACTATAGAAAACATTCTGGTGTCTCCACGTGCTCAGTCCTGTTGCTACTTGATGTGCTGGTATGGGGAGGTGGGGAGGGTTCCCCTTTTCTGAGGAGTAGAGGAGAGGACATAGGGGGAAGAGGAAGGGAGGGTGGGATGAGAGGAGAGGAGAGAGGAAGTTATGATCAGGATGTAAAGTTAATTAATAATTTAATCTTTTTAAAGGTTAAACATAGAACCATACAACCCCGCAATTCAGCTTCTGAGCATATAGCTAAACAACATGAAACACATATACTCAAACAACACATGCAGGTACATATTCCTAGTGACAATATTCACAATAGCCAATGCATAAAAACCTCTGATGTCAATCAACAGATAAATGGTTAAAAAATTATATAGCCACATAATAGACTATTATTCAGTCATGAAAAGAAATGAGATGTTAATATAAATTATGGTCTGGATGAACATGCAAAAACAGTATGCTAGGTGACAAAAGATCCCATATTATATCATCCTATTTATATCAATATTAAGAGCAAATCAATCCACAGAGACAGAATATGGATTGATGTGCCAGGTTCTGGGGAAAAGGAGATATTCAGAAAATGCACAGGAAGTGTTTAAAGGGTAAGAGGTTCTATTTATTAATCAGTCCAGCATGAGGGAGCTCTTGGAACCAGATGGATGGTGATCATAAAACACCATGAATATATCAAGGCCTCTTATCTCTGTAGCACCTTGCTACATCTGGCAAGAGCTGTCATCAGTTATAAGATCATGAAGCTCTGGGGATAGGGTGATGATTCTATAAAAAAGATCATTATTTCTAGGTCATCAGACAACAGTATAAAATTATGTCTTGCCTCCCATTCTTTTCCAACATGAACAGAGGTAACATGATAAGCATCAATTAACAAGGGGAGCAGAAATTTGGGACATGGCTCAGTATAAAACAGAAGAGTTACCAACAGACTCATAGCTTTGTATCTGGGGCCTGTTCTGTGACTAGTACAGATAGAAGTCATGTGTTAAAGCCCATTCCTTAATGTGACGGCACTTACAGGCATACAGGATCAGTGTCCTTATCAATGAAACCCCAAAGAGATCACCCCACTTCTGCTATGAGAGAACACAGTTGGAAGAGAGCCATCCATGAACCAGAACATTTTCCCCTGTCAAGCTCACATCTTAAAGTACCTTGATTTGGACCAGCCAGCCTTCAGAACTGTAAGAAGCAAATTTCTGTTCTTTATAAGCCACCCAGCCTATAGCAGTTTCTTATAGCCACAGAAACAGACTTAGATATCAGCACTAGGGTTGAACTATCTCCAAGACTCAAAAACAGCATCATAATTCACAAATTCAGAACATTGGGTTTTGAATATTCATCCTCTTTAATATGCATGTCCTTTTTACAAACCCAATTTTATAACCAAAACTTTACTTCCAATACCCATCATTTCTTTCCAAAATGTTTCTTTTTTTTTTTTTTTTTTTTTTTTTTTCATTTCCTTTACCTAAACTCCCAATTCATCTCCGTCCCACTTTATTTTTACTCTTTCCAATATCCCCTCCCTGTCACGAGCAACTTGAAGGGTTTTGAATATCTAAAAATCTCCAAGGACAGAAAAGTTTCTCAAGACAAAGAATAAGCAAAACTGACTAAGTTTTGACACAAGGACACAAAGTGGCTACACACTTACATTGAGGTCCAGGCAAGATATTGCTCCTGTCTGTCATTCTCTTCCTCTGGACCTGAGTTTAACTATGGAGGGTATAGAGTTGACCATGGTAATGGTAGCATCAATGGTCTTTATTTCATCTTTAAGGATTCTATAAAAATCAATGTGGCCACCCAGCATGTAATAAATAGGTTTAGTTACTTCTCAGTTATTTCAACGGGTCAGTGGTCCAGTTTCCTACAAAATCAGGGCCATCACAGTCCAGATTTCTCGAATGATTCTTTTTATAAATAAAATTAAAAATTTTTAAATCAAAATGTTTCTAAAGTTGAAGTACGATTATCTCATGTCCTCCTTCCCTTTCCTCCCTCCACTGCCCCCCCCCAGTTACCCTCCCTTGAACCTTTTTCATACCTGTCTAATCTCAAGTTGATAGCCTCTTTTTCTTTTATTATATCTGTTACATCCATACATGCATGTGCACAAATGCATGTCAATAGAACCTGCTGAGTCCATTTGTTTTTATATACACACACATATGGTTTCAAGGCTGACCAGTCTACATTGGACAACTGATAAGGGAGCTCATCCCAGGAAAAGCTAATTCTTCTCCCAGAAGTCAATAGTTACCACAATTCTTGGTGCAGGGGTGGAACCTCATGGAATTTTTCCCTTCCATGTTATCACATCCATCATTATTGCTATTAGCCCAGCCTTGCTTATGCATCCATTCTTATGATAGACTGCTTCACAGCAGACTTCCTAGAATCCCTGCTCTTACAGTCTTTCCACCCTTCTTCTGGAATGCTCCCTGAGCCACAGATACTGTGGCTGAGATGTAGATGTATCCATTTGGACCGGGCTCCCTATGATTCATTGATCTCTGCATCATCTCCAATTGCACTATATTGTGATCATCTCCATTTGATGAAAGGTGGTAGCTGCGCTTGACTGTGGGTGTAAGGATAAAATTTAGAATATAGTAGGGAATTATTCTGGGCTAGCAAAATAGCAGTAGTAGACTTATCTCTAGAGTTCAAGGCTTCACTGAACCTGGGAAGCTGGCTCGGCTTCCAGTACCACATGTGATTTTGATGCTGTAGAGTGAGCCTCAAATCTAATTACACAGTTCTTGGTTGCCACCGACATGTGAGTGCCACTTCTTGCAGCTTTATTCATAGCTTGCCATGCTGGTAATTGTCATGGTGCATAGAAGTCATAGTTAGGAAGGTAGGGTTGTTTAATTGTTTCCCTCCTTTGGTAGTATGCATAGTGTTCTCTGGAACCATAAAAGCTAGACCATAATAAAGAGGCTTTCAAATCAAGTCCAACTAGAGCCATCCTATTCATGTGTCCTAAGGGTACAATGTCTTCAGCAATAAGCACCAACATGTAAGAGGCAATCAAGGGTTACATCAAAAATCTATATTATTTGGGGAGTCACTTGAACTACCATGACGAACCCTTGAAAATGAGGTTTCTTGTGTTTGATATGGGGATTTTGTTAATTTACAGTTCTTGTGGGGAGCATTGTCATCCCAAGTGGCTTAACTTCCACAATACACATACATATATATTAAGGAAATATAGATTAAAATGCATATACACTTACATTTATTCTGTATAATTTTATATAAATATAAAATAATATGATCCCTTGAGGCCTCATCAAACAACCTTGATACTATTTGTCCCTCTTTATCCTTCAATATCAACCCCCCTCACCCCAGTTGGAGCCTCTCCCAGTTATTCAGTTTTCCACTTCATACATTCCCCTTTTATTTTCATGACTACCTAAATTAGTCACCTCTTCCTGATTAAAAAGAAGACTAAAAGATGCAAGAACCCAGAGGATCTTTAGGAAAAGAAACTGTTAGAGCCAGATCAAAAGAGAACATCACCCCCACCAAAATAAATAAATGAATAATAAAAAGTAAGTCAATGTCAGAATAATCAATACTAGAAACAAAGTCTGGTAGATTTTCAAATTTGAATCTCCTGTAGCATGTCTTTATAACATGGGAGAGTTATCCTATTGCTGAAAAAAGTATTGCTCCCCCTTTATTTCCATAGTAAATTTATAGTAATGTTCTCCCCCAATTTTTCCCTTAAAGAAACATAATACCATAGTTAATAATGGCTATCAACTTGACAGGATATAGAATCACATAAGAAGCAAACCTCTTGACATGTCTGTGAAGTAGTAATCAAAATTGAAAGAGCCACACCACATGGAGGTAGCCCCATTCCATAGGCTAAGGAAAAGGTGGTCCAAGCACCAGTGTTCATTTCTCTCTACTTCAATTGTAGACACACTGTGACCACATGTTCCCGCTGCCCTGCCTTCCCAGCCATGGTGGACAATGTGGTTGTTTGAATGAGAATGAGCATTATAGGCTCATAATGGAAGATTTGGTCCACAGTTGGTGGAACTGCTTAGGAGGAATTAGAAGGTAGGATCTTGGAGGAGGGGGTGACACCGGAGATAGTCTTTGAGGCTTAAAGAGCCCATTCTATTCCCTGTAAATCCTCCACCTCTTATTCAAAGATCGAAATGTGATCTCTCGGCTATTGTTCCAGTACCACGCTGGCCTGCCTGCTGCCATGTTCTCCACCATGATGGTCATGGACTCGCCTTCTGAAACTGTACACCCAATGAACTCTTCTATAAGTTGTTTTGGTCATAGTGCCTTATCATCCCAACAACAGAGAAGTAACTAAGACACTGTGTTCTCAAACTGTGAGCCACAAGAAGCCTTACCTTTCTTGAGCTGCTTTTCTCAAGTATTTTGTCACAGTAGTGAAAAAAAAGTAACTGCTGCACATGAGTCCAGACAACCATGTAGAATATTAATGGCCAATTGGCCTCACCTCTATTCATTGAAGTGCATATGTAGTCTCATAAAACACCCACAGAAGGTCTCACCACAGAAATACCAGAGAGTTGCCTTGGATGAGAAAGAAGAACATATATTTAGTTAAATGCTCAATGTCCCCTTGTTCTATGTCCTCGTGTTCTCTCTTGTCCTGAGTCTACAACATGAGATATCAATTAAAGAATAAAATTTAAAAATAAGTGACTTCTCCTCATCCTGCTCATTGACACCAAACAAAGCATTTTGGGTTCTGGTTTCTCTTTAGATTTTAGCATTTCTGTCTCAAGTCCAAACGTTGGTCAAGTCTTAGGAGCCCAGTCACCTAACGGGACACAGAGTTTTCTCTGGGGTGTTCAGATCTGCCTATGAGGTCCAATCGATGCCCCTTCACACAGATGGAACTTATGGCTTTCAAAAGCATGTACTTCCATATAGACAAGAACAAGTGACTGTTTTGTATGATGAGCTCAGAGCTGAAGCTCTTAGGAAACAGGAAATTACAAATGCCTTTGTGAGAAATTTAGTGTCATTGAACCAGGACACTGTGTTCTGTCTTTCAGTATTATTAAATCCAATTCTGAGTGGCTTCTGGAACAAGGCAAGTGGACAGGATTTCTTTGGGCTAACATCTGGAAACCTGTGTCTTCCACACAGCTAAGTCTATAGAAATGGGATTCAAATGCTGGGATTGCCCTGTGCCAATATAAAAACCATCACAGCACAGTGTGTCTCAAGGATACCTTAAGATAGCATCACAAAATTGGACAATGGTTGGCAGCAGTCAGCTTCCAGCCTTGCCAGGCTTGGGTATTTTCTTTTTAGGGGCAGAAAGCATTTAATGACTATGAATACTTCATTTAGCTCTTTTTTTTTTTCTAATGCATTATAAGAAGTCCTCTTTTCAGCAGTTGACTCTGCCAACTATCCAATCTCAACATCCCATCCAACTAACAGGGGAAATTTCATCCAAATCTTTTATTAAGCCTTTCAGGGGCACTCAGTGCTTGCAGAAGACTTTGAAATAATTTAGTAGCCAAAACTTGTGTAGTGACTCAGGTCACCACATACAAAAAGGAAATTGCCCTCTTACTGTTTAACACTGACTTTGCAGAGAAAGACCCTCGAGGCTTTAGGGAGATTTATAGCTACTTGCCAGGATCTTATTGGAGTGAAAATGAAGTACAAGTCTAGACTCACAAACCTCCCAGGGCTTGTCTTATACAGACACAGAGGGGCAGCTGACTCCAGAGGGTAAGATGAACAGTGCCTGTGATGCCTCCCATGTGGTCTGTGACAGTTCTGGAGTTTTCCATCAGGACTGTGCCTCAAGGAGTTTTTCTCATACAAACAAAGCCAGTATTGAGGCAGTTCAAGGTGTTGCTTAACAGGAGTGATACATAGGTTAGCTAACATATTAATTAGTTTTCCTTTATCTGCATGACCTGGTATTACCCACAGAGAGAAAGAGGCTTGAAACAAGGAGGCTTGGAACAGGCAAGTTTGGATAAGTAGGCTCAAATGGATGAAGAGAACACTCCAAATTATGGGCTTGTGTGGAGCAAAAAGAGATGAACTAGTTAAGAGAACGCCAATGGGGAAAAGAAAAGGATTAAGGAACCAGTCACTCAACTTCATTGAAGTGGAGCAAGAAGAACAGAGGAAATGAAAACCAGGTTTGGCACGGTTGGCAAGCCTTCCCTAGGCCAGCACTGCTTGCCCAGAAAGGAGAAGCCAGTGGCAGGAAGATGTGAGTTTGTGAGACCTTAGGAAATGGCTTATAGAGAAACAACAAGGTGTCAAAGATCTGTGCGGCTAGAAGGGCATTACAGGACAGGATCAGTACAAAGAGTTTCTCAGATTGAGAGATCAGAGGGGAGACATCCATGGGACAGCCATGCTCACCCAACATTCTGGGGAGGCAGATGGCCCTGACTCAGTCCAGAGTCCATGTTGTGGCTAAACCTCTGTGTACACCTCTCCAAGTCTACCTAAACTTCCTGAGCTAAAAATGGGAAACTGGTAACAAAGATGCCTCTTTCCTAACTCTGGCATCAGAAATACGTTCATGGACCTTACCACACTCACGCTGTTTCCCCTCTCCCAACATCTGTTTCTTGTTCCCTCTAGGACTGCCAAGACAAAATTGTTAATAAAAGATACAGTCTCTTCAATAAAACATAATTATTTGGGGGGAAGTAAATAAAGCTTACCTAATTTTTTTATTACATATGTAATACTGGAAACAGGTTTTTTCCCTATATCTAACCATTGCTCCTGTCTTGGCTTCTCAGCCTTCATGCACCCATTCTCACCTCTTTGATGCTCACATCTACATGCTGTGTTGACCTCTCCCCTCCATGCTTCAGATTGTGCGAGATCATCCTAAAAGTGTGTGGAGGGATCTTTCTGCCCTTTCTGCCTTTTCTGCCCTTTCTGCCCTTCCCTGACAAACCCAACATACATATCTGTCTATCCCCTAAGGCTTTTCCTCATTGCATTGTCTCCCCCCACACACTGTGTGTGTGTGTCTGTGTGTATGTGTGTGTGTGTGTGTGTGTACTTATGTTTATGTGTGGGTACATTCATACCATAGTATATATATGGCAAACAGAGCCTTCCCTCTCTCCCTCCCTCTCCCCACGCTCCTCTCTCTCGAGAGCATTTATGTATAAACACATGTGTACCATAGTACACATATGGAGGTCAGAGGACAACTTACAAGAGTTGGTTTTCTCCTTCTTTCCAATATCTAGATCCCAGAGGCTGAGCTCAGGTCATCAAGCTTGGAGAACTGTGTTTTTGTTCACTGAGTCATCTCATTGGCCTAGTGTTATGTATTCTTATAAGTTAACCCAAAGAGAACCATAAAACCACATACCTACAGTCACTTGATTTCTGACAAAGAAGCCAAAACTGTACAATGGAAAAAAGAAAGCACCTTCAACAAATGGTGCTCTTCTGACTGGATGTTTGCATGTAGAAAAATGCAAATAGATCCATATTTATCACCCTGCACAAAACTAAAGTCCAAGTGGATCAAAGACCTCAATATAAAACCAGAAACACTAAATCTAGAAAGAAAAGTGAGGAAAAGAAAGTAGGGAAGAGCCTTGAACTCATTGGCACAGGAGATAACTATAGACCCAGCTATAACACTCATGGGCATATACCCAAAAATGGACATATATCCACCATACCACAAGAACATTTCCTCAACTATGGTCATAGCATTTTTATTCATAATATCCAGAAACTGTCAACGAACTTGATGTCCTTCAGCCAAAGAATGGATAAAGAAACTGGTAAATTTACACAGTGGAATACTACTCACCTATTAAAAACAAGGAAATCATGAAATTTGCAGGCAAATGGATGGAACTGGAAAAAAAATCATCCTGAGTGAGGTAAACCAGACCTGAAAAGACATGCATTGTATGACACTTATAAGTGGATATTAGCCAAGTATAGAATAACCATAATACAATTCACAGACCCAAAGAAGCTAAGTAACAAGGGGAGGCCCAAGGGAGGATTCTTGAATCTCACTCAGAAGGGGAAATATAATAATCCTTAAAAGTGGATGAAGAGAGGAAAATGGGTGAGATGTGGGGGGAAGGCACAAGGGTGGGGATCAGGTGGGGGACAAGCAGGGAGAGGAAGTGAGATGGCTGGGGGTGAGGAGAGAAACCGATGCAGGGGCATGTCAGGGACAAGCTGGATGCCTGTGACAGGGCAGGCTCCTAGGAGATTATGGGGTAACTCTGGCTGAGACTTCTGGCAGTGGGGAACATGGAGACTGAAGAGGCTACCTCATAGCCAGGCAAGACTTCCAGTAGAGGAAAGGGGACACCACGCCACCCACAAAACCTTTGACCCAAAATTTCCTTACCTACAAGAAATGCAGGGATAAAGATGGAGCAGAGATTTAGGGAATGGCCAACCAATGACTGGCCCAAATTAAGACCCACCCCATGGGAGAAAGCCAACTCCTGACACTATTAATGATTACTCTGCTATGCTTGCAGATAGGAGCCTAGCATAGCTGTCTACCCAGCAGCAAATCAAAACAGAGGCAGAGCCCCATAGCCAAACATTAGGTGGAGCTCAGGGAGTCTTGTGAATGAGTCAGGAAAGGAGTGAGGGACCCAGAGAGCACAAGAGATCCACAAGCAGACCAAGAGAGTCAACTAATCTAAGCCAATGAGGCTCACAGAGACTGAAACACCAACCATAGAGCAAGCATGGACTGGACCTAGGGCCCCTATACATACATAGCTGGTGGGCAGCTTGGTCTTCATGTGAGTGCCCTAGCAAATGGAACAGGGTAGGGGTAGGGTGGGGCTGTCTCTGACCTGGACTCTGTTGCCTGCTTTTGGATCACTGTCCCCTACCTGGGCTGCCTTGTTTGGCCTCATTGGAAGAGGATGTGCTTAGTCCTGATGTGACTTGATATGTATGCCAGGGTGGGTTGGTATGTGGGAGTCTCCGCTTTTCCATGGGGAAGAGGAGGGGGCATAGGAGGAAGAGTGTGGTAGGGTGGGACAGAGAGGAGAGGAAGGAGTGGGTTATAGTCGGAATGTAAAGTGAATTTAAAAAGAAAGAGCATCAATATAAATGAATGGCGCCTTTCTGCCGAACTTCTGTCACCAGGGCAGATTGGCATGGGAGAGGAAGAATAAAGGTGAGCCTGCAGCTTTGGGCACTCTTCTACCCATATTCATAAGCTAACTCCTCAAGTGGCTGCCATGCATTCAATGGACAAACCATACCTTTTTCATTCAGTTGAGTCTGTTAAACCCTAATTTGACCTTAGGTTATTCAAAGGAACCGTAAGATCCAAGAGCAGTGGCCAGGAGTGGTGGTACATTTCTTTAATCTCAGCACTCAGGAGGTAGAGGCACTCTGTGAGTTCGAGGACAGCCTGGTCTACAAAAGGAGTTCTAGGACAGCCAGGGCTGTTACACAGAGAAGCCCTGTCAACAGACAAACAAACCAAGGGCAACAATCAACAGTAAACTCCTAATGGTGGGGAGTAGCATCCCTTGGGGCCAAAGACAAACATCTTGTGGAGTTAACAAAGAACCTACTGAGTGACTCATGCCCTAGAGAGAAACACAACTGCATCATATAGGAGTGTGAATTCTGTCCCTTTCCAGCCATTATGTGGGACAAGTTATTTTGACTCTTGGAGCCTTGGCATGCCTTATCTACAAAACAGCAGAAATGTATTCATGTTAGCAGGTTGTAAGAATTCGGTTGAATGTTTATGGAATACAAATGAGATGAGCAACTCAAGTTTGCTATACCACCAAAAGCAAATGAAAACACCAGCATCTCAAGGGTGGGAATCTTTGGCCTTCAAATGTGCTCAGAGGTAACTGTGGTATACAGATTGTTAGAAAGAGTGAGATAGCATTCACAGCTGCGATTTTCTTTTCCCAGGGCCCTTCGGGACAGCTGGCAAAGCCCTGAACTATCTGCCCCCAAGATACACATTACCTGTTTCTGGCAGCTTCCAGAGGCAAGAAACCCTGGCTGTCTCTGAGAGGAGACTTCTTCCTCCCACCAGGCAGAAGGCACCCACCCCGGTGTCCTTTCTCTCACCTCCCCTTTTCTCCCACCCGCTCCCTGCTCCCCTACCAGCTGAGAGCCTGCAAGAGCTTGCCTAGCCTGAACTCTGGGTTGCTCTTTTGCCTTTAAAATGCCTGCTAGGATTACTCAGTAACCAGCAGCCCTTGGCTGCCAATGGGTCTCTTGCCCTGACATGAGTCCCTTCTCCTGCCAACCAGAAGATGTGACCTTCTAGGGGAGATTCAGCTCTCAGCCTGTACCCTCCCTGCCTGTGACAGCCTCCTTTGAAGGTTACCTGTCATTGCTGGTGATCTTGCAACTGAATGCAAAGTTAAGTAGATGCTGGCCCTGACCTTGGAGAAGCACACCGGTCTATATATGAGTTCTAAAAAGGACCCCTTGACATTTGGTGTCTTATTTGTGACTGGACTGAGAAAAAGAAGCCTCACGTGGAGAGATTCTCTCTCTCTCTTAGGTCTGGGGGTGTGGCTTGTGAATGGCACTTGTCAAATAAACCTTGCAGTGATATTCAGCAGACGCAGAGTGGAGGAAATGTTAATGAAATCCTGCCTAGCTACAGGAACACATTTGAATAGAATCAAAGTCATATGTGGAATGTTTTTCTCATATACTGTCTTCTCAGCATATATTAACCTTTTGCCAGCTTCAAAAAAAAAATTTAAAAAAATAAAAAGGCAGCAAAGTGGAATGATTCACTCATTCAATCATTCTTCAAAGCATTATCGAGCACCCGTTATGTACCAGACTGTGTACCCCAGCAGTAAGGATTAAAATACTGAATGAGGCAGAGATCATTTTAGGTGAATAATTCACTATGAAGCATTTTATCATGAGAACCCCACCAGTCAGTTTCTTAAACAAAGCAAAAGACCACGTACATATTTATTTCTATACCCTTTGACTTACTTGGGATTATGACATGCAGAAGGTGGGCTCCCTCTGAACTCAAATACTGTTGAGTTTGCTAGGGCATGCTTTGAATTTATGAAAACTTCTACAGAATGGAAAACAAAGCCAAGTTGATATGTGGGAGAGTCTTACAAGCAAGCAGAATGGGTGGAATGAACTGGGCAATCTTTCAGGAAATGGCCCAGACCTGCCATTGTTTGTGAAATCGGTTTTCAAACAAGAAGAGTCTGCAGTAGCCAAGCTGGGCTGGTCCTCACTTGTCCAGTCTCTGACCCACCGCCTGACACCACTGATAGCAAACTTCAGCTGACTGATGCTCTGCTAGGGAGCTGTGCAGGCGCCCCATTTAGCCAAAGCTTCCCGATGCACTGCTTTTAGAGAATTCAAGGACCCGACTCTGGCACCATCATCAGAAGTGCATATTCCCATTGCTGAGTCAGAAGAATGAAATTGGAGCCGAGCCTGATACAACTGAGTGAGTTAAATTAAAGATGACTGCTGCAGAGCAAACCCTACTCCTGCTAAGATTACTAGGGTGGGGGTGGGGTATCTCAGCAAACATATGGCCCACTCATTCATGCAACAATTATGGGACACTCCCCATGTTTCTAAGTGCTGGGAATAAGCTAGTGAACGAGAAAAGACTTCATTCTCTCCACACTTATAGTGGACAGCAACAATATATAGACAGTATAATTTAGATTATCGTAAGAGTGAAGAAAAACTGACAAATATGCCAAAGAACAGTTTATGAAACCACTTCCATTGGACCTATTGCAGACAACAGGATCTACGCTCTCTTATTTAAACAGAAAGCAATTTTACACATGGCTTTCCATATCCAGTTTCCATATCTATGAATGAGAAATATTTGGGAAAAAATGTATCTGTGCTGAACACATACAGATTTTGTTATTACCCACTAAAACATAGAACAAACAGCTATTTATGTTAGGTTAGATATTCTAGTAGTCTAGAGCTGATTTAATGTACATGGAAGGTTATGCATATGTTATATGCAGATACTAGGCTGTTTTATATATAAGGGAATATATATGTATGTATACATACATGAATGATTTGAGCTTCCATAGTTTTTCTAACCACCCAGGGTCCTGAAACCAATGCCCTATAGACAGCAAAGCATGACTATACAGGAAATATAAGGATGATGACTCATTTCAAGGGCTGGTGGAGCAGACACTAGGCTGACCACCCAACAACACTCCCCAGCCTATGCCCACTCTGTTACAGGAAGCTCTCGTATTGGGAAGGTGCTATGTCTCTGCTGACTGCAGATCCAGTGTAAGTCCCAGTGAAATTGCAATAGCTCTTCCTGCTGTTCCAAAAGCCACTGAATTGGGCATCTGTCTCTTCCTGCTTCAAGCCCTAGCCACAGCCACTACTACTGCTTGCTTCCTTTCCACTCACGTCATTTCTGCAGAGCCTGTGCCAGCACAAGGGTGCTCAGTTCTACCCACATAGAAACCCTCTGAGCCATAAAATGGCTGCCCTGCTTTTTGTTGGTGAAAAATAAACCTGTTCTAGGATCAGAGCTCTAAGAGAGCCTGAGAAACATTGGAAGAGGGGGGAACGGTTGCTCTGCATTCTTGGCATAGGAAAAGGACCGAGTGGATCTTAAACTCCCCAGGCTGCAGTAGCCACTACACCACTTGGAGAAGAATGGTCAGAATATCTCAAATGGTGGAAACGTAAGAGCCAAAGGATCAGAGAACAAAGCTTTCCAGGCATGGAGAAAACCAATAGTCATAAGTTTATATATGGCAACTGGCCCAGGGAAGAACACAAAGATGGCATCGGAAGCTAAATCACCTGAGCTTAGAAGATCACAATTAGGAGTCTGGATCTTATTCAGGGAATTTGAAAATTCTGCACAGTTTTATGAAGGGGGTTGGCAAAATGTGTTTTCTATCTTTTAAAAGAGAATCCTAACTGCTAGGTAGAGAATGGGTTGCCAGGGGGCAAAGGTTCGGATACATGACAGATGATATTTAAGGAGTAGAGTTGGTGATGCCCTGGGATGAGGCTGGCATTTCTCTACCTGGGCTGTAGTTGGAGAACCACCATATTCCATGCCTAATTAGATGAGAGGAGTTCCAGAACCAGACACAATAGGTTACCCCTATGTTTCTAATCTAAACAAAGGGGTGGGAGACACTTCATCTACTGGGTTGAAACAAAAGCAGGAAAACATATTTACAGGTGACCAAAATATATACTCTTCATGTTTCAAAGCTAATCTGTGAGGTGACTAGCAGATGTTGCAAGTGGCCTGAGTTACCAAGCCTCACGTTTGCTCTCCCAACTGGCTATTATCTTCCCTCCCTGGAGTGGGTCTATAGGTGTATATTCACTGACACATTCATTGTACGAAGATGCAAGCTTTGTGATGACATTTTCATGTATCGTAAGCTTTGACGATGTTCACTTCCCCATTTGCTCCTCTGCCTGTTGGCTATATTCCCATCTACTCCACTAACCTGAGGCATTTGTGAGGGGTTGGAAAGTGGGCCTCAGACTGGATATATGTAAGCTGCTGATGGGGAGAAAACCATACTTAAACATCAGGATAAATGTTGATGTGATAAAAATATATGTGAGGCCATGTGGAGCAGTAAGGGAATTAATGTCTAATCTTCACAAGGAAAAAGTCGTTACAACCACTTGGAGGTAAAAAAAAAAAAAAAAAAGATGTGATATTGTGATATAAAATAACATATGAATTTAGAGCTGTGGTAAGCCAAAGTCTCATGTTGTCATTTTGGTGGAGCAAAATAATCTTCAGGTCATTGCCCTCCCCATCTTTTCTCTTCCCACTTCTCCCTATAAGCATGAAACATTTGTTGTAATTAATAGACTAGAATATTTACTGTGGTTTATAAACTAGGGATTAAATGATATCAAAAGTAAAACCATACATTATTGGCTCGTTATAACCATCAGTACTCCAAATGATCAGCTTGGGAATCACCCAGAACAAACTTAGAAAGACCACAGCCTTAGGCTCTGCTATAATTTCCTCAAGAAATAAATAAACCAACGAAAGGATTCTTAGCGAGAGGCAGAAGGAGGGTTATGCACGTGCCCTCCCTCTCCTAAACCCTCGGAGTTCTTAGGATGGCCCAGTTGCTGGAGCGGATGCAAATAACCTTTGGCTCTCTGGAAGCATTCAATCTTGCATGCATCTCCAGCACTCTCTATGGCTACACTAGTGCCAAAGGAGAAAGAGATTCAACTTAGTGTTGCTTGCTGCTCTCTCATCTACAGCTAATAAAGAGGCAGGTGCAGTCCGCTGGGCTATTAGAGAAGCGAGAGGATTAAAATTGTTTATTGACCCATTTCAGATCTTGCCAAATCACAGAATAAGACAATTCATAACTTGTTCCCAGATTTGGTACCTCAATTGCTTCCATCAATATACCCTTGGAACTTCCAAACAAAAGATATGTTGCCAATAGAGAACACTCCAAGCCCCACAATAAGAATTTTTGAGCCTGTCCCTCCAAAAAAAAACAAATCTACAGGTCTAAAGTTACTACCTGTTAAACTGATGACTTGTGGATGACAGGACAGACACTCTGCTCTCAAGAGATCAAGGTCAATTGAGTCACCTATTGTATGATATAGAGAAAATGTAAAAAAACTAATCTTTGTTAAAATATTGTATTTAATGAAATAATGGTTCAACCTAAATGACCAACTAAATTTGGCCTATTTTTCTGTTATGGAACTATCAACTTGGTCTCAGCTGCTAAGCCTCATGCTGCCTCTGACTATAACAGGGTTTATGTTAGGTGCTCATCAAAAAGGTGGTAGAAGGGACAGGAGCCATGATTTGTTATTTTTTTGTCACCTAATAAGAAGAGGGATTTGTGTATAATTTTCTTTAGACTCTTGGTTCTGAACAGATGGCAGATATTTCATACACATCTCTAGAGTGTGTTGGTGAATCATGGCATCCATCTGGTCCAGGCACACTACACGCTGAGCATTGTTGCTTCTGTAATGTGCATTCCATTTCTGACTTACTGATAATCAATGATACCGGTCTGAGCACATCAGATACAAAGATGGGTCTGGCTTACAATAGGCAACATCAACTGATTTTCAAAGGATTAGCAAAGACATAGTCATATGACCCTTCATTCTGGACAAGAAGAATGGAAAGGAAGCTTCTGGGAATATTCTTCTTGGTTCTTAGTAGACGGTAGTACAAAGCTATTTTTCACTGCCTTCCTATATGTGAGTATGGGGGCTGTAGCCCAAATGCTGTTGGCAGCCATGTTTTGAAGATGAGGAACTCAACTTAAAAATGAAGCTAAAGTTCTAGAAAAATGAAGAGTGGGAGAACCTGGCCCTTTGATTACATGTTACATGTTTTGACACATTAAATCTAACGTGACGATCACTCTCCTTCTGAACTGCCTTTTGTATGACCTAATAGCCACCCTTGATTAAGTCAGTTGGATATCTTGAAAATGAATATATATGATGAAAGGACAGCACCAATTTCAGAAAGAGACTTTGTAAGGCTGTCTAATTACTTCAAGTGCCTAGCTTGTCATTCGTTAAACTGCATAACCAGTAATCAATTTTTATTACAAAAAATTGTCTTTAACTGTCCCTTAAAATCGATTTCAAGAATTAAGTCTATGAGGCAATCAAAACCAAGCTGACACCATATAGCTCCCACTGAGATCATATACTCATCCTGTGTTTAGGAGCAAATCTTACATGCTAAGTGTGGGTTTTGGTTACATTGTCAGTTGGTTATATTTAGATGGTTCGTTTTCTTTTACATTTTACTTATATCTGGGTATCGCTCATCAAATATATACCATACTCATAAGCTAGGTTGTAAAAAGGGAGGGAATCCAGTTCTGAAGCTAACTATTCATTCTAACACACACTCAGTCAAACACCTATCCTGTAACTGGCTAGAGACAGGCATGGGGCAGACTGTCCGCCATAGCATAGGGCAGTTGCTCAGTACATAATCACAACCTTGATTCTGCCACTTATAAGCTGCATGCCTCCAAGTGAAATGCTTACCCTCTAGAACTTCCACTTACCTTTTTGCATGTAAGATACTGGGTGACACAGGCTAATGCATGTGAGCACTTAGCATCCATTCTGCCATGTGGAAGTCACCTGAGAGTTGTTATTAATATTCATTCTGTGGTGAAAGTGGTCAAGGGGTTTTATCTGGAGGGGAAAATATTGGCATTTTAAAAGTACAGCCTGATAAACCAAGTTCTCTATATATGTGAGGTTTCAGAGAGAGCAGTCTGGGGCCCAGCAGGCAGGGAGGCTGCTCTTGTACCCTCCTCCTTACCATCTCTCTCCATTTTCCTCCCACGGCATCAGTCCATGTCTTTCTTCCCACCTCTGCCATTGCACTACTTAGGAACTAACTGAGCTCCTCACATGAACCCCAGCAGAATGACAAGTTGTTAACATAAATAATGTAGACAATGAATAAATAAATGAAGAAGAAGGAAAAAAAGCTAATACAGTCTGTTCATAATGCCTCAATTCTAAGAAACCCAAGATTGCTTAAGGTCATGGTCATGGTGCACAGAGCCCTGTGACGTGTGGATGCAGGCTTCGACCAAGCCATCGATGTGACCTTGAGTAGGTCCAGGCATCCCTGTGGATCCCAGTGTCCTTGCCTATCATACAAAGAACTTGGTCATGAAGCAGGTTTCTTCAACGTGAGCTGTAAGAGTTTAAAGAAGAGGGGAAACGTGGAGGGAGACACCAGGCCAAGCAAGACTTCCAACTGCTTTCATTTGCTCTAATGCCTGAATTTTCATAACCACGTTTTATTTGCTTTTTGATCAAATATCTACAGTGATCTCCAAGTTCTCCTTTCAGGGGACTCTAATCATAAGCTCTCCAAGCCCAACCCAGTATCTCTGTTCCACTAAACACCAAGGGGGTGTTGTCAACTGTACTGCTTCTCCCAGGATGACCTGGGAGCCATGAGTTCATAACTTCTTCACCTGTACACTGAGAGCAACCTAAGAGTGAAACTCCTAGAGATGCTGGGATGAGGATGGTACTGTGGAGACAGTAAAGAGAATAAACCAGAAAGCAGGAAGAAAGGAGCTGGTACCGGGTACCTTCATGAGAAGGTTCGCAAATAATGCAGGCAAAATAAGATCACATTTCAGATAGAGTCCCACAGCATCCTTTGCCGATCTTTGAGCACTATCTTGCTAGTGCTCAGGAACTAGTAAAACAGATGAGTTATAGAAATCTTGTTTCATTGTTATCCATGATGGGTATGCTATACAAATTTTTACCCATTTTCTAGCCAATATAGACACCCAGAATGATTCCCTACCTTGTTGTATTTTTCTCTTTACTAATCCCCAGAATTCTTTCCTCCAACAAAAGCTAACAAATTGGCAATGCATGGGTCTCTAGAAAGAGTAGCCAATCTTGCACTTTAGAAATGGGGTTTATAGTCTGCTTCATGGTAGACATCTACTAGCATATTACTGAAATCAGCAAGGGATAAAAAGATGGGGAACAAACAGAAGGAAAGAGAAAATTAAACTTTTTAGTCAATGACAGGCTATCAACCTTTAAAATTATTTTTAGTGACAGATATTCCTTTTAGTTTGATGATAAGCCCAAGAACAAGGACAGAACCCCAGAAGAGATATCCATGATCCAGAAAAGAAGGCACCTGATAACCTCAGAAAAGCAGATTCAACAACTCTCTGCTACAAACAAAAGCTTCTCTAATGAGGGTTGAGAGATGCATTAATCTATGGGTCTAACTATAACTTAGTAGAAGTCACTTGAATATTATGTCCATTTAGCAGAATAATATAGTAGTACATTTTCTCTACTGTGTAGCCATGAGTTCTTGGCTAGTATAATGGTACAAGGCATGGCTTTCATCTTGTGGTGTGAGCTTTAATATAACCAGAAAGTGGTTGTTTGCTTCCATGATGCTCATACCACTATTGTTCCAGTGGGCATATTCTATCAAGCCAGTTAGTATTCTAGTTTTCAGAGTAACTGCTTGGATAGACTGATGGCTCTTTTTCTCCTCTGGTGGCATTCATAGCATGTTCTAGCACTATGAAAGCTAGCCAATATGGTGAACACCAACTGTATTTCTCCATGCTCTATGACTAATGTATATGGTGACTTCATGATGCTGTCTTACTGTAATGTTTTGAAAAACTAATGGTGGGTAATTTTAGGGGTCTTTTGGACTTTGTTGGCCAACAACTCCAAAAGAAGTAACTCACTGGTAGCACCAGACCTTCTTGTTAGCATATGGTACCTAGTAGGGGCACAGTTATCCCACTATAGAGGAACTCCATTTCAACTCTTTCTGTATATGTGCATGTATATATTTTACAAAGCTTCTACAGTAATAGGTTTCATATGGCTTTTTAAAAGGTTTTTAATGTTACTTATTCTTCTCTGTACTTCCCCATATGCTCTGCCTTCATATCCTCAACCCCAACTTAATCCCTCTGCTCTATTACTCTCCCTTAAATCTTCATACAACTGAGTTTTACCTTCTCTCGCTGAAAACACTGCCCCTGTGCCCCTTACTAATTTCCTGACCACTATGGTATTTCCAAATAAAATATGCATATCTGACAAATATATTTTTACTAGGATTTCAAAAAATCTATACGTCAACTTTTGTTGAACTTGTACATCTCATGTGTAGAAATCCTCTCTGCCTTGATTTTCTTTGAAACCTTTTAGAATTAGTTTGGTTTTCTTCAAATTTATATTCTACATTTCTTACTGTGCTTTCCATTGAATTGCTATCGTGAGTATAGTATTTTCCCACTATATTTTTAATGAATTGTTGCTAATACATGAAAAAGCATCTGTAACATTTCCTTTGTATCAGGTCACTTCGTTGATTTCTCTTGACAATCTGAAGTTCATTTTATTATCTTGGGTTTCCTAGGTGAAGTATTCATCTGTTTAAGTGCCGTTTCCGCTCTTCCTCTCTGGATTGATGCCTTGTTTTGTACCACCTCAGTTTTGTGTGTTACTGAATTAGATACAACTTCCTAAATAAATTGAGACAACTGCAAAAATAAAGAAACACACACATCTGAAGATTCAAACTAATATCCACAAATGGGTGAAAACATGCATCATTTCTCCTTCTGGGTTACCTCACTCAGAACAACTGCTTTCAACTCTAACCAAGGTGCAAGGAATGAGACTGCAGGACTCTCAGCCCTAATTAGGACATCTCTATAGCATCTCCCTCCCAAGATTCAGGGGTCATTATGGAAGAGGAGGCATAAAGATTTTTTAAGAGCCAGGGGTGATAGATAACTACAAATAAACCATGTTGTCTGGACACAGTACGTCCATATGAGCTCACAGCAGCTGTGGCACAAGACCTGAACAGGCTCAAGCTACCCAGGAGAAGGGAGATGGGCACAAATTCTCATACCTGGTTAAGGAGCTCTTGGCAACTGATACTACTAGGAGAGGAGGAGTTGGCTTTCTTTAAGAATACAGCCCTTGGTAGAACAAGCCGTGCTCCAGTAAAAGGCATCACATCTAATAGGACATGGGGAACACAAATTGGACTCAATGGGTTTAAGCAGAAAAGAGGACACAAAGTTGGACAGGTAAGAAAGAGGTTGATCTGGAGGACGCTGGGAAGGAAGATGAATGTGATCAAAACAAGGAACTGATAAAAATAAGAGAGAATAATACTAATAATAAATTCGCCCAAAATAAAGAAAGCTTAAGGCAGGCACAGTCGCATTTCTCCACGGCCTTTGGGGCCTGCCTTTCGTACACTCTACCTCGGTCCATCAGCGCCCTCTGGACAACCTGCTCACTTCAGGTTTTCATTTCTTATCTCCCTTCAGCTACTCCTCTCCAACCCCGGAGTTTCCAGCAGCGATGATGCCGAGGTTCGAGGTTGGACGGGCTAAGATCACAAATGGTAAAGAAAGAACCATTAAGGGGGAGGCTTCTCCAAACCTACGATATCAAGTCCTCCGAGGCAACCTCCCCTTGGAGAAGGCCCTCCTTCCCTGAAGGCCAATTACGCCTGTGACAGGAGGCTGTGAAGTAATGTGTGAGTCCAGGGCTTGGGCCTTCTGGATGCTCCAGGAAATTGGTTTTTTTGTTTTGTTTTGTTTTTTTGTTTTGTTTTTAAATCACTGGGTCATCAGAAAGCTTCAGTGGAGCTGTGTGAGAAGTGACTCTGCAGCTCTCACTTAATTTTGGTCACATTACCTCATTCATGACAAGCCAGGAACCACAGGGCTCCCTTGGCTAAGTCCTCCTGCCCTTGACCCAGCTCTAATTTACTTGGACTTTTACTTCATAAATGGAGGAGGCCTGGCCGCCGAAAGCAGTTGTACAGAGTCTCAGTGCAGTAGGTTCTCTCGTGGTTGTCTTAACAAGCAAAGGCAGTCACTGCAAGTAGAAATCCTGACTGACTACCATGTCTCTGTCCTTCCATATGATTCACATGGCCATCACTCTGGCAACAGTGATGGAAAGGGTGAGACCAAAGAGATTTTTTACGAACTGTCTTTGCATGGGCTCGTTATGCTTTTCAGCCTGGTATTTTTCCTTGAGCCCAAAGCAAGTACCAAGAAAGACTACAGAGTGACTCTCCTCTGCCCCGTGCCCGTGGACACATTTGCACCTCAGCAGCTGCCTATTCTGGGAAGGACCTAGGAGTCTACCATGTGTCACGTAGGCTCATCCAGGTTTTCTGCATGTCATGTGGCCTTGGGACTGAAAATGAGTCGCCACCACCACGCTCTTAGAGAACAGACAGACCATCATGGACCAGTCGAACAGTCCTTTAAAGAAAGATTTATATGTTGTTTGCAGACACAGCTCTCCCACCACTGTCATCATCAGTGCTTTGTAATACTCAGGAAGAACAACATGAGAGCCGAGCTCCTTTTCCACATGCTAGAAGTATGACTTTTGGGGTTGAAGGCTGCAAGTATCTGAGCTGAAACAGGAACTCTGCTCCGGCTCAAGACTCAAAGATGACTTGATGAAGGAGTCTTCTCAGATAAATCGTAGGATCATGTGGTTTACCATGGTCCTGTTACCCTTATATCATGATGCCTGTAGAACTGAGGGGCCTCGAGACCCCCAAATCATCAAAGCAAGACAAGATCACTCCAGGGACTCTGCGTGGACATAAAAACAAATGTTTGAGGGCGGGGACTCAGCATCAAAGGTCAAAACACAAGGGCGCTCACACTTACCAGGCAGTTAAACATAACTCCTGTTTCCCCAGAATTCCAATAACAAAGTTCTTGTTTGTGAAATGATTGGGAGTCCAGCAGTCTCTGCCACAGTAGGACAAGTAAGAAAACCACAGAACTTGCCCTCATTAGCTAGTTTTTCTCCCCAAGTATGCAGGGCACTTTGAAAAGCCTTGCAATAGATAGAGTACTTTGTTTTAAATGGGCTGCTTTATATTTGCTTAAGCAAAGGGACGCCCTTGGAGGAGTAGATCATCACTTGAATTCCCCACCCCCACTTCTTTGTAAGTCATCCCATCTAGCCAGCGGCCCTGCTGAGCACTTCCATCTCTGTGTCATGTGGACCCTAAACGAATCACTAAAAGAATGTTATCAAATAAAATCTCAGAGTTAGTGTAAGGTTCATTCCTCCCTCAACCTTCCTGGCCTATCTCTCCTTGGTGCCTCTCCGTGTCCACCCCTCTTTATTGTTTCTATCCTGTTCCAGCCTTAGCCATACTTGATCTTTCCTGCTAAGCTTTGCCCTGGGACCAGCATAGCTGACAGGAAAGCTCTTGAACACAGAGTTTGCTAATAATTGTGGTGGTGTGGGCCACTGTGAGCCAACGTAGCCAAGCCAAGGAAATCTGTCAGCCTGGTTAGTCTTCCAGTACCTGGGAGGTAGGACTTGTGGACAAACAAAAATAGACAGCAAAACTGCCTGGACCGTCATACCCTCTGATGTGTGAGGAGGCTTGTGAGGATGCAGACCCAAAGGCCTTTTCAAGACTCCCTCCTACCTTACAGAGAACTTTTGCTCTGCAGCTGGAGTGAATCAAAAGAAAGGTTGTTTCCATCTGAATCAACATCTGTGCTGTGTGGAAGTGATCCTTCTCCATAGATTTCCAATCATTCCTTCAGGTCCCTGATGATCTGTAACAGTATCTCCTAGGAGTCAGGTATTGGACTCAGCCATGAGGCCCTAATTAGACAATGAATTCTGCATTCCCTGAGGCTCCAGGTCTCCTCTCTTGAAAAGTGGAATGAGGACAGAGCTGCTGCTGCTGCTCTTGGAAAGAGCTCCTTTCTCACCATAGAATGGGCTACAAAAATCAAGTCAACATCTCTTTCAAGATAACTGTTCACAAAGGAAAAAATTGCTCTCTCCAATGGGCCCCACTGAGTATATAAACCAGGCATTCAGGCAGACCCCATGCCCAGCAGTTAGATGGCCAAGACAGAACAAACTCAATGGCATTGTTGGAGAACTTTTTTTTTTTTTTTTTGGTCTCATGATGCTTTGTCTGCACCTTATTTTTAACCTTACAGATCTTTTGCTTATATAATATGGTTTCTGATTTGGGTCTTATGGGTGTTCTGTGGGTGCCGATGTGTGCGTCAGCATTTGTATGTGTTTCTTGTGCCTTTTCTTTTCTGTTTTTTATTTGTTTGGGTTTTTTTTCTGTTTATATTTTCCTATTCTGGTTTTTTAAACTATTATTAACATTTTAGATGCCTGTATGTATTCTAGTGAAAAAGAGAACAGGCTGAGCAAGCCATGCGGAGCAAGCCAGTAAGCAGCACTCCTTCATGGTCTCTGTATCAGCTCCTGCCTCCAGATTCCTGCCCTGTTATCTTGAAAAAGATGTTCATTTGTTTTTTGTAGTCTGTTCTATGATGGGAAAGGAGATTTTTTTTTCAAGGCTGAGCAGCAGAGGCCCTGTCCTCTTGTGGGATGCATAGGGATTTGGGTGGATGGGGAAGTGAGAAGGATCCTGGAGGAACTGGGGGGAGAGGAAACTATAATCAGAATGTATTGGATGAATGTTGTCAATTAAAAAAAGAAATCAGCATCTTAAATGGATATTTTCTAGTTTATTTGCTAAGCCCTTGGTTTATAGAAGTCAGGATTTAAGCTAGGTATAGATACTGATTGCCAAAGTTGGATGTTAGGTGACCACAGAAATAATTCACCTTCATCAAACAAGAGAGTATAAAATATTCACATGGGCCCTATTCTTGGGACTCTTTCCATTAGATCACTTTGAACTACAATGGTGTCTTGTCTAAAAAGATCATAGTACTACAGTACAAAAAAAATCTACTTTCAAATATATCAGGTATTAGAGTGCACCACACACACACACACACACACACACACACACACACACACACGCACGCGCGCGCGCTCGTCTTTGGGAGTGTGGTAGTCCTATTGTGTAAACAGTAAGCTAGAGCATTTCCTCATAGTAGTCATCCTTTCAAGTCCCAACTCTACTTTATTGGTTATACCATCCCTGGTATAAATAATTCTTCCAGGGATAATTGTGCTGGCTAGTTTTATGCCAGCTTGACACAAACTAAAGTCAGCTGAGAGGAGGGAACCTCAATTAAAAAAAAAAATGCTCTATGATATCAGGATATAGGCAAGCCTGTAAGGCATTTTCTTAATTAGTGATTGATATGTGAGGACCTAACCCATCGTGGGTGGTGCCACCTCTGGGCAGGTGAGCAAGCCATGAAGAGCAAGCCAGTAAGCAGCACTCCTTCATGGTCTCTGTATCAGCTCCTGCCCTGTTTGAGTTCTTGTCCTGACTTCCTTTGATGATGGGCAGTGATGTGGAAGCATAAGCCAAAATACCCTCCCTAAATAAGAGTAAAGAAAAATTCTTGCCTCTTAGATTGTCAGGAGCTAGTAGACCGTTGCCATCTTCCCCATTAGATATGCATATTTAGTTCTTCTACTCCTCCCCTGACCTCATTTCTGAGCCCTGCCTGCCGCCATCTTCTCCAAATCTTTTAAGAGTCTCTGCCCCTCTCCACCTTGCCTTCCAAAACTAGGGTGGTAGTCCAGGTGCTTGCTCACTGAGGAGCTGACAGGCCAGCTGTCACCTCTAGGCCCTGTTCTTTTGTGTTTCTGGGTAGATGTCCCAAAATAGGTCTGGCCTTTCTTGCTGCCATCTCTCATTGCAGTCTGCTCCTTGGTAGTCATCCACTGTCTCTCCAGCTCCCTTCTGACACTACCGCTTTCTGGGTTTCTATTCTTCTTGGGCTGGATGTAATTTGGACTATTTTCTTTCACACTTGAATAGACCACTGATGAGCGTTCCCAGGAAGAACACATCTTCTTATCATCCGTAGGTTGATAGTTTTCCCTGAGTGTCGTGAATTGTTCCAGCAGAGGTGTTCTTATTAGCCCCTCTACTCTGAGAATAAAAATGCAATAACAACAACAACAAAACTCAGGCATAATGTTATACTCCATATAAACTTTAATAACTTTCCAAAGAATATGACTTAGCAAGCCAGATAGGGTCTGCCTCAGGAAGGACTTCATGGACTAAGAGAAAGTGGTAGCATGCTACTTTGGAACAGTAGAGAAGACACTTACCCCTACTAAAGTCAATTCTTCTGGGGTTACACAGAGCTTCCATAGGTTCATTGGAGTGTTGTTGCCTGTGGACCCTGCATTCTTTTCTCCTCCTCCTCCAGGATCTACCTCATGATCCTTTCTTGGAAGCCAGCTACAGCAGGTGGCAGGAAGCACGTCTAAGATGACTTGAGAGAATCCACCGTCCTCCAGATAAATCCAGTGTCCTGCCTATGCATTACAGAGGACCATGGGGGAACTTTTGGACCCAAAACTTTAATCCCCATTGCTTCACAGAGAAAAAAGAGGTCCTAAGTAATACTGTATCAGCCTGAGTCTGAGTCACTGCCCCTGCAAACTTTGTGGAGGATATCTGTTTCTCAGCCATTAACCTTGCATGGTTTATTTGGCTCAACTTCAGTGACCAACTAACTGGTACACCACAAATGTTAAGGGAGCTAGTGAAGCAAGGGTAACTAAGGAAGCTCTGGGATTATGACAACAGATGCTAAACTAAGGTCTAAAAATAACCATGCCATCAGTAACAATATCCCATTTCCTCTGCCATACATATACAGAATCCTAGGAAACTACCCACAGCTTCAAAGAATCAACAGCAAGCACTACAGCTAACCACAGCCCACTCTAACCTAAAACAACACCCACACCTCATTTGTTAACTTTTTAATCTATACCTCTTTCGCTAATTTTTAATCAATGAGGATATTTCATTGTAAGGTAATTTATAGGGCCAACAGAGATCTTCACACCAGCAAATTTCACAACTAAAAAAGAACAGCACATCAAAACAAAACAAAAAAAGAACTGCATATCAAAAAACTTTGGTGACCACGGTACAAACCATTGCAAGGTAAGCATAAGCTCTCCAATGTCTTTGGAGCAACATTTAGAGTTTCATAATTAATAACAACAGTATTAACTGTGCACTTCTGTACTGCACCATCATTAATTCACTTAATCCTTCTAACAGCATCTCCTCTTTAAAATGAGGACAAAACAAACAAACAAACAAACAAACAACAACAACAAAAAACCACAGTCACTTGGCCCAAAGCACACTGCCCCAGTTTCCTTTGTATTTTTGTGATAAAGCACCACAACCAATACTACTCTGGGAAAGGAGGGATTTGTTTAGTTTACATTTCCATGTCAGAGTCCACTATTGAGGGGAGCCAGGCAGGAATCTGAAGGCAGGAACTTAAACAGAGACCATGTAAGAACACTGCCTCCTGGCTTATTCTTCACAGTCCTCTAGCTCATCTTTTGTTTATACAACACAGAATTGGCACATCCTACAAAGGGCTGGGCTCTACTACATCCATCATTAGTCAAGAAATTGTCCCCCAAAACTTGCCTACAGACCGATGTGACAGGGGCAGTTTCTAAATTGAGTTTCCCTCTTCCTAAGTGATTCTAGCTTGTATCAAGTTGACAAAATGTTAACAAGCAACATACACAACTCATGAGTGTTATACTTTGGACTCAAATTCAGATCTTCCTACCTACCTGGAAATTTCCATCACATTTCTGTACTGTTGTTTATCATCCTTCTGATGTTAAGGCCTTCAAACTTCCCTCCAGTCAAGCTGATGCTTCACGCATTTAAATGACTTCAGTTAAATCCCCCAGCAGAGTCTTATTTTTCACACTTCTGTATTTAATAGCACGTTCTAGATGTGGTTCAGCAATAAACAAAGGGAACTGAATAAACACCAAGTTCTAGTTCATTCTTTTTTCTTTAAGGAAAGAAAAATGGTAGCTTCATATAAATGGGGTGACCCTGGCCCACAGTTATAAGCACCCAAACTGAGACATAGGCATAGAATGAGTGTTAGGCTGCTAGGATGGCTATAAACAAAGGTGGATGCCTTAAGGGACAGAGTGTGGTTTCTTGATTTTGGAGAATTGATTCTGAGAGACCAGGGCTGGTCTTTTTGGTGGCCTTTCTCCTATGATTTCAAATGAATGTTGACCCCTGTATGTTCACATGGATTCCTGGATATATTTGCCTGTGTATCATTTCCTGTTCTTCTAAATACACCAGCCATATTAGATTAGGTTTCTATGCCTTAAAGATGAATTCTCAGACATGTGACTTCATTTTACCAATGATATCTTTAGACCACCTTCTCTAAATACAGGATTTCAACATAGGAATTGCGGAAAGACAATCTGTTTTGTAAGTAGCTTAGCAACCACATGTGTAAGGTCGCCTCTTTTACACAAAGTTCTCTGTCCCTGACTACCCATCTTTTGAACATCTGCTCTTCTTCTAAATGCTTTCATAATATAGCGCCCACCTGTGATGACATAGACTAGTTTTTATGTGACCACGTCATGGCTTTTAATCAAATAAAACAAATTAAAAATATTAATTATATTATAGTTTCCATTTGATGTGATTAACTTCATTATTAAAGATATATATGTGTATGTATATATAATATATATAGTTTGCCAATTGTGTGTTGTCACTTAATAAAACAAACCTAGATTTAAAAAAACAATTTTATTGAGATCAATAGCATCCCAGACTTTTCTCCTTGTACTCAAAATTGCACAATCTGTTGTCAAGACAGTGCCAAAGCAACCCCCTTGCATGCGTCTCAGTGCCTAATCATCCACACGAGCATTTAAGAGGCACTTTGCATCTGCCCCACCATTTATGGGGTGCCTAGTGACTGCACATGTTTCAGAATATGTATATTAAGTCATTTTTCCTCTTAAAGTCCCTGAAAGAGACTTATTATTCCTTCTCTCCAAGTGAGAAGAAAGAACATTATTGAGATTTAATAAATTAGCCACATTCACACAGTTGTTAGAGACAGGTCTTAGATGTTAAGTCTGGTCTTGTCTGACTCAAGATTTTATTTTATTTTTTGTTTTATTATTTTGTCACCCCATGTTGCTTCCTGGACTTCTTAAGACATGCAGTAGTGTTCTGCTTTATGTGGCTCAGTGACTCAGTGAAATTTTTCCTGGGCAATAAAAATATCTAATCTAGTTTCATCAACTCTTAGTTTGGGGTAAATAAAATAACAAGAACAGCTCTGTTTCTGTTTTGACTGCGAAATAAATCACAGATCCCATACCACTAGACATGACATCTAGATCTGAGTGATGGTAAATATGAAGGTTATACAAGACACTAATAGACACACTTGCTTTCCTACAAAAGCCTAGCTATATGAGCAAACCCAAGTATTAAGCACAACTACTGTGAGACACCTCTGGTACTATGGTCATTGCGTTCATGCAACACCCTTATTTCATTGCTTAATTTAATCTGCTTGTGAGCTGTACTCCCAGTCACAACGTGTTGAAGTCAACAGCTTCTCACTGTCCTGCTTTATATCGCTCTATGGTGCTGAGGAGCATGCCTTAGACATAGAAACCCCTCACAGCTATTTCACCATCAGCATTGTCCACCATCAGCAAAAATGTCCAAGAGAAGCTCATGGAAGATGTACTGCTGAACTTACTGCCTGGACAACACACTATCTAGGAAATCCCTGTAATCATCACTAGACTTTTGACTTATGGACCGGCTTCCTAAGGGATGTCTAGTGGTGCTGGTAAGGAGTGTGCTTGTTATGACTGTGCAATTCTATCTATAAGGGAGGAGAGTATGGAATCTTCATAGGTGCTAAGTGGAGTATTAAACACACACACACACACACACACACACACACACACACACACACACACACGGCTGTTACCCATGTGCCTGACAGAACGGTTTGCATATGAAATGTCCTCCATGGATACATGTGTTCCATGTTTCATCTCCATCTGCTGACATTATTTGGGGATGTCATGGACAGCTCAGAAGGCATGGCTTAGATGAAGGAAGTAGAGCATTTGCAGTGTGGTTGCACATGCCCCGCCCCACCCCCACTTCGGTCTTATTTTCTGCTTCCTATTTACAAAGTCAGTAGCTTTCCCAAATGCTCCCACCGCTCTTGTCCCCTTGATGTTTTGCCCAAACACATGGGGGTCAGACAACCATGGACTGAACGCTCTGAAACTGTGAACCAAATAAATCTTTTCTCCTTTCAGTTGTTCTTTGGGACAGTTTAGTCACAGCAAGAAGAAAACTTGACTGCAGTAGAGCCCAGCTGAAGCACGCAGGCAGCCCAACTCTACCAATAAAGCAGAAAGGACTTCTCCATTCTTCCTCCAGTTGGTATTCCTTCTCAGCAGGAACCCATTCTCTTGGCTGAAGAATAAATTACTGAAAAAAAAAAAAAGGTCAGATCAGCCTGTCACATCTCTAGCTTTACTCTAAGAACTACACATCATATTTCTTTGCCTAGAAGCATAAACTCCCAACGACACAAAGGTACATACAAGCACACTTAGATCCCATGATAGGTCCACAGGCACCAGGCAAAAAGGATGGAAACTATGACGTCAGACGTAAAGAGGCATTTCTCATAGTAAGTGTTATCTTTCAGGCATGGAAGCAGCAGTGTAAACATGAGTGAGTGGGCACTGGTAGATCTGGCCTCCACAGGAAAGGATTTCTTCAGGAAACCTGAATGATAAACATACTCCATGCCCTTTCCTTTCATGAGATCTGAGTGCAAGGCTACCCCCAAGGCCTTTCCAGTTGTCCCAGAGTAACTCTGAGTGCCTCTTCTTCTCCGGCTCTCACCTCAAAGAACCGCAAAATGTATCTGCCTATGAAAAGCGGGCTTTGAAAATAGACAGCCGGAGATGAACTACAGATTACTGATCTTTTAAAGAGGCGGGGCTATTTTGATGTAGAATTCGAGGCAATTTGAAAACCAAACAAACTCTAGGGAAACAGGAAGCTCCCTTGAAGATGTTCTGTACTTCAGCCCAACTCAAGACTAAATGGAACTTGTACTCCTTTGCCCGCGAGCCCCTGGCTGGATCACAGTCTCAGGTAAATTAGCAATGTGCTGACACGTAGAAGAGTTGGGAACAGTGAACCACTAGCCTGCAATGAATACTGAAACTCATCTAAATCCGGGTTCTTTTTCCCCAGAAGAGACAGCTTTGCAAAAGATGCCTGGTTTAGATTCAGAAAGAAGGCTGTAAGTTTTGATAGCAAAGTAAAAATAAATATGAGAGGAAATCTAAAGTGCAAAGTATGAAAGGACCTGAACAGTCCAAGTCACCACCATTTATGCTCAAGAATATATTATCTTAGCTGTAGATTCATTACACAGCCTAATGCAGTATATTCATCCAACATAGCAATTTTAGAGAATGAGAGAACTCCAGAGGTGTGAGTCACGCCACAGCCATCACTGCACAGCTACCCACCCCTTTCATCAAGCCAGAAATGATCCCATATTAGCCACAGCTTCCATGATCTCATTGGCAAAGATATTAAGAAGCATCAGCTGCTCTGGGAGGGAAGACTGAAACTATGCCACAAATTATTTCACCCAGAACATTTCAGTCTGATTGGATAGATAGATGGCAGGGAGGAGGGGGTGGGATCCATCTCCTTGCGGTAGCTTTCCTTAATCTTGTTAGGAAGGCACTCACTCGCATGATGGGGAAGAGATGTGTCTTGATGTCCACTAGTCCGGGTCAACATTGACATCCTGCAGACATTTTCCTTGCAAGTAAACAGATTAAAGATAATTCTGGGATTATACAAGATAAAATGGGGCACAGATCTAGTTTAGCATATAGAAGGATTCAGAACTTGAATAATATGAATAGGAATTATCTTTCCCCTGTTAGGTATTTTTATGTAGGCTTTGATTCTGGAAACAGCTTACCCTAGCTGGCCAGCCATGGTAAGAACACTGACAGGATGATAGGCTGAGAGGGCTGTTTGTTTGTTTGTTTGTTTTTCCTTTAATTAGCTCTTCCTTCCCCAGTCTTAATTCCTACATGGATGAATGATGACTGGCACCCTGGACTTCTCAGCCTGTTATGGGCAGGCTCAGGACATAAGAGCAACACATCTTGGTAAACGTATCAGAGACTTCAACTGAGTCACATGTTGACACTAAGACTAGACTGTGTCCTGAGTCATGGAAAGTCAAGGATGGAATCAGGTAAACACCAAAGTCACATAGACGGAGTCAGGAAAGATTGAAATCAGACTGTGGTGGCTATAGAAAGAAAAACCATGAACAGCGAGTGCCTAGAATGACAAACGCCCACTGTAATACACAGAGTGGCCTTGAAGCTGGTGTTCTCAGCACTCTTCCAACTTAGCTTGGATTTCCCTCCAGATAAATGGAGACTGGGATTTAAAAAAAAATCTCACATGTGGGTCATTTATTTACAGCTATGCATCAAGAAATAGTTGGGGGCTAGAAAGAATGGAAAGGAGCGGGAAAGAAAAAACAATGCAAACAATACTGCAGATATATTATTAAAGGAAGAAATGGGAAGAGAGCATTTATTGACCAGATTCCACCCTCCATTGCTGGGATTGTCCATAGATCCTAGTTCTCACGTGCAGATTGACACAGGCATAATAATGACCTAGTGGGCTCCAGCAGGTATCCCACAATGCAAAGTCAGAAGGCTATGAAGCCAAAAAGATGCAGTAGAGTTGAATTCCACATCAAGATCAAAAGGAGGACATGACTATACGATGTGCTACAAAAGTTGTTCAGCACACTTTTCTTGCACACTTGAAGCTTCTTGTCTTGTGCGTTTGGTTCATTTTTAAACAAAAACTAACCATAAAGAGAAAATAGTACACAGATAGACATGGGATCACATATAAGGAGCATTAAGCGAAAACCTAGCTTCAAATCTTTTTTTCATTAATTTTTTATTTATTCACTTTGTGTCCCAATTGAAGGCCCCCCTCTTTCTTTTCATTCCAGTATCACCCTCACACCCCATCACTCTTTTCCTTCTTCCCCTTCTCTGAGGATAGAGACCCGCCCCCCACCATGGGTACCAACCCACCCTGGCATATCAAGTCAAGTCACAGCAGAACTAAGCTCATCTTCTCCCATTGACTCCAGACAAGGCAGCCGAGATACAAGAAAGGTATCCAAAGACAGACAACAGAGTCAGCGACAGCCCCAACTCTAATTGTTAGGGAACCTACATGATGACCAAGCTGCACATCTGCTACATATGTGTGGGAGGCCTAGGTCCAGCCCATGCATGCTCTTTGGTTGGTGGTTCAGTCTCTGAGCCCCCATGGGCCCAGGTTAGTTTACTCTCTAGGTCTTCTTGTGGTGTCTTTGACTCCTCTGACTCCCTCGATTCCCCCCCCCAACATTCTTTCACAAGACTTCCCAAGCTCTGCCCATCATTTGGCTGTGCGTCTCTGCATCTGTTTCCATCAGCTGATAAATGAAGCCTCTCAGAGGATAGTTATGCTAGGCTCCTGTCTGCAAGCATAGCAGAGTATCATTAATAATCAGGAGCTCGCTCTTTCCTATAGGATGGATCTCAAGTTTGGCCAGTCATTGGTTAGACATTACATCAATCTCTGCTCATCTTTCTCCTTGCACATCTTGTAGACAGGACAATATTTGGGTTAAAAGTTTTGTGGGTAGGTTGGTGGTCCCCTCCCTCTAGTGGAAGTCCTGCCTGGAAATAAGGGGTGGCCACTTCAGGCTCCATATCCCCCATACCCCCCACTGCTAAGAATCTCAGCCAGGGTTATCCCCAAAGACTCACATGAATGAACCTTCCCCTCACCCCACCCCTGCCCCAGATCTCAGACTGGTCTCAGAGATGTCCCCCCCCCATTGATTTCCATTCTCTCTCCCAGCCCTTCCCCCCCCCCCGCCACTTTCCCCATACCTGATCTCTACCCTTGTGCCTCTCCCACCCCCTCTCCCACCAAGTTTCCTCCCTCTATTCACCTCTGACGTCTATTTTATTTCTCCTTCAGAGTGAGATTCAAGCATCCTTCCTTGGGTCCTCCTTGTTAGTTAGTTTCTTTGGGTCTGTGGGTTGAAGCAGGATTATCCTGTACTTTATGGCTAATATCCACTTATGAGTGAGTACATACCATGTATGTCTTTCTGGGTCTAGGTTATCTCACTTCAGTTTCTAGTTCCACCCATTTGCCTGCAAATTTCATGATGTTCTTGTTTTTGACAGCTGAGTAGTATTCAATTGTGTAAATGTACCATGTTTTCTTTCTCTATTCTTCGATTGAGGAGCATCTAGGTTGTTTGTACTTTCTGGGTATTATGAATAAAACTTCTATGAACATAATTGAGCATGATTTTTTATGGTATGGTAGATCATCTTTTAGGTATATTCCAAGGAGTGGTATAGCTGGGTCTTAAAGTAGAACTATTCCCAGTTTTCTGAAAAATCACCAAGTTGATTTCTGAAACACTTGTACAGGTGTGCACTCCCACCAGCAATGAAGGAGGGTTCCCCATTGCTCACCTTTGTTGCCAGCATAAGTTTCCAGCAGTGGCATTTAATCTATCATCACAAAAACAGAGCTGCCTACTATGTGACCGTTGAGAGTATTATTAATACATAAAAATCATACTGTCACCTGATCAAATATTATTTTTATTTCTACTATTCTAAACAAGACTCATAAATTTTAAATCAGGAATGAAAACCCAATGAACTTGTACAAGTATCCTTTCTAGTATCTGCAATTGATGAAGTTTGCAGCTCAAGATTTTTAAAACAACCACCAGGCTAGAGGTGCCACTTGATAGTAGAATTCCATGAGGCTTTCACTTATATTCCTAGAACCACAGGTGTGCACGCACATACACACACACACACACACACACATGGAGGGAAGGAAGGAGAGAGAGAGAGAGAGAGAGAAAGAGAGAGAGAGAGAGAGAATCTCCTAGCAACAGAAAACAGAAGAACTGTAAAATGTCACTGAAATTGTTGTAGAATTTGCAATCAAGATTTCCCCCAATTCTCCTCTTGAAAATGTATCGCCCATCATTTTTTTTTTAATCCATTTAATCTAAAACAAGAGAGGGATCATTTTCTATCCAGCCAAGTCATAATGCAGCTTCCAGGAACTTAGAAGAAATGAAAAGTGCATTTGTTGTCACTGACAGCAGCACAGACACTTAAGCATTTGTTTCCCACTATTTCTTCTAAGCATGCTGGGGAGAAATGTTGAGCCTCAACAGTATCCCAGACCCTTGATGTGACACCACAGCCAGGATACCTACCCACACGGTCCAGTCTCGGGATAGACAGTGTTATTCCACCTGCACATCTTCACTCTAGTTCTCCATGTTATTGTTCCTTTGTGTCTCTTCAGACATTCCCACACGAGACAAGGTGATGCTGCACATCACTGCATCCGCTTTATTATCTTCCGACTGTGGAACATCTGAACTTCTTAGAGACCTAGTTAAAAACAACATTTTCTCTATCTTTAAATGCCTCCTTTTGGGGGCTGGAGAGATGGCTCAGTGGTTAAGAGTGCCGCCTGCTCTTCCAAAGGCCCTGAGTTCAATTCCCAGCAACCGCGTGGTGGTTCACAACCATCTGTAATGAGATCTGATGCCTGCAGGTGCACATGCAGGCAGAACACTGTATACATACTAATAAATAAATCTTTAAATGTCTCCTTTAACCTGACATTAATCCTAAAGTAGCAGAAAATTGAATCCTCTACTGGTGAGGGAATATAGAGATGACTTAACTCAGATGCCTATATGAACCTCTTAAATTTCCAACTTTCCTTTAGTTGCCCAAATAGCCATCATATTACGTCATTTAGGACAGCTAGAGACAGTTGTTCAAAAACATCTCGAATGTAAGTCAATGCCTTCAGGTGTGTGGGAAATATGTCTATTGTCCCTGTTAGAGCGAGTCTCACCCATGGATATAACATAGTGTGCATTTTAAGTTGGTTCATCTAAATGCACCCTCCAAATATGATGAAAACCACCCAGCTATTCTTGCATCTTGTTCTAACATACAAACAACCTTCCTCCTAGATTGGAAAGAAACCTTTGGGTATCCCACATGGGAAGAATTTCTGAGCTCACATATTAGGAAAAGAGATAAGATGGTGGTGTTAAAAATGCCAAGCAAAATCAGTTGAGATAAAGTTTTAAGATGAATAGCAAACTCTAATGAATGAGGGAGAGGGAGAAAATGGCCCCGGATGAGTCAAAACTGGACAAGGCCAGGAGAAGTTTCCTAATGAGTCCTCGCTGCTGTGGCCACATGGGTCTGCCAGCTCAGTGCTGCCAGACTTGCCTCATCTGTCTCCAGCATGATTAGCCTGAGTCAGGCAGTTTAAAGTCTCCAGAGGGAAAATACAGATCATCCCAGCATAGTAGTCGTTCTCCTGGGCCTAAGAGCACCTGCAAATGGGGTGCTCTGAGCATCCCCAAGACTGCCCAGCCCACCCTTTTTATTTTGTATGTGAAAGAAGGGAGGCTAAGAGAGAACACATGACTCATTCAAAAATCTGTAGCTAGGAGACCTGCGGGGACCAGACCACATGAGATACTACCTATTCTGATGCATCTTAGGGAGGGAGAGCTAGATTATAAGAAAGTCTGGACAAAGCCTTCTTCTCCAGGCCTAAATGGAAAACTTGTATGAACCATGCAGTGAACCTTCCCCAGAAGTCCCTGCGCACACACCATGCTGTATCCGTCTCCTAATTTTGCATTGCTTGTCTGTGCCAAGATGAGTGTGGAAAATAAATACGTCTTCAGCTTTTGCTTCTCTGCACTATTTATGAAGGCCAGGCACACAGTTAGCTGAAGAAGATGCCTGAGAAGCCTGACTCAAGACTATGGCAAAATAAGGCCTCTTGTCAATACTCTTGCCTCATTCAGAATACAAGCTCTACACTAGTGACATGTTCCTTTCAGACACAGCTGCGTGTATCCAAGTGTATCTTGTTCACAGAGAAACACAGCAATGCCCAATGAAAAGGGTGTTGCTTGAACATTTCACCCACTGCCACATCAGCTGTAGATTTTTAGCTTGGAAAACCCAAGGTGAGTGCTAGGGTCAATACATTCAATGCAACAGACGATGGAGAAGATTTTGCTAGTGTGTCTTCCTGTGTTGGTTCGATCGGTACCTCACTCATCAAGGAACCAGGAGGCCCAAAGGAATCTATATCCTCATTTCTCCTATAGAGCTTGGGCATTACTTCAAATCTATAGCCCTGGGTGTGGGTTAGATGAATCAGAAAGGCGTGTGCCACTTTTTTGTCTTGGTTTGTCACTTGCCTATCTTTTGCCCACCGATGCTTCAAAAACTCCCAACCCCAAAGACCTATAACCCACTAAGACGGTCCCGCAACATCACTTAATTCCCAAAGTTAAATCCCTCGGCTGGTGCCTTAGTTTGAGCGGGACCCCTGGGCCCAAATCTGCCTATCATAATGTTCTACTTGTAGGTTTCTAGGACCCTCTGGATCCTTCTACTTTGCCATTCTCTCATGCTTCTCTCATCTAGAGTCCCAATAGGATGTCCTCCCTTCTGTCCAAGGACAATACAGGCGGTAAACTTTAAACCCCTACCCAGATCTAGCCAATGGTCAGAAAAGTCTCCACACTTGAGTGGAGAGTGGGATATGACTTTCTCACATACTCTGGTGCCTCACATTTGACCATGTCCCCTGGAGGGGGAGACCTGGTGGCACTCAGAGGAAGGACAGCAGGTTACCGAGAAGAGACTTGATACCCTATGAGCATATACGGGGGAGGTAATCCCCCTCAGAAACAGTCATGGGGGGGGGGGAATAAGGGGAAAAGGGGAGGGAGGGAAGAATGGGAGGACACAAGGGATGGGATAACCATTGAGATGTAACAAGAATAAATCAATAATAAAAATTAAAAAAATAATAAAGCAATTTGTGCACATAAAAAAAATCCCTCTGTAGTAATCATCGAAACTGAAGATTCTTGCCATTTGCCAAAAACTGTACAATCAGGACCTGGAAAAACAATGATTGAAAGGCAAATGCTCCTCAGCATGACAGAGCATGTTTATAACTCGCAATATTAGTGGAGTCACACTTTAATTGTGAAAATGATCTTCTTACGCTACACTACTTAAATTAAAATACTGGAGATGAGTCACTTCTGGCCAAGCTCCTATCTCATATGCCTGCACTTTGGTGAACAATTTCCTTTATTGTGAAATTTCTTAGATTTGTTCTTTGACATTTTAGCAGTCTCAAAACAGGAAGTCAAAGTCCATCGCCCACACCCTGAATAGATAACACCATTCTATCCCCAGCCCTATCAGATGTGGTTAAAGACAGAGTGGCCAAGTCTCAGGACCCACCATCCACCTTTCAGGGACTTGGGCCCACCATCCACCTTTCAGGGACTTAGGAATGAAGCTCTCCAAATGTCCTTGAGACCATCCAACCCAGCCTTCTTGTTCTGTATGTGGAAGAATTGGGGGCTCAGAGAAGACAAGAAACTGCCTGGAGCTAGTGAGGTGAGAGAGCTGGAACATATCAGCATTTAAAGCCAAGTAAATGGCCACTGTTCAGAAAGCTGCTAAGTGAGCTGAAAAAGACATAGAATTTGGACATTACAAATACCTTCCAACGGCTATATGCCAGAATCTGTTTTTGAAGTCGTCAGTCCTCTAGGTAAACAGGTATAGCAAACAGGAGCATAGAAAAATGGGTGAGGTGGGGAGGAAGGGAGGGATGGAGAGCATGACAGGTGAGAAGGAGGATGGCAAAGCAAACAAAAGAAGAGAAAGAAAGTAAACTCGGGGTCAGGAAGTGTGGGAAATGGAATCGCATCACACGCTAGGCTCTCTGAGCAGGGAAACCCAGCAGTAAAGAAAACTGCTTAACACAAGACTCTTGACCTAAGTCACATCTGTTCTCATCCTGTAGGCCTGGTGTTCTAGGAAACATATCTTGGGGCATGCTGACTTAGTGAGAAGAGAAATGGATTTCAAAATAATTGGGCTGGAAAGTAAAGAAATTGAAACTGCCTGGCTCGTATCAGACAAGAGGTCAGGCATGGTCTTGAGGCTTTTCTATCCCGGGTTTAGAGATGAGGGGAGAGGAAGTATGTCCTTGAACAGGCAAGATAAGGAGAATTCATTTTCTTCTTTGGCTTGCCATTAGAGGTGTGTGTGAAAGCACGTAAGAACATGGATCTGTCCTTGCCGTTTTTTTCCATGGGTATTTCAATCCCTACCAGAAATACAGAGCTCAGAATAGTATGCCCATATGTTTTTAACCTCTACAACAAACTACCATGATTTTCCCTCTAAAAGCTGGTAAAGTTACATCTCTACCTCAAAAGCTGTGAAGGAAAAAAAAAATTGGCTTTAAACAAACTCATTTGAAAGGTTTAAAAAAGTATTAGAGACTTAAAAAAAAAAAAAAGAATACAGGACTTAAATATCCCAAAGTGTGAAAATGCTACATTTTTACATTCAAATGATTTAAAATAGATGAACAGAATGCTTCCAAGCTTTCTAAAAATATGCATCTTCAGGCAATTAAAAAAAAATCAGTCTAAAGGGTCATTTATTTCAAGCATGTAAAAGGACTGATTTAGGGTATCCATGAACCCCATAACTGACTGCACCTGGGAGACATGGGCGAGGAGAAACCCTTCACACTCTTCCCCAGACCTGTAATGATATGTTTAGTTGAACTAATTTTAGACATATCGGAAGCTTTGGATTCAGTATAGCATAAAGTACTGGTGACAAGTCTGTGGTTAGCAGCAGGCTTGAGCCATGGTCATTTTGAAGTAGGGTAGTGAGTTTATTCCTAAAAGGATGATGGTCACAGGAACAGGTCATGATGCACATATTTTTCCTGAGAGGTCTTTTTGCTATGTTGTATTTACACAGCATGGGTGCGAGCCTTTGGAGACGAACAGTGGCAACTCCTTCTTCTCCATGACAGCCATCCTACTGTGAACATTTCTATTGATTCTTTTTTTTTTTTTTTTTTTTCTTGACTCATAGTTCTTTGGGTTCAATCAGGAAGTAGCTAGCATCTAGTCAGCCTGAATAGGCTGAGGTAACTATCTTCTGTCAGAGGAAATATGGTAAAAATGTCAAAAGGTAGACCCACATCAGAGCTCATTGGGGACAAAAGCTCACTGACTGGTCTGCTAACAGCTGCTTGAGCATGGGCAATGAAGCCCTCGTGTGTGTGTGTGTGTGTGTGTGTGTGTGTGTGTGTGTGTGTGTGAGAGAGAGAGAGAGAGAGAGACAGAGAGAGAGAGAGAGAGAGAGAGAGAGACAGAGAGAGAGAGAGAGAGAGAGAGAGAGAGAGAGAGAGAGAGAGAGAGAGAGAGAGAGATCTGCATGTGTCTTCATTAACTTTAAAAAAACATTACTCTTTCCAATCCATCTGATTTACCTTAGCATAGCCACGCTCTTCTCTACCTTGCTATATTTTTCAGAGGGATTTCATTACCCTACTGTCTTCAGCCTCCTCTGTTTTTACCATTCAACTCAGACCACTTTTACCACTCCCCCTGCCCAATTCACCATGAACAGGTTTCTTCTCCAAAGCTCCTCACCCTGAATAAGAGGGGTGACAGCCTTCGGTACTATCTCTTTTAAGAGAAGTTCTGATGTCATAAGGAAAACGCAGGGTAAATCACTACTGTCCTTCAGTGTTATACAGTGAGAAAGCAAGACTCAGATTTCTTTAATGTACATAACAACTCAGCAAACAGAAGCATCTCAATGCTATCTTCCCAGATGTCAGCAATCAATCATATTCCTCACTAATCACTCACATTTCCCACCATAAGTCAGGAAGTAGGAAAAATAGCATGCACACAATAGGGATGAGAAAGAGACAGGGAGAGGGTGAAAATTTTAAATGAGGACAGGAAGGCCAATTAGTGAGAAACGTTGATCATACTCTTTTTTCTAAGTGTTTTCTTTGATCTCTATGATGCCCCACCCCTACCCACCCCTACCCCTGTAACAGAAATGGCAGCTATCACCAGCTCATCACACACATATCCTGGGGCATCCATATTCCAAGGACAAGGTGACACAGAGATAAATGTGCCTGTGTGAGCCTCATGTTTTAGCTCTATGGCAGTAGATGCTTCAACGGTTGGCACCGTGAGTCTAGGTTTTTAAAGTGCTCATCTCATTTAGTCAGGAGTCATCTGTGGAACAGCTGCCATATGTGGAGAACTCTGCTGCACACTGCGTGCTGCATGAATATGAAAGAGATGTAGTTTTGTCACTAGAAACTTATAGTTTAATAAGACAAAAATACCCCTGCCGCCTGCAAATTCCAGGAATGTGCTCGTGCGCACCGACAGCTGTAACACAAGGATGGCTCGGATGGGGGCTTTTAGAGTAACTAAGCATCGCTGTGGGAGTCAAAAGGAGGATGCAGTGAAGCACTTTCAGTTGGAGGGTCTGAACCTGTTGTTACAGACATGGCATCTTGAGTGTCACCTTTAGGGCAGACGTAGATTTCCTCAATGTATATAAAGAACTCAGCAAAAGCAGGAAACCTCAATGAACGGAGAGTCTAAGGCTACCTTCTCAAGTGTCACTAATCGGTCACATTCATCACCCTGAGTCAGAGAAGGAGGAGAATGGCACATAGACGATGGAGATGAGATCGATCGGCCTTTTCTATCCTTTCTGCCTCTCTGCCTCTCAAGAGCAAGGCTTATCGGCAAGAGCCGCCATAGCCAGGAAAGTTTTCTCATTTTATTATCTCTTCTGTGTATTTTCAAAACATAGAAGAACCATAATAAGCAGAGACCCCACTCTAGACATCAAAGATATCTCAGACTTTAAAAACAGTAAGTAGCACAGTCTCAGAACCTCCTTCTAGTGTGCAAATATAATGCACTTGGCTGTCGGCTATCGAGGAAACAATCTGCTCAAACTATCCAAATCGATTTCTCTGTCCTATGTGACTTCCCTGTGTGTCGTATGTGTGCCCCTGTGCCCACTCATTCCTATTTAGAGATATCTTAGGAAATTGGCATTATTGAACTCAGAAAAGCTTATCCGTGAAGGGTCCCAGATTAATAGATAACCCCGCCTGCAGCTAACAGTCTTCTGCTACATGGTGTCTAAAGAAGCCTTCATTACCTGGACAGGTGCTAAAGAATGTGGAACAGGGGCTTAGGGTGTAGCTCAGTAGCAGACCACACGCATAAGTGCTCTGGACCCTGGCTTCAACAACAATCATAACACTGTGAGGACAGACAGTGACAGTCCTCTTCCTAAAGTCCCTAGCGACCGTAGCGTCATACTGCCCACCACCTTCCTCGAGTAGTCTTCTCTGATAAACTAGGAGCAGCTGAGCTCCAGCTCACTTTCATTTCCTCGTGCACTTGCTGTGCACATCCTTTTTCCCGCCTCACTATAATATATAGCAAGCACTTACTGAGCACCTGGCGCGTTGCAAGCACTGGGGCCAGTGATACCGATGCAAATCCTTTGTTTTTATTGTACTACAAAGCGCTTATTGTCCTTGAATATGGAGATCAGCTCTACTCAGATCTGGTGAGCTCAGAGACGTAAGATGGGGAAAGAGTGCCAAATGGTCTACATCTTAGGTATGTAATCCTAGCAGGTGATTTAAGCCCCACAAGCTCTTCTATAAAATGGAGATGATCAAGGTTCTGGCAAGGATCAAACGAGGTAATTAATGAAAGTGTTTTGAGGTGACTGTACACTAGAAAATCTAGATAAAAAGTTATTATAATGGACAGTATTAGTATAATGAGGAAAATCTGAAACTGACCTCCGGTGGATGTGGTGACAACTATCCTTCTAGCAGATAAGAAGAAAACACTCACTAGAACTTCACAGAAAAGTCTAGAAAGCAATGTCCATTTCAGGTTGTATGTTGCCAGGAGCACCTCTTCTTCAGCGGGTGCATCACATCATACTTACATGTTCTTTCTCTCGTTTTCTTATGCCAAAACATTTTCTGTGTCCAATGTTTATTCCCCACTTAAAGATACAGAGCTCCTTTCTCGAAGCCCCAGTCAGCTACCAACACTGTCACAACCCCAAACTGAGCTGCAGCAAACAGTGAAGGAAAATTACTCCCTTTGCATCCTGTGGGTCTCAACTTAGATAGGGGTGAGCAACCCTTTCACAGGGATCACCCTAAGACCATCAGAAAAAAAAAATACAGATATCGACATGATGGTTCATAACAGTAGCAAAATTACAGTTATAAGGTAGCAACGAAACTAATTTATGGCTGGGGGTGGGGTCGCCACAGCATGAGGAGCTATATTAAAGGACCACAGGATCAGGAAGGTTGAGCACCGCAGCTCCAGAGAGAACGGCTGGTATCGGGCACAGGTGAAGATTAGCACAGAAATCACGAAAGTAAAACAAACAGAAATGAGCTCCCCCTATAAATACTCCAAGCAATCAAAAATCACATGAAAGGAAGACTGAACTAGACAGAAGGAGAATCGTGCAGACTGGATGAGCTGGAGTATCACATGTCACACCGAGCATCCTTCCCTATTCTTGGAGACTTTCGCAGATTAGATGAATTAAGGCTGTTTTCAGCACTTCTATTGAAACATAAACAAGAGGTAGACTCCAGTTGCCTGTTGCCAAGCAGGCTTCACCCCGGGAGGTCAAAATGCATAATTAATCAAGAGAGGCAGCAGGAGACTGGTTAGCTAGGAGCTTCTGATCTGGGTGTACACACTTCCGCAAGCAGGGTAAGTTGCCCCTAATGAGGTTTTCAAGGTGATGCTGACTTTCCTCCATGTTTCTCACCCCCAGTCCCTCTGGGGTATTTCCAACCTGGTTACTCCAACATTCCAGGAAAGACACAATCTCCTTCAAACACCACACCCTCTTCCCAAACAGTATCTTGCAGACACAAACTGAGCATTAGGAATGACATCACCACCTCACTGCAGATTATAGACCCAGACACCGAATTCCCATGTGGGCCAAGGTGACGGGGGCAAGTCTGCAGCCCTATGCTGTCTGAACTAGGAATGAGCAAAGACTCTTGCTGGGAAGATACTTCTGATCTAGGAATTCTATTTTATTTTATTTTATGCCTTTAAAAATGCAGATAAGAATATAAGACCTAGAATTTATCCGTGCCTCACAATTTATGCTAGCTCATTACCTCCTGCTAGACTCCAAGGCTTTGTAACGGAAATTGGCTCTGATCTCTGAGATGGGCATTACATCATGCTCTTCTTTTAGCACATTATGTCATCCCTGCTGAGCCGCATTATCTATGGTTGGCTCAGCAGTAGCGATTTTTGTGGGCCGACTGCAGTGTTCCCAAAGAACTGCTGGGAACCACAGATTGAAATCTGAAACATTTATCTTCTAAAAAGCTGAAAGGGGGAAAAGATGTTCACGTTGGACCCCATTTCTTTTCCTTAACCCTCTCCTGTGTTGGCCACTTCTAGAATGCCTTGCTATGAGTACCCGGCAAGAGCAATGTGCTGGGTCTGTGCAGGAGCCACCACTCTGAAATAACCAACATCGAGGGGGGACTGACATTGCTGTTCCCCCCAATCTGAGGCTGATACAGCTGTACTTGCCATGACTACATCTCAAGGGATGCAGGGATATGCTCAGAGGGACCACATGTACTCTAGTGTTGCAAACAGAGGACAGTCTGCCAAATTCTTGGGTTGCTTCAGGAAAGAACACATGGATTAAAGGTACATGTGCACACATACATGTGCAAACATATATGTGCACACATACACCTGCTTATCTTCCCGGCCATGCCGTGGCCACACAGACAAACTCTAGATTTGTATTAGGAAAAAAATGTTTGCCAGACACTGTGCCGATACTATCTCTTCTCACTTCAACCATGAAATTAGAAGCCCTTCTTGTATCTTTGCATCCTAGGCAGGATAAGAAGAAACCATTGCGCAGAGGAAATAGAAAGACACTTTTCAGGATAAAGCAAAGATATTCCCAAGCCCCAGAGAATCCCTATACCTTCCTTGTCACAAAAGCATAATTATGGGATGGTTGGGGGGAGGGTCTCTAAATACCAAAAGGAAATAGAGTACATTCAACCATGACGAAATTACAATTCCTCTCCTATACACCAACTAATGAGATTCATTGGGTGGGGAGTAAGTGCTGGAGAGAGCTCTCAAAGAAGCTATGATAGTCCTCTTCCCCACCCACCTGTGCATTTTTTTTTCAGACTTTTTAATAGTGAGGATCCATGCTCGTGATTCCTTTTTGTGATACTTAAATGGTAGCTTCATTAAAGCAAACAAACCCAGGATTACTGGGAATGGAAGTAAAGCTAACATTTGGCCTGGCCCAAAAGCCTTGTTTCTTTCTACCTTCAGTGATCCTCAGTCCAAGCATACCCATAGGGCTTGGGACTTGGAACATGAAAACAGGCTCTCGGGAATCAACTGATGTTCTCATCTGTAGCATCTCCTCTCCTATAGTTCATGTCTGCTGCCATATGTCTTTATTGCCTCTGAGGGGAAATGTGAGGATTGATGGAGTGACCCACAGAGTTCTCTGAAGAGGTTTTCGGTTGGACGTAGACTAGGAAATGCCACTAAACAGCTAAAAGGTATTTTCAAAAATCCTCTCACCCTCCCTTTTCCTTCCTTTACTTTGTCCCTTGGTCTCTACTCCTTCACCCAAGCTCTTAGAATTTTATGTGCTGAAAGCCAAAAATGCTTTAAATCTTAATAACTACACATGTCACTCAGAACACTGAAAGGAAACTATCTATATTTTGACTAGTTTTAAGCTTTTACTTGAGCCAGAGTAATTGCTACACCATTTAAAGCCAACTGCAAAGAGCAAGGAGCCTTCACACATTAAGCTGATTTCCATGGAAGTTGTAAAATATTAAATGACTGTAATTTCTATCAACAGCAGAATTAGCTGGCCTGATTACTCTCTTTTTGACAAAGTCAAGAAAGTAGAATCATAAACCTTGGAAAATTCACCTCTGCCCCTGGGTCTTGGCTGACAAGCATGCTGAAAAGGACGCTAAGTGTCATATCTTTGTCTTTTGATGGCCTGTGCATCCCGTAGGCCATAGCCAGTCCTGCAGAAAAGGACTTCAGAATAGCCCAAATTCCTTAATGCACCTTCAAACTAAGCCAGCTGTGGAACAGAGCCACTGTGCTCCCAGACCCAGAGCAAGACAATTAGCCACCATGGCCCCAGAAAGAGCAGCACCTGCCACCCTGCTACAGGGATGAGGAAGACAAACCTACTATCCTTGGTGCCACCTCAGAGAATAGATGTGTAATATGGAAACCGGGTGTACAGTATAAAACCCGCTCTCCTGTTGGCTGTCTGCAAATTAACATAGATGTCAGGAGTGGGTGGTCCAAACAGAGTGAGACCAGGAACCAATCTTACTGGCTTCTGACCTTACAGTAAAACCAGTAAAAAATGCTTAGGATGAAATGGGAATTCTGGGCTTGGCTTCCCCTTGGTCCCCCACAGCTGCTTTGATGCTTAAGAAGGTGGCTGAAAGAAAACAAGACAATATAGACCTTTGCATCCATCCTGGGAAGAAGACCCATTGAGAACTGGCACACCATTTTGGGGCCCACCTGCTTATCCAGAATCACTACTGCAGTCACCTACTGTGTAGAAAACAAACATCCACTGCATCATTGAAGGTCTCAATCCTACTGCCCACCAGCAATGCCAACTGTCCTCTCTGCTGTTATCCCTGGCTGCTTCTGGGATCATGCAGCATTGTTAAGCCTGCAGAGCCCCGCCTACTTCTCAGAGAAAGCCCTCCACAGTGTACTTTCCAAGCTGTCTCCTCAACAGCAGCCACACTTCCATAGATGGAGGCATGGCATGGCTACACAGAGCACAGAAATACTGGGAGCATAACCCAGACTCATAAAGGTGACAAAGAAGTCAGCTTTCTGTGTTTGGGGGGTAAATTGCACTGGGGCATAGATGATACTACATTTCATCCAGTCCCTTCTTACTACCCGGAAAGTCTGTATTCCTTTCACCTCTGTTCTTGGCCCGTGCTGTGCCCTCTGCCTTTCTCTAAGAATCCTTTTCCTCCTCAGAGTCCCGGTTCTTATTTCACTTTTCTCTCTCCTGAAAAACAGACCTCAGCTTATCTTTGACCAAAAGACTGTATCTTCATTAATCCTGAACAATAAAACTAGATAGGGTTCAGCCAGCCATGGTGGTTCACACCTGTCTCAGCACCTGAGAGCTGGATACAGGAAGATCATGAGTTCAAGGCCAGCTAGGTTACATGAGAACCTGTCTCAAAATGCAGACCAGGTTCATTTATTTAGTCAGTATCTTAGCGTAGTAACATCTATATGCAAATGCAGTAAATATGGGAAAAAATCAGACATGGACTCAGCATTTTGAGAAGTTTTATGGATAAATACGTGGCAGGAGTTGCTGGCTTTGACCCAAATTCCTTTGTTCCTGTGTGCACAGTTAGACACACTGCCTAGCTTCCTCTACAGTCAGCTATGGACGTATACCAGAGTCCTGGTCAGTAAGAACTGGGTCCACATGGTGGACACTGAGTCCAGGTCCAGCCTATTTGCCTCTGCATATTCCCCATTCTGGATAGCTTGGCTAAATGGTGCTAGATAGATCATCAGCATTTGGGAGCCACGTGAAGATATCGCAGCCTCAGACAGCCAAGTCGTTGAACACCCACTCAGATGAAAGCCGTCATTGTGACCCAGTCACCCTCAGGACTGCTGCCATAAGAGCAAGAAATCAATGTCTACTGTGGGGATCCAGCACAGATTTCAACTACGTGTGACAGCCACATGGTTACTCTAATTAGCACCAGCTATGGGACATGGCACTGAAATTACTGAAATGCTCACTTACTGAACTAGAAGGATATTTGTAGTATGTCAATAGACTAGATTGGGGTCTATTATTATTATGTGATGTTTTTTAAAGATATATGTATCTGTACATACACACAAAGAGAACATTCTAGAGGAATATACAACAAGGTGTGGATTTTTTTTTTTTTTTTTTTTTGAGTCACAGGAAAAATAAGCATGGCATGTCTACATTTCTGTTATTTGTAAAGAATGTGCCCTGCCTTCATAATAAAAAACAAAAGGCTGATTGACATTAGGAGGGGAATGGTATCTTGAGGTGCACGTATAAAGGCAGGGCCTCTAGAGTGGATGAACATTTCCTGTGAGAAATTCAGAGAGTTTTCTGGAACTAATCATCTATTAATGCCCCATCGACACTGTACCCATAAATCATCTACAGTCTGCATTCCATTCAACACATCTGATTCCCAGCCTTCCACATCTTAGGCCCCATCGAGAGAAAGGGTAGAAGAAGTGCTTTTGGGTTTTTTTACTTGTATAAAGAAATTAAGAAGAAACTAATCTCTGGTTGTTTGGGGGTGGGGAGGAGGGATGAAGAGGGAGAGAGGGAGGGAGAGAGAGAGAGAGAGAGAGAGAGAGAGAGAGAGAGAGAGAGAGAGAGAGAGAGAGAGTGTTACGGTTAGAGAGAAGTTCCCACCCTTCTTAGGCTTTCGAATTTTTTCCATCCATATTTATTACTGGTCAGAAAGCTCTCAGTTTTAGGAGCTCTTGTAAACAGCATTGAGGACATTTTTCCCAAGTTAGTTAAGGAAAAACAGCTGCCTAGCACACAAATCATTTCAAACTTCCCAGTACAATCCCACAGAACAAAGGTTCTACTGGTCACTGAAGCAAAGCTCCCCCCTTTATGCAGGAAGAGCCTAAATATGTTCTTATTATACCCCAGAGAACAAAGAGTGTCAAAGGGTCACTGCAGATGTCCTCCATACAACTTTCAAAAGTGCCTATAGAAAGAAATTGTTATACAACGAGAATCAGAAATGTCACAAAATGTCAGGCTCCAAAATCCCAATAGCTGTTTCCTCTTCCACAAAGGCTTTGAGGAATGGGACTGACCCAAGAGGGGAGGACCTGGTCACCAACTTTTCAGAAGGAAGAAGGGCATTGTAGGCTCAGGACCCTGTGAAACATCATAGAGATGTAGCCATGGGGAAGGATGTGACAGGAGGGCAAAGAAGCAGAATTAAGCCAAGGAAGAATTGAGCTATAATATAGTCACAGCAAAGGAGTCAGACCCATGAGGGACTTTGAAGATGGGCTGTCCCAGAAGAATGTCTACAAGTTGGGCTATGACATCCTACTCTGAAGCAGACAGCTTCCTTATGGACTGTCAGTCATCTGCTCGAATCTAAAGTAGAAATACTCAAAGTCAACAGCCACACAACAGTGCCTGCTACCCAGCAATGGGAAGATGTCAACTCTCAAATGATCTGTATACAGCTGCCAAGGAGATCATCCCTGTCCTGTTTGTACATTGCTGACACCAACACACCTCACTCAAAGAACTCAAAGGAGGAATGATAGTTTTTGGTCCATGGTAGCAGACAGTCTCAGTCCTTCATGGTGATGAGGCAAAGTGGAGCTTCCAATAGCAAGAGTGTATAACAGAGACTATTCATAGCACAGTGGACCCAAAGCAGAGCTAGTGTCTAGAACTAGGCTATAACATTTAAATGTTCTCCCTTGGTAACTAGACTTCTGACAGACAGACTCCACCTCCTAAGGATTCCACAGTCCCCCAAATAGCCTGGTCAGCTAGAGAGCAGGTGTTTAGAGGATGAGCCTTTGGGGTTGACAAGATGGTAAGAAGGGTAAAGGAGCCTGCCACCAACCTGGGTTCAATTCCCAGGTTGAAGGAAAGAATTAATCCTCACAAGTTTTCCGCTGACTCACACGCACACACACAAACTAAATACATTTTAAAGTAATTTTTTAAAAGATTAAGCCTGTAGTATAAATTTCAGATTCAAACCACAATGCCACCAAATACTGCTCCTAAGCTACTCTTTAGGATTCTTCACCAGTTTCCCATCACTTTACAGGATCAAATAAATCCACCTACACAAGCCCTTGGGGTTCTTTTCAAACCTCTTATGCAGTAGTTGTCAATTTCATTGGCTCTGAAATCAACTAAGAGACATGCCCCTAGGCATCCTGGAAGGATTAATAGAGAAGGGAGGGACTTTCACCAGAGTGGGTGGCACCTTCCAGCAGCAGCCCAGATATAAAGAAGTCCAGAAGAAAACCTTTTGCTTTTTGTCTGCTTTATTTACCCCTTGCTTGTGAGTGCATCAATTATGGTGGTGGTGGTGGTGGTGACGTGGTGGTGTGGTGGAGTGTGGTGGTGGTGTGGTGGTGGTGGTGGTGGTGTGGTGGTGATGGTCGTGGTGTGGTGGAGTGTGGTGGTGGTGGTGGTGGTGGTGGTGGTGGTGGTGGTGGTGGTGGTTGTCATGGTGTGGTGGAGTGTGGTGGTGGTGGTGGTGGTGGTGGTGGTGCGGTGTGATGGTGGTGGTGGTGGTGGTGGTGGTGATGGTGGTAATGGCATAGTTACCACTAGTGCTACCATCATCATCCTTCACTGACATAAGAACCCAGGTTTCTAAGCCTTCCAACCCAGAGTGGAGACCAATGGCTCTCCTGGAAGCTGTAGGCATTCATCTCAAGATAAATGAACTACTTACTCATCTAGTCTCAAGCATTGAGGAGCTACCAGGGTTCTCAGCCTCTCCAATATGAAGGTATGCATTGTTGGAATACCTATCTTATTTTTATTGTGTAAATCAACCTACTAAATTCCCTTTTCATATATGTTAATTTTTTGTTTCAATTTAGTTTCTCTTAAGGAAACCCTGACAAATATACTATACAATATTCTCCTCAGTAGAGCCTAGGCATCCCTCACAGGGATGTATTCATTAATTCAGAAGTTACCATGCTCTTTCATGCCTCTGAGCAACAGTTTCTGTTGCTCCCTTGTGCTGGTCTTCACTCTTATCTTCATAGAAAGTTCCTAGTCATCCCTCAACCCCCTCAGGACCAACCCCATTGAGAAGCTTAACTCTTTCAGGGAATACTGACTCAGTTTCCTTTGCTCCACCATTTCATGAGTATCAACACAAAAGCTGTCTTAGCTTTTACAAGTTATTACTGTCCCTCACAAGACCAGGGTTCTTACACAAACAGAAAATAGGGCTGGAGAGATGGCTCAGAGGTTAAGAGCACTGACTGCTCTTCCAGAGGTCCTGAGTTCAATTCCCAGCAACCACATGGTGGCTCACAACCATCTATAATGTGATCTGATGCCCTCTTCTGGTGTGCAGGCAGAGCACTGTATATGTAATAGTAAATCTTTAAAAAAGAAAAAGAAAAGAAAATATTAAACGTGGGTCCATGTTCTGTGTTTAGGAAGAGCAGATGTGTTTTAATAAGTTGGTGGGAGAAGCCCAAGAATGAGTCCCACGGAGAAAAACAAGGTGTTTTCAACTAGCCATGTGTCAGAAAGGTGTGGCCTTTGTGCCTATGTTGTTATCGATTGTTCAGCATCAGAGTCTTAGCAGACTGGGGAGTAGATATTGGCTGCCCATACAACACTGCAAAATTGCTGTTAGGATCCAAAATTCAGAAATACTTTCACAGGTAACTAAGAAAAGAGCATTGCTTCCTGACCAAGGTTGTTCATCAAGCCAGATGCTACATCTGAGCAATTTCCTCTCACTACATGTATGTTCCCATGGTTGGCCTTCTACACATGAATAGCATATTCACTATGGTTTTCTATGGGATTCTGTAAACTAGGGTGCTAATGAGAAGATGAACAGTGGGGCTGAGTGAGTCCAGAGGATCTAAGCCAAAGGAGAACAGGGTCCCAGTTCAATGAGTGGGAGGGAAAGAGCTTGGGCCAGGCTAGGGTTGCCTGAAAGGGGAAATGAAAAATGCAGCCTCCCATCTTTGTCTCTCATCTCATGCTCACCTTCACTTCATAATTCTATCTTTAAGCAAATGAGAACCAACCCAAGCTACATGAGAAACGGCCATACCTCAGCCACTGCCTAAGCGAGTTGACTTTTTCAGGACAAAATACGACTGGGTAATGAAACAAATCTAAAGTCACTGTAAACAAGAAGGCCAGGCTGGCTTCCATCAAAGTGAATTTCATTCTATCTATATTTATCTTTAATTTCAGGTCCCGCTGCCTAATGGAACCAGGGTACTGTTTGCGAAAGAAAGAAAAGAAAAAAAACATATTTTGTGTCCTCAGGAAATGCCAGTAGACCACAAGTCTTAATCTGCTCAGCCAGAGTGGAGGCTGGGGGCTTATTCAAGCACAGAGTGTACACCGTCTCTCATTTCCTTCTGCAGACAAAGCAGAGATCCTTCTAGACCAGGGGTCAGAAGCAGCTTTTGTTAATATCCAAAAGGAGCTTACCCAGCCAAGCGACTGCTCCACTCCTCCCCCCCTGAAAAGCCTTCTTCTGGTGTTCCCATCTGAATGTAGGAGTCAGCCTCTAAATATAACCTGTGGAGCAGCCTGTAGCATCATCCCCGAGAGTGTAGCTTTTCCCTTCCCAAAATAATGAGAGGCGGTAAATTCGTCTCCAGAATTTTCCACAGGGAAGGGGCAGCATGAGACACAGGACAGAGACTCTCTCCACAGGGTAGAAGGAGTGAGTGGAGAACAGCCCTCCATGCAGATGCTAGCCCCTCCCACTTCCCACTGGGTGTCTTACCAAGAAGATGGTACCCAAGCTTGTATAGTGGTTTCAGGGTACAGACGGATGTCAGGGCAGTCCTCAGAAGTGTGCCTTCTTGCACTGTATAATTCTGAGTGCGTAAAATTCCCCTGTGCTTCGCCATATTTTCTACCTAGTTGTGACAATGCTTGGTGCTCCGGGTGATTTCCTAACAACCAACTCACGCCTGTTCAGCTCTCAATCAAGCTATCTCACTAACACTGTCACCCTTGAAGGCAGCCCTACATTATCCCTCATCTGTATGGCTTCAAGCCCCTCCCACTTCCCACTGGGTGTGCCAAGCAATCGGTAGATGCCAAGGATAAATAGGTGTCTTAGTTAAGGTTTCAATTGCTGTGAAGAGACCCCATGAACATGGCAACTCTTCTAAGGGAACATTTCACTGAGGCTGGGTTTAGTTCATTACCATCATGGCAGAAGGCATGGCAGCGTGCAGGCAGACATGGTTCTGGAGAGGTAGCAAAGTTCTATATGAAGATCTGCAGGCAGCAGGAAGAAAGTATGACAGTGGCCTTGGCTTGAGCATCTGAGACCTCAAAGCCCACCCCCAGTGACACACTTCCTCCCACAAAACCACACCTACTCCAGCAAGGCCACACCTCCTGATAGTGCCACTTTCTAAGGGCCAATGGGAGCCATTTTCATTTTAATCACCATGATAGGTGAATGCAAAATCCCTCCAGTGATGCAGATAGATGGATGTACAGTGTGAGAAGGTGATCAACAGCTCTACCCTTCAGTTGGCATGATCCTTGAACCCCACACAGAGCTCTGGGGGAGAGTCTCCAAACTATAGCATGAGTGTCCCATGGCTTCTATAGCCCCAGTAAGCTGCCCCCAACTAAATCCTGCTGCAGGATAGTAGGCACAGGGGAGAATCCAGCTGTGATCACCCATGATCATAGTACCATTTATTAGAGTACCTTTTATTTCTCTAGCCTGGTGAGAAGATTGGTCACAGCTGTCCATCTTGAGCCCCTGTGGCGTCAGAGGCTCTGAGTGTGGCAAAAGAAGCCTGATGCCCCAAGCAGCCTCTCGGCCTGTGGAGGCCACAGTTGTTTCCTGTGAGCAGATGTGCTGTTCTTCCCCTGGGTGCAGCCTATGGACGGTAAGCCTCTAAGTAAGGGGTTGATTTTTATGTAAATGCTATTTCCAAGGCAAGCAGGATCTTGTCACCAGACAGAGACCACAGAACTACTCAGGTAGTGGAAATCTAGGCAGTTGTTTGCTGTCCTATAGGGACAGGAAGGGAAGGGAAAGGAGCCAAAACCAGGAAAGACTGAGGCACAGGAGGATGAAAATGAGCAAAAGAAAATCTGACTGGGTCAGACAACGCTAGCTCCTGGCCAGAGCTCTATTGCTCCCCTTTGTCCACTGCCATGGTTTGACTGTTTTCCCACAAAGTTTTGGTAACAGAAACCCAGTCTCAAGGTTAATAAGCCAATGGCATTTTTTATCTGTTTCTCTTATTTTTTATTATTAATTTATGTATTTATTCACTTTACATCCTGGTTATAGCCCCATTCCTGCTCACCTCCTAGTCCTATTCCCTCCCTATGTCCTATATCCCTCCCCCTAATCCTCAGAAAGGGGGAGCCCCACTTCCAATCCACCCCACCTCATTAAGTTGTATCAAAACTGAGCAGGTTCTCTTCCCTTGTGGCCTGGCACCGCAGCCCCACCAGGGGGAAGTAAACAAAAAGCTGGCAGCAGAGTTCATGTCAGAGAAAGCCCCAACTCCCCTTACTAGAGGACCCACAGAGCTGCCCATTGGCTACGTCTTTGTAGGAGGTCTAGGTCCACTCCATGCATGGTCCTTGGGTGATGCTTCAGTCTCAGCAAACCCCTCTGGGGCCTCATTAGTTGGCTCTGTTGGTTTTCTTGTGGAGCTCCTGGCAAATATCCAAAATATATAAAGAGCTCAAGAAATTAAATACCAACAAACAAAATAACCCAATTAAGAACTAGGGCACAGAACTAAACAGAATTCTCAACAGAGGAATCTCAAAATGGCTGAGAAGCACTTAAAGAAATGCTCAGTGCCCTTAGTCATCAGGGAAATGCAAACCAAAACAACTCTGAGAATCTATCTTACATCAGTCAGAATGGCTAAGAGCAAAATCTCACGTGACAGGACATGCTGGCAAGGATGTGGAGAAAGGGAAGCACTCCTCCATTGCTGATGAAAGTGCAAACTTGTACAACCACTATAGAAATCAATCTGGCACTTTCTCAGAAAACTGGCAACAGCTCTACCTCAAGACCCAGATACACCACTCCTAGGTATGTGTGTGTGTGTATGTATATGTGTGTGTGTGTGTGTGTGTGTGTGTGTGTGTGTGTGTGTGTATCCAAAAGATTCTCTACCATACAACAAGCACACTTGCTCAATTGAATTCTTAGCAGCTTTATTCATAATAACCAGAATCTGGAAACAACCTAGATGTCCCTCATCTGAAAAACGGATAAAGAAACTATGGCACATTCCCACAATGGAATACTACTCAGCTAACAAAAAGAAATAAAACATGAAATTTGGAGGCTATTGGATGGAACTAGAAAAGGTCATTCTGAATGAGGTAAGCCAGAGCCAGAAAGACACACATAACATTTACTCACTTAATGTGGATTTTAGACATATAGTACAGGATAAGCATACTACAACGCACAGACCCAACAAAGATAAGTATCAAGGATGACCTGTGGGAGGAAGCTTAAACCTCACCCAGAAGGGGAAATAGAATAGACAGAAGTAATGTTTGAAGAGAGGGAACGGCATAGGAGAGGGAGCATGGAGAGAAATGAGGGTGGAGATCAGACCTAAGGAAAGCAGGCACAGGAGGACAGAAGACCTGTAGAGAAAGGTGAGACTGTGGGTGGGAGAATCTCCGTAACAAGCTGCAGACCTAAGTCAGAGTAGGCTCCTGGGAGGATATGAGGAGGACTCTAGCAGAGACTCCTACTAGCAGAGGCCATAGAGACTGAAGAAGACACCCTCTCACTAGACAAGTCTCCTAGTAGAGGGAGGGGAACACAAACCTACCCACAAAAACTTCAAGCCAAAATTCACCCTGCCTACAAGATGTGCAGGGATAAATATAAAAGAGGTAGAACAGAGAGATTGAAGGAATGTCCATCCAATGCCTGGCCCATGTAGTGGATGTAAACATGTTTTTGTTTTGATCCCAAATGTGAGATGTAAAACATACTTGCATGCAGTGTTTGTCCCCTGGAAGAGAAACTGCCTCTTGCAGGAGCATGGTCTTTGCCAGCTGATAAGCATCCTAGTATGGACTCTCAGAAAATATATAAGCCCAAAACCAGAGGCTTGGTTTTTGGTTTCTGCATCACTTCCTATCATTTGGCTGTTCACCATTCAGCTTCAAGATGTTCCTAGAGAGAAACCTCCAGAGAATCCTTCAAGGTTCTGGGCTCGGGCTGCTGTTCCAGGTGTTAGCTGCTGCAGTTGCAGGCACTTTTGCTGAATTTCTGGTTTTCTGTTTAACAGGTCTACTGGAATCCTAGCAGTGAAGAGTAGACTCTGCCCAAGGATCTGAGTCTAAACATGTTTACTTCTCCTGTCCCCATTAGCCTCTTTTCTCTCCTAGCTACGGTAGGTAGGTTAGAAGGGAAGTATAGGCATTAAAGAACCCCAAATAAAGTAAGTTTGCAAAAGTTCAAAGCCTACAGCCCAACCCAAGACCCACCACATGGAAAAGAGCCAACCCCTGACACTATTAATGATACTCTGCTATGCTTGCAGACAGCAGCCTAGCACAGTTGTCCTCTGAGGGGCTTTTCCAGCAGCACTTAGAAACAGATGTTGAGACTCACAGCCAAATATTGGGTGATATGTAGAGAGTGTTATGAAAAAGTAGAGGCAAGGATAGAAAGGCCAATGGTATTTTTTGAGGCAGAGACTCTGAGAGACAAATAGGATTAAATGACACCGTGAGGGTGGAGCCCTCATGATGGTAATTAGTTGCTTTCCAAGAGGAGGAAGGTAGACTTGAACTGACATGCTTGCTCTGCTTTAACACGTGATGCCCTCTGCAATGTTAAAGTACATCTAAAAGGCCCTTACCAAAAGCCAGTATCATGCTCTTGAAATTCCCAGCCTTCAGAATTGTAAATCAAACAAACTTCCATTCTTTATAAACTACAGAACATAGCAACAGAAAATAAACTAAGATATCCATCCAATAACCGTCCCTGGTATGTAGGACTCACATTGGCTCTTCCCATTGCACACAGAGCATTTCTATGGTCTTTCACTCTGGCTTTCTGTTGAAATGAATGATCAATAACCAAGCAGACACAAAAGAAATTACGCTTTATACTCTCTGAAGCCCTGAGATTCCTGGCATCACCAGACGCTCTGTAATTTCAATTAAAGTCAACGCCAGATGTTTTGGTTCCTTTGTTGGTTAATCTTTTGTTGACAATGAAGTATAAAATTATGTTCTGTCATATTAAAGAAAAAGTTTCTGGTTATACAAACAGCAAAAAAACTATTTCCATCTGAGAAGAGCAAGAGAGAAGGGCCTGATTTTTTTTTCTCCCAAGTATGATCAAGGTACCTTCCATAAAGCACTTTATTTCATTTTATCTTCCTAACCACTGTACTAAGTATCTCTTTAATTTATGAGGCAGCCTAAGTTCACAGAGCATCAGTGGAGATTTTGACCCTTTTTTGCCCCATTGTGTTTAACAACTGAGTAAAATTATCTAGGGAGCACTTGAAGACTTTAAAGTGTCCAAGTCTAATACCCAAAGCATAACTGGTAGAAACTGGGTGTCCCAGGGTAGAAAAGTAATCAGCAGTCTTCACCAGATGGGAACCATACACTAAATAACTGTCCTGGCAAGAAAAGTGCATTTTACAATGGTGGCATGAATGCTGTGGCAGTAACCAACTATTTTCTGGTTGGATTTAATACTGTTCCATTCCAGAAGATGTTACTCATGCCTAGTCCTGTTAACTAGGCCACAATCCCAGGCCTCATTAGGTAAAGGCCCTAGGGAATATGCTAATACTATTATTCTGCTGACTGGACACAGCAATAAACGTCCTTCTAAGTTTTTATCTTTTTTCCTATAGATTATAGCATCTCAGCTCTCGTGCGAGCAGCTTTAAAAGAAATAGATGCCAGTTAATATAGAGACCCACAACTGGTCAATGTATAGAGAACACCAGACTGTAGAGTGCTGAGTTCCAAATGGGACATCTATATCACACCCCTTCAGGCTCGGGAAACATCAAATTAAAGTGGATAGAAAGACTGTAAGAGCCAGAGATGGTAGGCATCTATAAAGAAGCAGTATTTGCCAGACACAGTAGGGCCATCACACACATGAACTCACAGAAACCATGGCTGTATGCACACAATCAAGCCAGCCAAAACTCCCAGTTTGGATGGAGGGAGGGTCTCGTGAAGTTTCACCCTCACTGAGGAGCTATTGGGAACAGATGGTTACTGGGGCAGGGAGAGTCCGTTTTCTTCAGGAAAGTGGCTGCTGAGGGGCTACCGGCGATACAGCAGACATCCGTGCACATGTGTAAGTACAGGCAGAACTACGGAGTCAGCGGGTTTAAAACCAAAACAGGAAGTTGAAGGGGAAAATGTGGAGGGATGGGGAGTAATTGGAGGGGAGGGGATGGAAGGGGGTGGATTTGATCAAACATATCATATAAATGTATGAATTTCTCAAATTATAAAAAAATAAAAAAGTGAGCCCCGTGATTTTTTTAGTGAGGAGATCACTGAATTACACTAGGCTAGAATGAAGTGTATGTCATATCCAGCAAGAGAAACGTTTGATCTTTTTTATGTCACCTTTACCCGAATCCAGGGAAGTCAGGCCACGTGACTGTTGATTTGCTATGTGACTGCCAGCTAGAATACAAAAATCAGGCTAACAGCTAAACATTTTCATAGCTTACAAAGGCTTTTAGCCTTATAGCAAGTCTCCTAAGCAACTGGGACTATTTTCATCGAAGTAAAAAATAACGAATAAAATGAATGACAATGCTTCCACCAACATTTGCATACCTTGTAACCAGCAACTTGCATGTGGTGGAACCCCGGGGAACTTTTGATGATTCCAAAAGGTGCCTTAGGGAGCAGATACAAGAAGAAAGAAGAGGACACTGAGCTGAGACGCCTGGCAGGGAAATATGCAGGCATGGGTAAATTATCCCATTGGTACAGGTGCTTTGTGATCCTTGGATAAGTGTGGAGTACCGGGGGCCTGGTGCAGTTACAGGTTCTAACAGTAACTGTCCCTGTCAGCCTCAGCCTCCAGCTCAGTTAGGCTGCATGCCCATCTGGGTCCCTTTCCATGCCCTGACAGAGAGCAAAGCAAGAGCTGGCTATTTCCCTGCTGGGAGGGACAAGAATGTGAATCCTACCAGAACCGACTTCCTCATAGCAGACTCCTTTGAGTTGGAATCCACCTGCTGTTAAATCCTTGGCATTTGTTAAATAGACCAGGGAGCTAAGTCAAAATATAACGCTTCAGTCAGGTACAAGCTGTTCGTTCTAGACAGATTTCCCCCTTATAAAGCAAAATTAACTTTTCAAAAGCATTAGGCAATCAACGCCCCAAGTTACCAGTTGAGAAGAACCACTGCCTTCCAGCTGCAACCTTAGCCCCTCAGCATCCTTCCCCCCCCCCAGTGCTTCAATTTCTGCATAAAATCAGCACAGATCAGTTGCTTTCCATAAATGAAGTCATTCTGTTCCTGAAGTGTGACTTCCTGAACAAAGAACACAATAACGAGCAGCTTTTCACAACCCTTGAGAGTCTTGGAATACACCTCTCCTTACTGCAGGCTGCTGTTTAGGGAGAAAGAAGCAGTTCTTGAACGTGTTTGGTAACATATAGCTTTACATTCAGACCATGTGGCACCGTCTGTTTCAGCTATAGAACCTAAGGGTGTTAAAGCAAGGGAGCAGGTTAGAGGTGAGGGTCAGGCTGTATCAGTGAGTTGGAGTAGAACCTAAAAGCTAGAAAGTCACACTACAGCCAGCTCAAGTCCATCAGGATGCCCATGTGCCTCCTGCTTTCACTGTGCTCCCTTCTCTCTGTAGAGCTCTCACCCACTCCCACGAGTTCAAATGCCTTCTACACATTCCTCTCCCTCCTCTGAAACCTCACCACAAAACAGTTGTTTTCTACCCCAAGCCTCCTCCCCTTTATCTGCTTGGCACAAGCCTCCTCCACCTCCATATAATAGACCAGCATCCCATAATCGCTCAGGTCTAAGCTCCTGCCAACATCGTTTAAGTCTTTACTTACTACATATCCCATATCTAAGCTGGCATCGATCTTAAATTTGCTTAGTACTAGCTCAACTCCCAAGACAAATGCCAGATTCGCTCTTTCTTGTGATCTTCCCTGTTAGGAGTTTACCTTCCTGTACCATCCTGTACCGTACTCTTCTCTCAGTAGCTCTGAATTGGTCTCTGTCCCTCCATTCTATCCAGAACATCAGTCATGTCATCAGATCATAAACACATCGTTTCACATCCCTGCTCAAAACTCATCGAGATTAAAATGCAACACAAACTCCTGGACTCCACTAAACTCCTGCCTCTTCTAACCTTCTGCTCTTCATTGTGGTCTGGCCACGCTGGCTGGCCTCATCCCCTATAGAGCAGCCTCGTCCATGCTTCCAGCTCAGCACTGCAGCTCTCGCTCAGGGCGCTCACCCAGATCTGTGCCCGACTATCAGCACTTCCTGCTCCAGTCTCATCTCAGCTAGTCTTTCTCACTCCTGCCTTCTTCACAGTGCCTGTTCAGGGATGCCATGACTAACTTTTCGGCTTGTATGTATATTATGCATCCCCGCAACAGACTGTGAATACCTACAGGAGAAAGAAAATCCCACCCCACTGCATTCTTTCCTCTTGGAAGACACTGGACTCACCAGGCACTCAGTAAATACTGGATACTCACTCACTGATGAGCAATAGAAACAGCCAAAGTCAGATCTCTGCATGCCAGCTCCTGTGACAGCACTGCCCCAGTCTCGCTTTTTGTCTTGCCAGAAACAGACCCATTACCTGAACCCTTCTGTAGTTCAATAAAAGGGTGTGTGTGTGTGTGTGTGTGTGTGTGTGTGTGTGTGTTATATTTGTGGGATTGGTGTGCTTGTGTAGGGGGTGGATATGTAGATGGCATGTGGTAAGGTATGTAGGTGTTGTATGTGGTATGTGGGTATAGTGTGTGGTATGGTGTGTGTATATACACATGTGTATAGCATGTAGTATGTGGTGGGGGGGAGGTATGGTTATGTAGTGTGTGTTTGGCTGGGTATGCTATGTATGACTATGTGTGCATGTGTGTGCGTGTGCATGTGTGGCTGTATGTGTGTGTGTGTGTGCACTTGTATGTGTGTGCAAGTACATATGGAGTGATAGGATAGCTCTGAAATCTAATAACAGAAATGCCTGGACCCCTCAGAAGCTAAGCATTGGGCTGAAAATAGACCTCTACTGCTCTCTCAAAGAGATCTTCCTCATGAACTACCATTAACCCCAGTAGTCTGGACTCTACATGACTGTTTCCTTCTACTCTGTTCCAACAGCACTGATCCAGGGCTCAGTGAACATTTATCAGGAGACAACATGTGCTAAGGCATGCTTGTTCTGTTCGTCTGTCGTGTCTGTTTCTCCTTCAGTGCATCTTGCATGCCGTTTGGGCTTCCGTGTCTCCGTCAGCTACTCTCATGAATGTTTTGCCTCAATTATATTAGTGAGAAAATTCTTTCCAGGACTCCAGTTGATAGTCCTGAGGGAAAATCTAATTGGACTAGTTCACCCTTTAAATCCTGATCACACATCATAGGCCACAAAATAGCGTGTGAACTGGCAGCCGTTGGGTCAACAGTCCAACTCCTACAGCCATCTGTGTCTGTGCGTGTAGCTGCTCCTGTGCAGAAGCGAGCTGGCACAGCAGAAAGGCTCACACTTCTAGGATAAACTTTAAGTGAGTGTTGGTACATTTAGGTCATGGAAAGACACACATTTGGACATTTCAGCTGTAATTTTGCTATATTTGCCTGTGCCAATGGGAAGTTTGGTATATCACTAACGGTTCAATATCCAACAATTTATGTGCTTGGAGCTTTAAATTACTTTTTTGAGGAAAGTATGGAATGAATTGTAAGAAGATGAAACTGGAGATTTAAAAAAAAAAAAAAGATTAGAAGCCAGAGGCAAGACATCAAAGTGCCAACTCCTAAGACTCTGAATCTGTGCATGAACAGTGCAAAGGGAAACTGACGTCAGTGGAAAAGACACTGCCTAGAAGAAACTAAAATGTGGCATCCATTTTGTAAGACTGGACCAATCCCTGCTCCATACCAGCCCTCCAGGGGGGCTCTTCTGTGTGTCAAGCACCAAGCTAAGGGTACTGCAGCATTGTCACGTGTGGCTTAGAAAGATATTATGATAGATACAATTTTGTGTACATTATATATAAATGAGGTAAACTGAGTAACCTTCCAAAGGTCACATAACCAGAAATTGCCAAGCCAGGATTCCAGTTCATAGTGTAAAACCTACAATGTTTGGTATCAGGGTCCTGGCAAGATAGTGCAGTGAGAAAGCCTTCCAACCCAACACTCAAGTTAGTAAGAAACCACACTCATACCCAGGAAGAGGAATTAAGCAGAGAGCATCTCTAGGCGATGAGTGCTCATCTCGACCATGGTCATGATGGATCGGAAGCGAGGATGAGATTGCCCAGAGAGAGAGAGAGAGCCATGAACAGACAGAAATATGAAAGTAGAGATCTAGAGACTCTCAGGATAGGACTGTTGGGATAAAAAGACAGGAGACAGGTGCCTGGGGGTGATTATAAACCTGTAAGGGAAGGCACAGAGATGGGATGCGGGACCAACTATCCTAGTGTGCCTACAAGTGCCCTCGTTTTTTGCAAAGGACATCTCAAGAAATTCCTGGTTTCCATACAAACTGGAATAACCAGTGTCCCTGAAAGAGAGCATGGTACGAGAAGGTGTAAGGACTGGGTAAGGTAGTGGGAGGGGGCATTTACACTGGGAGGCGAACACAGGCAAATCGCCGTGGCGTCTTCTCCTTGCTCCAGCCTCGGGCCTGGAAGTTTGAGTAGGAAGTGTTGCAGGGAAGAGTATCTATCAGAAGGGATGTGGAGGGAGTGGAACTTTCAGACAAAATCTACCTTTCTATTATGACCAATGAATCTTTGTGGTGTGATAGAAGAACCCTAGGACAACTGGAGGATGCAAGCAGTTATACCTACAAGGCAGTCCGGGGATAGAAAGGGGCTTGGCCAAGTATGGGAGAGGCTGCAGCAAGGTTTATGTCTATAATTGAGATGAAGGGCATCTCACAATATGGCTCAGAAGATAGAATCCTGCTGTACCCTTCATCCTAGACACCTGTTCCCATCACTGGATAGACACAAACACATAAGCACTTAGCCTCTCAGACACTCTATATATGTATCTGTGAACCAGAGGTAATTACAGCCATGACCTTGTAGGGTATAGGTCAGAACTAGTGCCAGTGGCTTGCACAAAACGGGCTCTCAATAAAAGATATTATTGTGATGATATCAGTTTGACTGCTACTATTGTGACATTAATCAGAACAACAACATACAAGCGTCCAGGGGCATTACCTGGGCAGGATTCTGTTCCTGAAACATGTTTGGTTTCCATGCTTCTGCTTAGACACTGCTAGGATGCCAAAGGGATACTCATTTCTTGAAGGCTCTGCCTAAGGGCTGAGTGATGATACAGGGGTAACATTCAAGGTCAAATGACCTCATCATTAAGGGGCAAACAGCCCAATAGACATAAGAGGGTCAGCCTGCCTGTCCCTGCCACACACCCTGAAGCTAAGTGCCTGGGGCTGGAGCACTACCCTAGGGAGCATCTGCTTCAGAAGCAGGTGACCAAAACACCACAAACTGGGGGGAAGCCCCTCAGAGCCCAGAATCCAGACTTTGGACACTATTCTGGCTTCTGAAAAGGAGAGTCAGTGTATGCCCATTAGTGGAAAAGCTCTTCAGTTGTCACTTGCTACTTTTAAGGCAGCAATATTTTTAAACCAGAGCTCAGCTGTGCTCCCTACAAGTGAGAGAATAGCTTGAAGAACGCCGGGGACCCTTGTGTCTTCCACACGTGGGAGCAGAGTCAGTCACCTGTTGTTGCACAGGGACTTTTATTTCCCAAGAAGCCAAGCCTGAGACTGGGATGAGATTAGCCCCAGTTAAAGATTAAAATGTCTCTGTCACACAAGCATGACTCCAGCTCTCTGTTGTAGATTGTTCCTTTTTTTCTTTCTTTCTTTTTTCTTTTTTTCTTTTCTTTTCTTTTCTTTTTTCTTTTCTTTTCTTTTTCTTTTCTTTTTCTTTTTCTTTTTTTTTTTTTCTTTTTTTTTTTTTGTTGTTGTTGTTGTTGCTGTTTTTTTGAGACCGAGTCTCTCTATGTAGCCTTGGCTGTCCTAGATTCACTTTGTAGACCAGGCTGGCCTCAAACTCACATCGATCCGCCTGCCTCTGCCTCCCGAGTGCTGGGATTAAAAGCGTGTGCCACCACGCCCAGCGTAGATTGTTCCTTTTAAGGTATCGTTTTTATTTTACTTCACTTTTTAAATGTATTTAATGTGTGTGCATACATGAGCATGGAGGTCACAGGATAGTCTGGAAGAGTCAGCCCCCTCCTCCCACCATGTGAGTTCTGAGGTCAAACTCAGGTCCTTACCCACTTAGCCATCTCACTACCTACCAAGTTTCTAATAGAAACATACAACACATAAAAGTCTCCTACCCCTAGTCCTATGTGCCCCAAATGCAGAAAATACCCATCCACAACACATCAAAAAGATGTTCCCTGAGACAACCTTGTCCTATGTGTTCAATACCAGAGAAGAGTAACAATATAGCTTGGTCTATATCTTAGTGAGGACACTGACACAATGCCAAAGACACTGCTAAGAGAGTTCATAGCAACAGGAATTGACTCCTTACTATTACAGAGTTGGAGATGTCCAACCATACTGAGGGCCCACTTAGATGTCAGTCTTCTCTGTCTGTCCTCACGTGGTGAAAGAGGTAAGGAAAAAAATCTGGGGTCTCTTTAGTAAGTGAGCTAATCCAATTTGTTAGGGCCCCACCTTCCTTGTCTAGTTATCTCCCAGAGCCCAGCCTCCAAATGCTCAGTGAAGGCAAGGTTAAACCTGGGCACGTGAATTTGAGGAGAATGAACACAGTCTGCACCAGGGTCCCCCCTTTCTGAATCTCTTCAAATCATTTTCAGAACAGAAGCTATCAGAGTGAGAATGGTAATGTTTTAAATCAGCTGTTAGTTTTATTCTAATCAGGGCTTTGGAGGATAGAAAAAAATCTCCTCCTCAAGAAAGGAGTCTGAGGGAAGAAGTTGGCAGATTCCCAGCAAACACAGGAATTTATGAGGAAAAAAAAATTTCTTACAACATAAATTTGTTCACTAGCAGGAAAGAAGATATACTGCATTTTCAAGGCAGCATGGCAACATTGCATAACTCAAGGTGTGGAGGTTGCCATCCAGATCACAGTCTGGGTGAGCCATGCTCTCTGGCGTCGCACAACACGCAACCTGTGCATGCCAACTTGAACAGAGGTGGTTTAGGACTTCTAAGTGAGAAAAAGCACCTATAGCGATCTCCACATAGGACTCACAACCAAAGTCAAACTTCTTACAAGAGTCATGCTCTAAATCATAACAAAAGGAGATGTCTTGAAATGGTCCAGGGCGCCGTTTTATGGTTTTGCAAATGAGACAGTTGAACATCTGAAATGTAAATGTGTCTTGCTCAAAGGCAACAGGCCTATAGTAAGAAGTAACACAGATTTGCCCTGCTTCCAACAGATGGACAAAACGGTCCACTTTTCTGTACATGCATTTAGCTTATCTGGACCTCAAAGTGAGTCCCCTTTGTCCTTTAAGATGTACTGGGCTCTTTCTAAATGCTAAGCAAGCCTAGAGAATACAAAAAGAATCCTTCCAAAGGGCCTGACCAGAGAGCAACATCAGGGCAGAGCTTTCCTCCATCACACAAAAACTTTGGCCCAGGAAATAGAGACTGGCCAGGCACATTTCCAGGCAGTAAAGTAGCATAACCCTTCTCCAGCCAGGATGTTTGCAGCTTATGGAACAAATGTGTTTTGTCACTGTTGGAGTTGACTGACTTAACCTGCCTTGGTTTGTTGGTTAAATATTTACTTGTCAATATATTTAAAAGCCATATGACTTACACAATAGATCTGGCACTATTCTAGACTACTGGTAATAATTACCTATTTGAATTCAGGCTGTCTATGGCAAAATAAATAAATAATAAATAAATAGATGACCGTTAACAGAGAGCCTGGGAAACTTACAGGTTATTGAAGTGGGCCTTTAATTTAAGTTTTATTTTTAGCACAGTAGCACTACTCTTCCTGATGGGAGTTTTATGTATGTTTGAACGTGTGTGGTAAGAGTCAAGTGGGAGGAGAGAGAAGCCGTTTTACCAAAAACCAATGCTGTGAAACCACTTTATGAACAAGCTCCCTGCCAAATTTCTTACTGAAATCAAAGACACCTTTGAGTTCATTGCCCAAGAGCGGACAAAGGGCACCTGCAGTCACGTCTGTTTCTCATTTGGTTCTCGTGTAACTCAAATGCCCTGTGGATTAAATGAAACCTGCTCCCGAGTTGAAATCGTGTCCACCACGTGTCAGCTCAGCTGGGGTTTGGAAACAGGAGCTGAGAGAGTGCCATTCAAACACGCAACTCTGATTTCCCCCCTGCCTCCACCCCCGCCCCCACCCCAGTGCGTAACCTGAACAGGAGAGCTTCTCTGTAAGGGATACTTCAAGACCCTGTTGGCATCGGCCCCCACTGAGGATCTCTCAAGAGAAGGCTATGGCAGGCAGCACACAGTGCTGAGGATGCACCGTCAGCAGTTCTTGGCCTGCCCCAGAGGGGGAAAAAAAAATACAACCAGAACCCGCCATCAAACATCAGGAAGCTGTCACACGTGGCTGTTCTCTGCCGCCGCTGCTGCTGTGGGCTGCTTGAGGTGAAAAGGACGGTGGTGGTCAGAGAAACTGCACTGGGTGCAATAGGGACCAGCTCTTACATAAAGATCCCAGACCAAGTTATTCCCAGATTTAAAACCCAAGTAGCCTCTTAAATATCCGCCTTAATCATGAATCCTGGGTCTTGTCTCTTTGGTCAGATTTTTAAACACTAAGGTCTCATTTGTCCCTTCCTTTCTCCCACTGGTTCAACAGGCACGCGATGAGCGGCTACTCTGTGCCTTCCACTGTTGGCATCCAGAAACCAGGAAGGACATGGGTTGGGTGGCATGTCTCTTTAGCTGGGGAGGGGGAGGTGCTGGCTTTGAACTAGCTCTGTGAATGTGCGCTCCAGATAAAGCCAAGCCTCCATGTGGTATTCCAGATTTAAACAGGATAAATTGGGATGTGATAATGCGCTTTAAAAAAAAGATTCAATATTTGACTTTAAAAAAAAATTCACAGAAGGATTCCCTTTAAATCTAAACTGCCTCAGCCCCTGGCCCCCCTCTTCCACCAAGTGTATTAGGCAGGGTTCTCTAGAGGAACAGAACTGTGAATCCTGTGTGTCCGTGTGTGTGTGTGTGTGTGTGTGTGTGTGTGTGTGTGTGTGTGTGTGTTTCATTACAGTGGCTTACAGGCTGTGGTCCAGCTAGTCCAACAATGGTTGTCTAACAACAGAAAATCTGAGAATCCACAAGGCTTTTCCGTCCACAAAGCTGAATGTCTCTTCAGTAGGTGCTAGAATCCTGAAGAAGTAGGCTCCAATGCCAGTGAAGGAATGGCCTTGCGAGCAAGAGTCAGGGCGAACAGGCAAAGACAGCAAGCTGCCTTCTTCTGTGTTCTTTGTATAGGCTTCCACCTGGCGGGGCCCAGATTAAAGATGATCTTCCCATCTCAAAAGATTCAGATTAAAAGCGGTTTTTCCCACTTCAAATGATTTATTAAAAAGAACTCTGGTGCCCCATATTTGACCACGTCCCCTGAATGGGAGACCTGGTGCCACTCAGAGAAAGGATAGCAGGCTACCAAGAAGAGACTTGATACCCTATGAGCATATACAGGGGGAGGAAGTCCCCCTCAGTCACAGTTATAGGGGAGGGGAGTAAGGGGAAAATGGGAGGGAGGGAGGAATGGGAGGGAGGGAGGAATGGGAGGATACAAGGGATGGGATAACAATTGAGATGTAATATGAATAAATTAATAAAATATAAAAATAAAATAAAATAAAATTACCTTAAAAAAAAAAAAAGAAAAAAGAAAAATTCCTCACCAGTGTGGCCAGCCCCTTGGGTTTTAGTTTAATTCTGGATAGAGTCAAGATGACAACCAAGAACAGCCATCTCACCGAGTCACTTTACTTAACTTCTGAATGTCCCATGTATTGTTAAGTGAAGCAGTCCTGCACCATGCCTGGCTCATTCCACCACAGGAGGACAACCAGTTCTCCTGGGAGAAAGAGAGAGATACAGGAAGAGCCTTAACATGGCATCACCCACGTCCAACCAGAACGGGACCCGCTCTGGGAAATGGCCCAACAGGGGGCCACAGGCAGGATAGAAAGAGTCCCAGGACTCTGCTACCAGAGCTTCTGTGCAAGCTTTTAATTAAAGAGCTGAATCCAGTGCACAGAAGATCTAGGGCATCTGTTCTCAACCCATGGGTCTCGACCCCTTTAGGGATCCCCTAAGAGCATCGGAAAACACAGATATTTGCATTATGAGTCATAACAGTAGCAACATTACAGTTATGAAGTAGCAACAAAAATAATTTTATAGCTGGGAATCACTACAACCTAAGAACTCTATTAAAGAGCAGCAATAGCAGGAAAGTTGAGAACCAAGGCTCTAAAGTGAAGGGAGGATTTTAAGTGTGTGTGTGTGCGTGCGTGCTGCGTGCGTGCGTTTTCTCCCTAGGGTATTAGTAAAAATCTACAATAAATATGTTTAAAAGTTGGACCAGGTGAGATAATGGCAACTCTTCTTTCTCCTGACAATTTCAATATTTCAACTGCTTAGATACTTAATTATCCATCCCCAGGTCTCTCCACACACCTATGAGCAAGCTGGCCCGCTACCAATTAGTGAGAACAATTGCTCCACCAAGCTTTTGTGTGAGAAAATAAATAGAAACCTGCCACACACACACACAAACACAGAGGAAAGGAGTGAGAAACAGCATCCCTGAGTTCACAACAGGCCTTCTGTTATTTTGTCCCCGTTGGGGTTTCATTGACCAGTGACCGCCTTTCTCCTCAGGACCTTTGTTCTGCCAGGAGGCTTCCTAGTGCAGCTACACAATGGTGTAATTGACACTTTTAAAAATTTTTAATAAATTAAAATGTAGAAGACAGCCCTACCATGCTGTTTAGACAACGAATGTCAAATTAACACCACAGATGGACATCAACCTCACTGAACAGAAAACTGAAGCCAACCCTGTGTGTCTGCACAAATCATTCATAGGAAGGACTCATGCCTCAAAGTAGTGTGGATAGCTCAGCATCTACGGGTACAAAGGGTCCCAGAAGTCAACCAAAACCACTCTTCAGTGGTCAGCTTTGTTTCAGAACAGAGAGGCGTACGCAACAGTGCCCCCCTTTAGTCAGCCAAGAGGACGTGTCTCTCAAGTAAGGGAGGAGCACAACAACAAAGAGAATTACCCTGGAGTAGAAATAAATTGAGTTCTTTTTCCTTTCCAAGGTCATAACAGTCCAGACCCATTACAGCAAAAGACCCCCATTTCAACACACGTCTGCCTAGCTTTGCAGACTCTCTAGGCTGGGCTTTAGGGTACTAGAGGCCAGGTCCAGCACCTACTTGACATCAGCTTTTTGATCCTCCAAGAGAGTCTGAGCCTCTGACCATCAGAGGGTTACATTTGACTTGTACAGGATAAAACTCATTGGCTTCGGCTGTCACAGTCAACTTTGGCTGTAACTTGAGTTAAGAAGGAACTGTACAGATACACCAGCAGAATGCAAGCTTTGGTTCCAGTCTCTTGATCAGATAGAAAAAAACCTGTTTTACATTCATCCACAGTCAACTCTCTCCCAACAGAAGACACTGAGAAGTATATTGGGGGACAGACATCTGCCTGAGCTCCTGGTAACAATTCACCTGCCCCCACACACACTCCATTCATGCTCCATTTTCCTCCTCTTTAATTTATATAAATGGAAAAAAGTTCATGGAAAATTTTCACAGAACAGTTTCCTCCAGAAATACTCAAGTTATTAGCAGCCTACCAACACAAAATTTAAGCCTTGAACTCTTGGGAGCAGATAAAAAGCCTTTGGAGGGGAAAAAAATCACTCATCAGAGTCATGGAAGATTTGGAGTCCATCTGTGAAAATTCTAACCAAATAGCAAGTTAAACCAATGGGCCAGATGATAAGACCGTAGCTGTTTCATGCTGCCTTCCTAGTACCTGGAGCAGACCCGAGCAGTGTGCTGCAAAATCCTGTATAACAACTAACCACTGAAGTCCTAAGGTAAGATAAGGTCTGGAAACAAACGCAGAAATGCAGGAGGTAGGACCTCTGGTGCCAGCTTGCTGTCGTAATCCCTAGTGAGACCCACCAAATGAATAGCTGAGAACAGCCCCTCCCTCTCAGTCCACGATAAGAACCATTTGGAATGCATAAACAGGAGTACAGAACGCCCATAAGCAGCTCAGGTTTGGAGAAGGACACCCAGATGTGCACTGCAGGTGTGCTGGCCTCTCCTTTTGCGTTTCTATGCCTACATGTCTTCTTTGTAGATTAGTAGACACTAGTTGCTGAGAGTCTCCAGGACATCATTTGTGGCCTTGGGCTCACCAGCCCTATGTGTTGCTTGCTCTATGGCCCCCACTCCCTCCTTTATTTCAACATTGTTTACTTCAGCCGTGTTCACAGTGGACTGTGACATGGCCATCAGAAGAGCTGACCGCCGAATAAAGAGCCATTGCTTCCTAAGGTCCACCAGAAGGAGCTCTGGCCTTAGCTAATGACAGCCTAGGACAGAGTCACCTGTCTGCTCTCTGTAGAGGTCATGACATTATTTGCGTCACACTTTCTGGTGATAGTGTCTCTAATCTGCTTCACACACTTGATAGTGTTACCTATAGATTTTGGCAGGTTGGCAAGGTAGCACCTATTCCAGTATATGATTGCTTGGTGGTTTTGCACTCTGTCCGGGAGAGCTGAGTGGGATGTGTCATGGATAATTCTGAAAAAATAGAAATAAAAAATTGTACTTACTAAAACTTCATGCATGCCTCTAAAAGTCTCATAATCTTAGCTACACCACATCCAGGTTTGATACTCCAAGAAGACAGAGCCACAGACAGACCAGAGAAACAATCATCCTAGACCTCTTTTATTTTAAATCATACTTCATTAATGCCGAGAAGGTTCTCATCTCTTTACCCCAAGCACGAAAGCATTAAAGAATTTAATTTATGCTGAAAATCACACCGAGTAATGCAGTTCCTAAGGCAACGCATGTGGGTCCACAATTGTTGCTTTCTATGAAGGAACTGGTCACTCTCACAAAATGGTAGTAGTGTGGGATGCCCAGTGCTTAGAGGCTATCACTTGGCAAGAGGCCTCCTGTGGCTGAGGTCAGCCTTCATGCCAGCATCCTCAACAAACTCCCAAGATGGCTCCCAAGAGGACCCTACATGTCCTTCCACTCATTTGGTCCATGACATCAATGGTTACATCTCTCCTAATTCTGGTACTTTAATCTTAAGGAAATGGCAGGCCTTGCTTTGTATCAGGACCTCTGTGAGACACTGATGTGAGTAAAACTCGTCTATTTCCCTTGAGATGCTCACACGTCTGTGTGCACAACTAACTCTAGGGCAGTGAAGGACATAAAGGGAAAGAGAGAAGAGCATAGAAACGAGTGAATAGTAGGAGATAAAAACATAATTAGCCAACATTGAAATTTCCACTGCACCATCATGCAAATGCAGTCCACAAGATTCTGTCACTTTCCTTACACATTTGCTTAAAAGGAAGAAGTTCTCCTTCGATAGAGGTGGGGCGGGGGAAGCTAAATCTAGCGTGTGGAAATGACAGGCACAGCAATAAAACATATACCCACTCATAGGGAGATTATGAGGTCAGTGCTTTTGAACTGCCCTCATCTTCTAATTTCACTGATGTCTGAAGTGCAGCTATGAAAGCTCAGCAGGAAAAAAATGATGTCCCAACTGCAGAGATGATCTCAACAAGCCTCGGTGGCTTCGTGCCATGCATGTGCCAATATTCTTACCTAAGCCTAATGGCTTCAATTGCACATGGACTTCAAATTTAGAAGGGTTCTATAAACTTTTATAAAGTTCCAGAGCTATTCCTCCGTCCCTGGGAAAGTGTCTGAGAACATTTCTTTTGGAAAGTCTTCTGTTTTTCTCTAAGTTGTAAAAGACCATTTAAATGAGGAAGAGCTATTACTTGTGGCAACAGTGGTTGATGTATCTTTAGCTGAAAGCCAAAAGGCTCAAAGTCAAAGGCAAGAAAAGAAAATAACTCTCAAGAAGTTGTCCAAATAAGTTATATACATTGCCTTAAAAAGACTGTGAACATTTTTCCATCTCACTAAGGGTAAATGTAAATCAAAGAGCTTATGAGTAAACACTTACTATACAGCTTTAGCACCAGGGAAGTTTCCTTTACATCGGCCACGCAAACTAGGAGAAGGAAACTGCTGCCCTGAGGAAGAACAGCCTAATAGTTTAACCAGCACTGAACTTCTGAAAACAATAGTTGTGCTTAGAGTAAACCTTGATTCACAGTAGTCAAAAAGTGGAGACAGCACAGGAGTGCACCAGCTGATGGATGGACAAAGTAAATGACAGCAAGCCATTCCAAAGCGAGAGCCTGGAGACAGGAGGTGACTCACTTGGCACACTGCTTGCTGCACAAGCCTAAAGAAACTAGTTCAGATATCCAGATTCCATGTAGAAGTCCAGACAGGGGGGTTGCTGTCCAGCCAGTCCAGCTGAACCAATGAACTCCACGTTCAATGAGAGGCTATTTCAAAAAAAAAAAAAAAAAAAAAGGTAAAGAGTAACTGAGAGAGACACTCGGAGCCATGCACTTGCATGAACACATACAGGAAAATGTGGGCACATGAGCACTCAGGCAGAGAGAGGGGGGAGAGAGAATGAAATCCTATCTCTTGTGACAACATGGATAGAACTGGGATCCTCAGTAAGTCAAGTGGCCAGGAACAGAGCAACAAGAACCACATGGTCTCACATTGGTCTCTTAAAAGCTGAGCGTAGAGCATGGCTGGGGAGAATGGGAGTGGACAGAGAAAGGCTGATTGGTGGCACTAAGTTATGGCTTAAAAGAAGCAGGAAGTGGTAGTGGGATGCTAAACAGTGGGGAAAGATGAGTAATTATATTATTTGTATTGATTATAAGTAAGCAATATAGGCTATATATTTCAGACGGTATAAGGAAGGATCTTAAATGGCATCACCATAAAGAAATGATAAACACTTGCGGAGATGGATATGTTTAACCTAATTTAAGCATTACATAATGTATACATGCATAGAAAAATCACATGTACCTCATAAGTATGTACAGTTTTTATGTCATCTGTATTTAATTAAAAGTAAATCTAATTTATGTTTTAATAAGGAATGAATTGAGTATGAATTTCACCATAAGAATAAAATTTTAAACTTTGATTTAGCTATTTCCCAACAGGTGAGCTACTTTCGCATCATATATTAAGTATGAAGTCAAAGTATAAATTCCAAGAAATGTATTTCCTGGATGACAAATCAGGCTGCATGTGGAAAGGTGAATGCAAAATGGAGCTTCTACACCAATCACACTGATCGCCAGCTAATGAAAGGTCTTGGGATATGATTAAGCTTTTTTATTTTCCTAAACGGATGTCTACAGTGATAGAACAACAAATGACAAAGAAATCCAATCAGAATAATTAGGCATTGAAGTAATCAAAGATATCACCAAAGATATCACTAAAGAGGATGCAAGGAAGAATCAGCAAGTGTTACACATGAAGTGTAAACCACACAACTATACCATGATGTGGTGTGTCATCTGGCTACTCAATCTTGAATTTTAAAGAGACTGATGTCTCTTTAAAGAACTCCTAAAAGTAATGTCAGAAATCCAGAGAGGGAGAGGGGAGTGCTTTATGCAATTCTCATTTCCAAACTGCTAGTGTACAATCTGTTTGTGGATCAAGAAATATGGAATCAAGTTTTCCAGTGCTAATTTTAATAAAATTGAAATTTGTCAAGTTTAAACTGAAGTCACTCAACGCCTACATGTACCTGATGTCTGCTCAATATCACTGGGCTATGGTTAGTCTGGTAATAGGATCTAATATTCTAGTAGTGGAAATCAACTATGCTTTTAACTCTCAACTAATTTGCAAATGCTATCAAATGAAAAAAAAAAAAAAAAAACCTCTATTAAAAATGCCCTAACATGGACATGGATTTCAACAGGGTTGCGCAATATTTGTATTTGCAAGTGAAGTAGCTAGGATTCGATGTGCTCCTCTCTTGTTTTCAATCTAGTGAGACGGCTCAAGTGGCATCATGACCTGCCCTATGAGCTTGTCCCACATCTTTTGTTAGACTGACAATTTTTCAATTATAACTTGAAACAAATGAGCCTGTTATATTAACCTTGATCTTAACTTTGTTACAAAGAGGTAATTGTAATTGCTCTTGTCATAACTGGTTTTGCTCTGCTTTAAATGGAAGAATATCAGAAGATGTTAACTATTGAAACCCCAGAGAACAGTCTGGAAAAGATGAATGCTTAAAACCCACAGTCATGGATAGATACAAGAGGACATGTTTTAATAACTACCAAAAACCCTTCTAATTGCTTCACACACCAGAGGAGAAGTGTGAACAGCATGCAAGTCAAAGAACAATTGCCCAGTGCTTTAGATGCAGAGCTCAAGACGATGAGTTTCTTCCACACGTGGCTGTCATCAAAGGCTCACACATAAACCCCAAAATGACTCTAGCAATCATAAATTTTGAAGACAGGAATAATATCTCAAGCCCATATGAGATAAAGAGCATTTGGAATAGGAAAAGCAGCTAACACATGAGAGAAACAGGGTAGGGCTTTAATTATCATGTTGCAGGCATAAGGACAGGCAGAAGGGTGAAGAAGAAGGAGAAGGAGGAGGAGGAGGAGAAACCTCTTTGCAATCCTACCTATACAAAGATTCCAAGATCTCTGCCAGCAATGAAAGAATCAAGATGCTAGAGTCACTGGGTACACCAAATGTAATTTTTCCCCAGTTAAATTCATTTCCTGGCCTAACAAAAGAAGTCAACTCCATTCAAGGAAATGTGTAATACCCAAAGTTTCCACAGGAGTCGTTAATAATCTTCAAGATGTGATACCAAGAGTTTGGCATACAGAATATGTAACCCAACCAAAAGCAACAACAAAAACAACAACAACAAAACCCATAAGAGGTGAGCCACAAGGTGTCCGGATGTCAGAAAACGAGAAAGGAACTTGAAAGCTGCATTTTGCAACTGTGTCAGGGATATAAATAAAGGTGTATATTTTTGGAAATATGAAAATAATAAAAGGGTAGAGGCACTTTCCACACAAGTCTGGTGACCTGAATTTTATCCATGGATTGCACAACAGAAGAAGAATATTGATTCCTGAAAGTTGTCTCTAACCTATGCATGCACACTATGACACTTGTGGTCTCTACTCACAAACACATCATGCACACACAATAATTAATAATAATAATAATAATAATGATAATAATAATAAGAAGAAGAAGAAAAAGAAGAAGAAGAAGAAGAAGAAGAAGAAGAGAAGAAAAAGAAGAAGAAGAAGAAGAAGAAGAAGAAGAAGAAGAAGAAGAAGAAGAAGAAGAAGAAGAAGAAGAAGAAGAAGAAGAAATAAAGGTTTTGGAAGTTAGGAACCAAAAGCTTCATGGATTCCATGAAAGACAAATTTACAAGTTCCAGAGCCTGGTATGCACTGGTAAAGATGTCCACAATTAGGAAGAAATCTCAGATTCTAGGATTTGGCTTAGCCTTCATGCAGTAAGCACATGGTAGATGCCTGCTCTGGAACAGAGCATGCTATGTGTGTCAGGTTTTCTGCATTTACAAGGTGCCACTTTAATTTCTAAACTAAGTTAGTGAAAAGTATCGGTAAGCCAAAAATTCTAGAGATTTTAGACACAAAATATAAAATAGGCCCAAACCACTGAATAATCTAGTTTATAACTCCATTCTAAAGGCCACCTCCAAAAATCCCAGTTTTAGAGAATGGACTCATATACATATTACCTGCTTGAACTTTGTATTGAGTTTGGTGTAAAGCACTGCAAATGGTGTTATGTCACTGAGTAACCTTTCTGCTAGACTGATTTCCCTTCAAGTGCATGTCTGTGTAGACTACATTATATAGGTAGTAAGGTAAGGAAACCAAAGGGTTTATTTAAGGCACCCAGATATTTATTAGCATTGACTATAGATCTAGACTATCTCTGTGACAGAACAAACAAATAAAAGTGTATGTATATTTATGTAGAGTGTATAGAACAGCGCTTCTCAACTTGCGGATCATGACCCATTTGGGGAATGAATGGCCCTTTTATAGAGATCTCATATCTGATATTCTGCATATCAGATATTTGCATTACAATCCACAACAGTAGCAAAATTACAGTTATGAAGTAGCAATGAAAATAGTTTTGTGGTTGGGGGCCAGCACAACACACAAAGAGCTCTATGAAAGGGTCTCAGCATCAGGAAGGCTAAGAACCACTGGCCTAGGAACAGACAAAAGTACGAAGTTCTCTGTGGCTCTAAAAATGTTGATGCTGGAGGACATGCCAAGCTTTGCTATAGGAGTGCTTCTAATATCTTTAACTTTCCCAAAGTCAACTATCTCTCCCCTCACTTGGCTCCACACCCTGACAGATTGAGGTCAGAAGCTACCAATGTTCCATACAGACATTTCTTTACCATATATGACTGAAATGTCAGCTAAGTTAATGTCATGAATATTAAATAGACAAGTTTTATCCTAAATCTTTCTTTTACTCGTTTTTGTGCGGGTGTCTACTCTATCTCTACATCTTTCACCAAGCCAGCCATTTTCTGAGATGGAAATGATTTTAGATCTCGTATTTGCAAAACGCTTTCCCATCCTGTGAAGAACTCAGGACCAGTTCAGCGCTGGCTGTAATCAGTTCACCCGCCACTTCCTCTTGCCTTGACTCAGTGCCATGTAGAGTGAGACATTATTTTCATTTATAGTTGGTAGCTCATGTGTTAGAAGAGGAAGCAAAAGAAGTCAGTGTAAACACAGGTGCCTTGTCACACCCAGACTGTTGATCTAGCTTGATCATATCTTTGGCAAGCAGCAAAGGGATATTTATGGGCCATGTGGTCTTTGAATGTACTAATTTTTGCAAAATGGTGACTAGACCCATTCAAGACAGGCCAAATTATCTACCTTGGGATTTTATTTTGCCTGTAAGTCTGGTGAAGATGTGACCCACCCAAATTTTTTGTATGTTTTATATAAAGGTGGTTTTAGACAGTATTTATTCTATCAATGCACTTTCCTAAAAGCCCCCTTTGAATTTAACTTTGAGAAATTAAATATTTCTGTAATATATTTCCCCTTCATGTTTTGAAGAGCCAGCAAAGCTGATTGATCATCATCCAAGAAAAATAGACACAGGCAGCCCACTTTGCTTGCTGGTACACTCAGCTAGAAGTATATTAGTGCTGGTAATTGCCCAACTGGCTGGAACTGAGGGGATGGAGTGCAGTGGGAAGCCTGCTTAACAAACATTGCAATTAGCACCACCTAAGTGTTTGAGGGTTAGAAAGGTAACAAACAAAAGAGTAAATTAATATGCATATTAAGTCCCCAAAGATAGCCAGATGGCTGGCTGCAGCATCAGATGTTTCCTCTCCTCTCTCTCTCTCCCTCTCTCTCTCTCTCTCTCTCTCTCTCTCTCTCTCTCTCTCTCTCTCTCTCTCTCTCTCTCTCTCTCCAGGACCACTCTTCCATTCAGGGAGCTATACTGTGGACATTTTGAGGTAGCGTGGGCATCTGATGGAAAGTTATAGGACCCACAGTGCAACCTAGCTAGGATGCAATAAGAATCTTGAGCTCAAAGCCACAGCAGTGTTCCCAGAGACCAGAGGAACACATAAACAGCAGTCATAAATTGAATAAAGAGAAAATTTCACAAGCATGATGCTGAACACAACACCAGAACTCCCACTTCCTAAGAAAAGAGAATGTAGACAAGCCATGGAACTAGAAAATTTTGGTTTTCTTTAATTCTAGAATTCAGGATAGCCAGTGCAGTCTATGCTATGTGGTCAGACTTTGACCTGAGACACGTGCATTAAGACCATTTGTTCCCATGTCACTGCTAGAAAGTAAATGTGCCCTTACTCCCAGTCAGCAACCACACTCATAAATTTTGTCACAGTCCAAAACCAAAAGTTGGTCATTTAGACTAAGCCCTGGTCAGTGAGGGGAAATCTCAGTGCAGAAGTCTGGGCACTCAGACTCGCCATTAAAGAGCTCTTTTTGGCAGCTCGCTGTTCAGTGGTTCCTTTGTGTTCTTCCAAGATTTCTCTGGATAATGCCAGGTAAATAATTCCAAACAAACAATCAAACAAAAAGACCAGGGAACAGCCATGGTAGGACAGAAAGTAAAGCCTCTACTACCCTCCAAGATTTGGAAGATGAATAATGAATACACTATCTCTTGACCACCATGTTATCCAGACTTCTGCTCTTCACTCTGCACTTAATGCCCTTCTGTGACTTGGAAGGTATATTCTTCTTGTTTGGAAAAAGTCATCAGGAAGTCCCGTAAGTCATGGAAGGCAAAGTACGCTCCTGGCCAGAAGAGGTGGAACACTTGATAAATATTCTCAGCTTGCTCAATCTATGTGGTTTCCCTTCTGGTTTTGAATGAACCAACCTGATCTGAAACTCCTGGGAGAACTCTCAACCTACAGCAGCATGAGAGTCAGCTGGGCGCCATTCTCCATGAGGTGTTCAATTCTCGTCCACGGTTCCAAAGTTTCTGTGGCATTCATCCTTTTCCGTAATCAAACTTTATGCCGTCCTTGGTGATAGCTAGATGTACAAACCACAGTATTAGAAGTACCAGTAATTTTGTCACATATTGAGATTCCCAAATATTTTCAAAGCGTATTACAGTTATTGCTGTTATCTCAAAATATCGCATAAGCTCATCAAGTTGAGAAATATTATTAGACCACTTGCAAGTGTTTTATTTAACATATTGCTAATGAAATCTAGCTATTTATAAACTGTAGGTCTGTTTCTTTTGCCAAGGACTTTATTTCATCAAAATGGTTTCTTTTGTCACCCCCGTTATTTTTATTTATATATCTAAAATATTCTAAGAATCTTATGGAATTCACCAAGCTATCAAACACGTTCTTGGCACAAAAACATAGAGAAAAAAATTGAAAGATTAAGAAGCCATGCTAAAAAAACTGAATGGTTCTCTCACTCCGCCCACAGACATAATACATTTTGTACTATGGCAATCTCCTTTTGAAAAAAAAAATTTCTTTATTTCATTAAAACTACAAAACTAGACCTTACCTGGTCCTGCTACCACCTTAACGTCATTTCCTTCACCTCGTCTAAATCCCTCCTTCCTTTTATAACCTTACATCTCACCCTGTAACCATTTGTAGCACTCTTAATTCCACTCACCTAGATAAAATGTGCTGTCATGTAGGTACCAGGTAGCCAAAGGCAGAAGCTTTTTAAATTATTTTTTCAGCAGTGGCTTTTTGATAAGTCTCACTCTCAACACTGCCCCTTCTCAGAAATTTTCTCACTTCTATGACACAATATCTAACAAAACTAATAATGGCGGCTTGAATAAGAATGGCCTCCTAGGCTCATATATTTGAATGCTTGGTTTCCAGTTGGTGCCTTGCTGGGGGTGTGTCATTAGGGGTGGGCTCTGACATTCTCAACTGATTCATACCCACCAACCTGCAGATAAAGACGTAAGCTCTCAGTTACTGCCCCAGCCCCCATGCCTTCCTACTGTCCAAACATAATGGCTCTGATCTTTAACCTTCTGGAACTATAAGTCCAAATAAACATTTTCTTCTATAAGTTTCCTTGGTCGTGGTGTCTCTTCATAGCAGTACAAAAGTAACTAAGAGCACAACTTAAGGAAAGAAGGGTTCCAACTGGCTCATGGAGTAAGGGCACAGTCCAACATGTTAGGGAAGGCATGTCAGCAGGAAAAAGGCAGTTGATTATTTGGGTTTTTTTAATGCCTATACCCCTCCTTCCAAACTTCCTACCCTAGATAGGAGACAAAAGAGGTTAACGGGGATAGAAGTAGATCTTTTTACACTCAGTTCCTTGGAGTGATTCTACTCTTTGTTGTCAGGATTCCAGCAGATTTGTTAAACAGCAAAACAGTAATTCAGCAAAAGTGACTGCAACCACAGCAGCCAGAACCTGGAGCAACAGCCCAAATCTAGAACCTTGAAGCATTATCTTGAGTGTTTCTCTCTCCCTTGAGTGTTTCTCTCTAGGAGTGTCTCAAAGCAGAGAGATGAACATCCAAATGACGCAAAAACCAAAAAGCCAAGCCTCTGGTTTGGGGCAAATATATCTATATGTGTGTGTGTGTGTGTGTGTGTGTGTGTGTGTGTGTGTGTGTGTGTACATGTGTGTATACTATGAATATATATGCTCTCAGAGGCTTTACTAGGATGTTTATCGGTTGGCAAAGACCATGGCCCTGCAAGAGGCAGTTCCTCTTCTAGTGAACAAGCACCACGCGTCCTCTCACAAAGTCTGTTTCCAATAGAGAAATGCTGCACACTTTCACACAATTCTGTTTCACATCTCACACTTGTGATCAAAACGAAAACATGTTCACATCCACCACAGTTGGTCATGATTCACTCATGCTGATTCTCGACTCATTTTTTTATATACTCCAAGACCAAGCTCATGGGATGGTGCTGACTACACTAGGGTCTTCCTTCCTCAGTTAAACATCCCCAGAAACATTCTCACAGATACATACATGGGTGTCTCCAGGTTGACTGTAAAATCCAGCCAAACTGAATGTGAAGGTTAACTATATTAGCCTAATTTTTTTCTACATTTTTAGACTAAGAAACGCTATTCATCTAACACCCACAATTATTCTGTAAAATAAAACCAAGTTCCTAGATCTGGCATTCAAGACTCTGTCCAAATCAGACACCATCTATTGTTTAGGTCCTCACCTCTTTGATCTCTAAGCCACACATTCTAATTATTCTTCAAACTCCCACACAGTTTCATGCCAGCATGTTTTTATTCTTGATAGTCCTTCTTAGACTGCTCTGTATCCTGTTCTTTACAGAAGAAAAAAATTATGAGCCCCATTTCTAAAATAGCATTGCTTTTAAGATTCCCCTGCCTGAATATGTGGAGATAAGTGAACACGCCTAAAGAAATGAAACACCATTACTTATTTTATTATTATTTTTGTTTGTTTGTTTCACCACCAAACCAAATAACCCAATTGAGAAATGGGGCTCAGAACTAAACAGAGAATTCTCAACAGAGGAATATCGAATGGCTGAGAAACACTTAAAGAAATGCTCAACGTCCTTAGTCATCGGGGAAATGCAAATCAAACCAACTCTGAGAGTCCATCTTACACTCATCAGAATGGCTAAGATCAAAAATTCAAGTGACACCACATGCTGGCGAGGATGTAGAGAAAGAAGAACATTCCTTCATTGCTGGTGGGAATGCAAACTAGTACAGCCACTTTGGAAATCTCTCTGGCGCTATCTCAGAAAACTGGGAATAGGGCTTCCTCAAGACTCAGCTATTCCACTCCTTGTAATATGCCCAGAAGATGCTCCAGCAACAACAAGGACATATGTTCAACCATGTTCATAGCAGCCTTACTCATAATAGCCAGAATATGGAAACAGCCTAAGTGTCCCTCAGTAGAAGAATGAATAAAGAAACTGTGGTACATTTACACTATAGTATACTACTCAGCTATTAAAAACAAGAAATTCTTGAAATTTGTGGACAAATGGATTGAACTAGAAATGATCATAATGAGTGAGTTAACCCAGAAGCAGAGTCAAATGGTATATACTCACATATCTGGACACTAGCCCAAGAGGTATGTTCTATGCAAGTCTTCACTTACCAGAAAAGTGGGACAAAGGGGAGGACATCCTATTGGGACTCTAGGTGAGAGAAGCATGGGAGAATGGGGAAATAGAAGGATTCAGAGGGTCCTAGAAACCTACAAGAAGAACATTATGTCACATGGTTTTGGGCCCAGGGGTCCTGCTCAAACTATGGCACCAGCCAAGGACAATACATGCAGTAAACTTCAAACCCCTACCCAGATCTAGCCAAGGACAGGGCATTCTCCACAGTTGAGTGGAAAGTGGGGTCTGACTTTCACACAAATTCTGATGCCCCATATTCAACCACATCCCCTGGATGGGGAGGCCTGGTGGCACTCAGAGGAAGCATAGCAGGCTACCAAAAAGGACTTGATACCCTATGGATAACAATTGAGATATAATATGAATAAATTAATAATATATATATATAATTTTTTGTTTCAAAATTCCATTCTAAAATGCCATGATTGTCTCATCACTTTGTGACAGAATTGCGAATATTTCAAAACAATAGAAAGGACTGAAGCCACTCCTCTCCCTCACTTGCTATGACCAAAATTCAAAACTGTTGTCAGAACATCGCCTCGCCTTGTTCTATTGTACTTGCTCTATGGTCCTCCAACGGCCGAACCTCCGAAGTTGGCCTAAATTTCAGTTCTTTTTTCTGATTTGTATAGAACTTTCTCTCACACAAACATCCCCATCACCAAGAGGTCGCACTTTACAACTCTAGTCCTGGTTTCCACATGGCCAACTCTAGGAGATACTGGTAGACAGAGGTCACTGTAAGCCCTCTTCTGTCCTCCCTTTGGTCCTCCTGCACTCAGTCAAATCCCTTTGGCCTTGGAAACACAGTTTAGCTTTGACCCCATCTACCTCCCCGTGACCCACTGACAACAGACACAGGTGAAGACAGCTGCTTCACTGTCTCATCCACCCCAGCAGAATTAACACTTCACTTCACCCAGCTTCTCCCTTCTAGTTCTGGGATCTCCCGGCCTATGATAGCCTTGCCTACTTTGGATCTTTATAAAAAGAAAACAACAACAACAACAACAACAAATTACTTCTTCAAAATAAAGTCTTCCCTACAAAGCAGAATCTGTGTTCCTATCTCACCTTCAAGTCTAATATAAGGCATAAGGATCCTTGAATCTTCAATTCATAAGGAGAAGTGAGATGGAGCCTGTGAGAGGGGGACTATATCAGGAAACTTCATGCCCATATCTAAGTGTGATGCTATCGTCCTGCCAACAAGGATCGCTTTCCCATCTCTCCACTGGGATGGTCAGCTCCCGGAGGCCCCAGGGTTTCTATCCTACTTCCTAGAAAGTAAGAACTGCCAATTTCACCTGTAAGAGCTTGCTTACAGACCCTGAAGAAATAGTTTGTGGTGAATGAATTAACAAGTACTCTTCCTATGCTTGGAACAGTCAGCCATTCTAGCATTTGTGTGAGAGAAAGCATTGGACACTCTTACACATGTGTCTTCATTCAATCACATGGTCCTTCATACCTTGTCTTTCCTAAAAGAGCTTGAGTTCCTAACAGGTTTTCTAGCACCTATAAATATCCCAGTGTCACAAACACAATCTGCGCTTAGTAAATATTTGTTGGGTATTTTTTCCAAGCCACCCTCACTAACATACTGAAATTTTTATTATTTCTATTATCTCAGTAGTTGCATTGTGACTCACCATAGCCCAAATGGTCACAGTGACTATTATGACAGAAATCTTTGGGGAAAAATAATAACAGTTGTTAGTAATACTTTATTTTTAATTTATTAAACTGTAATATAGCTATAAGGCGCAATAACTGCTATGCATCAGTATTAGGGCAAACTAATAGTTGAGCTTGGGCAGAGGAGCTGGAGAAAAAAAGAAAGAAAATAAATAAATAAATAAATAAATAAATAAGTTAAATGTTTATAAAACAGTAGTGGAGAAGTCAAACTTAATTATAGTCAATTATATTAGAAAAATCTAACTAAAGAAAGAATTAATAGTGAGCCCCAGGCCATGACTTCTCACAGGAGGCTGAGGAGAAATCTGAAGAGCTCGTCAACTGAAAGCAAGCCCTGACGATGGAAGAGCTCTCTCTAGGAGGACATCTTTGGACGGAAGTGTGGAAATGGTTTCCTTGTGATACATGCACCACAAAGTTCATGAACTTGGCATCCTATACCACAGAAAGATAAAGTTAAGCCCCTTGAGAGCATTTATACCACTGATGTGGTCTTTTGAGGTCCCTTGAACTTCCATAAAATCAGAAGGTTGTCAGAGTAAGTCCTTCATTCCAGGAGAATCAGACAAAATCTGGAGGGTTCACAAGTCTGTTCTGCCCCTAATTTTTTTCCCTATGGTGTAATTCACATTCTATACAACCAACTCGTGTACAGTTGTTATCCACTGGGTATAATTTGTTCATGGGTTATGCAGCCATTTTTACCATATTCTCATTGTTTATCATTGTGTCCCACTCTTTGTCACTCCTCAATCCTCTTGCTCTACAGCCTGAAGAAAACACTAATGTTCTTTCCGTCACTACAGATCTATCTGTTTGGAATCATGGGTAAGTAGAGTCATATAGTTGTACTGTCCTTGATGATTGTCTTTTTTTCTCTTAACATTGTGTTCAAAGTTCAACCATGTTACAGAATGCACCAGTACTGCAGTGTGTGTCAGTACTACATTGCTTTTTAAGGCCAAATAACATTCCACTGAATGGATGTAACGTACTAAAACCATGTTTTGGGAATAACTACCCTGTGTCTGTTAGCACTTCCACCTAAATCATTTTTATAAGATCTCTGTTTTCCAGATGTTTGGATAGGTGATAGAGTAATTTCTGTCTGTGAAACTGGCAGGTTATTTCCCCTCACTTTCATTTCCTCACTTGGAAAATAGGGAGACTTGTACTTACTGATCGAGTTCTTCAGATTATTATAATTTATTTAAGAGCAGTCCACTGATTTCCCATAGGAACAACTAAATATCCATTAGGTGTCACGAGGACATAAAATCGCTAACTTCTTTCTTTTAAATTTGATTGGATTTTTAATTTCAAAGGTGATTGACATTTATTATAACCAATTAAAAATATGGGGGTGAATTTTTAAGTTCTTAATCTTCCTCTCAGATTTCTGCCTGTCCTTGGGCCTCAGCAGCATAAAGTATGGTACGTATCTTTTCAAACCATTTCCTGTGCTCACAGAAGATAGTTATGCAAGAAAATAAAACAGAGCTTAAAGAGAGGGCCCTTTACATTTCCTCTTTGTATTATATCTAGCAGTCTATAAGTGACCTTTTCCCATTTTTGTTTGGCTTGTCCTTTGTTAGTTTAGATTTTTTGTTTGTTTGTTTGTTTGGGGGGTTTTGTTTGTTTTTTGTTTGTTTGTCTGGTTGGTTTGGGTTGGGTTTGAGACAGTCTTATTCTGCATCCCAGGCTTACTGCCTAGAACTTAATATGTAGCCCAAGCTGGCCTCAAACTCATGTGAATCCTCCTGCTCCAGCATGCTAGCTACCAAACTGTAGGCATGAGCCACAATGCTTAAATTCAGCATTTTTTTAAAAACTAAAACAAAAACCAAACAAATACGTGGTCATCATTCCAGACCAATCCATATGTTGTTAAGCCTCTCTTCTTAGCATCCATACAGCGCTCCACGGCATACATGCACTCCAGTCAATGTAGTAACTCTCCAACAGCTGATGTGTGTTCAGATTACTCTCACTGACCATTATAAAATAGCTTTAATAAACCTTCTTTTAATAACACACTGAGTAATTAAACCCATGGATACCCTTTGTCACCATTCTACCCACATTGCATTCTCCAATCTATTACATCCTCTACCTGGGCAAACAAACATGTTAGGACAAATACACAGAACATATGATCTATATATATTTCAGGACCTGGAGAGATGGCTTAAAGTGCTTGCTGCACAAGCATGAAGTCGTGAGTTCAGATCACTGGCACGCACATAAAAGTCAGGTATAGGAGTGTGTACTCGCAACTCTAGCCCTGGGGATCAGGGATAGGCAGACCCTGGGCATTTGCTTACCAGCCCGGCTAGCTGAAATAGCAAGCTGCAGATTCGCTGAAAGACCCTGCCTCAAAAAAATACAGTGGAGAGCAGTAGAAGAGGACAGCTCTTGCTGATCTCTGGTCCCCCGCACCGGAGAGCGGCCACCCCACCCAACCCCCATCCCCACCCCCACCCACTCCCATTCCCGCCCCCACCCACCCCCATACTCACAATAAATAAGGAGTTCCAAGCAGAAGAAATCTGAAGGAAAAGAAATTAGTCCAGGAAGTGAAAAAGAGACGATTGGCCATTCTGGACAGGAAAGACAATGCAGAAGAAGAGCAGTGAGAAGATGACCACACCGGAAGAGTCAGGAACAGGGAACTTCCTCAGAACAACACTCCAGCCAGACAGCCGGGCACACGGTGATGGTGATGAGCCACATTCCCTTTCCTGAATGGCAGAACTAGTATTCTTCTTTAATAAACATCTCCTTCCTCAAACTCTTTTACGTTTTTAATTAAAATTTAAATGCATGATTATTGCTTATTATGAGATTCTAAATTAGTGCTAATAAAACATATGCAAGCTAATTCGAGATCTGGCTGTGGGGACCATGGTAAAGACATGTGGCATGCTGGTGAGCCTTTACGATCATACTGGAACCTGACTTAGGTAATGGTTCTGTCTGTCTGTCCATTTTTCTGGGTGAACTGGCCTCGGAGTTTGTGTTCAGGAACACTTCTTGGTGAGCTCCTTCCAAAGGATTTAATCGTTATTGTTTTGCTTTGGTATGCCTTTTAGAGATTGTTTTTTGTGTTCTTGTTGGTGGGGGTGTTGTTTCAGACATGATCTGGCTATGTAGCCCAGGCTGGTCTCAAAGTACCCATTCTCCTCCTCAAACTGCAGAGTTTTAGGACTACAAGTGTGCCCCTCCTTGCCTGGCTCTCCACTAGATTTTCATTTCTAGTTTAAGATTAGGAAGCCTAATTGGTTGTAAGGTATTATAGCCTGGCGTTCCTGTGCCATGGGTTCTGTGATATCTTAACAGCCGATGCCCGTGTCCATGGCTGAATTTACTTCCCATAAGCTAAATCGATCTGGAAAGATGGACAGGAGAATGATTACCCTGGTTTTGTTTTTTTCTGGAAATGCTGCATGGAAAAAGATTTTATCCAGAGGGAAAACTTCTGGATTTTACTGGCTCAATAAAATATAAACCATTTAGTGGCTTAAAAAAAAAAAAACACCAAAAACCTTAAGATTAAGCTTTCTTTCATCTGTTTGCACATGTCAACCAAAAATAGCAAAGTATATAAAAAGGGGGGGGGGAAACACAGTTTGTATAAAAAAGAAAATTTATACCTAAAAGCCATGGCCTTCTGTTGCTAGTGTTAATTCATGGGATTTTTTTTTCCAGATGGTTTATCCTATAACAATGTGAAAAAGACTAGCAGTTGCCTGTCAGCCCCAAGAACGCTTGCAGATTTTGTAAGGGACTCAGTGAGAAGAAGGGAGCACATGGAAACCCAGGCAGTAAGCAAATATGTTCACTGAGGTTTAAGATTCTGTTACAGGATAGACATTTTTACTATTTCCCTTAATTGACAATCTCTTTATTTCCTTCTACCAAGCTATAGATGGTCCCCAAAATAGCCTCAAGATGTGTTCAATCTCGGCAGCGCACAGCTATTTCCTCTGTGGCCTCCAGGGTCCTGCCACCCTTCGCCTTCTACAAGGGAGCACGTTTAAATCCTTCAAGGGGCCTTTTATAGCCAAGGCCACCCTGTTTCTCTTCTCAGGAGATCCTGAAAGCCTGTTTGTCAAGAGCGATGAGGGGCCTATCAGCTCCTGCCACAGGCCCGGCGGAGGCCCACCTGCTCAGTCCCCAGACCAAACGAGAAGAGTCTCTACCGCTGTTCCTGCTCCTTCCAACGCTGTCATCATTGTCATCATTGTCATCATTCTGTTTCACATCTGAACTTTTAAAAAAAAATCTATCTTGCCTTTTCTGGCCATGCTAGGCAAATGCTCCAATGCAGAGCTCTGACCCTAGCTCTCGACCATCTAGTCCAGGGAGAAATGGATTGTCATTTAGCAGCAAGAAGTTGTCGATTTGACACAACAAGTTCACATTTCATTAATGATGTCTAACAGAGCCTCTGTCACTAACTCAATATCATGCATTATTTATACAAGTCACAAGTTGGAGAACGTGTGGCCTGCCTTTCGATCCAGCCTGTGATTTCAAAGGCTGAGTAGTTGGCGCAGAAAGCAGTGTTTCACCTCACCTTCTCTGCTCCCCAGGTCCCTGACAGAAGTCACTCATGCCCACACTGCCACCCTGACTTCAGAGTTCTCTATAGTCTCCTTCCTAATTTAAAGATTAGGGCCTGATATTCCCTTCACTGCTTATGGCCTTCCAGGGAGAGTCCATCTCACACCCATCTGAGTTGCGTCATTATCTCCAAACACGGGTTTCTTTTTCTTTCTCTTTTCTTAATTTAGTCTTCTCTCATATGTTATATCCCAAGCACAGTTTCCCCTCCCTACCCTCCACCTCCCTTCCCCCATCCACTCCTCCTCCTTTTCCTTCAGAAAAGGCCAGGCCTCCCAAGGAAATCAACCAAACATAGCACCTGCCCTCATATTAAGGCTGGACAAGGCAACCCAATAGGAGGACATGTGTCGCAAAAGCAGGCAAAAGAGTCCAAGACAGCCCCCACCCTTACTGTTAGGAGTTCCAGAAGAAGACCAAGCTACGCAACCATAACACATAAGCAGAGGGCAGACCCATGCAGGCTCCCTAATTGTCATTCCGGTCGGTCTCTGTGAGCCCCTGCGAGCCCAGGTTAGTTGATTCTGTGGGTTTTCCTGTGGTGTCCTCGACCCCTCTCTGACCCCTCCCCATCCACAGGATTCCCTGAGTTAGGCTGTGGATCTCTGCATCTGTTTCCATCAGTTGCTGGATGGAGCCTCTCTGATGCCAATTTTGCTAGGCTCCTGTCTATGAGTACAGTAGACTATCATTAAGAATTATCTCATTGACTTTTTGTTTATTTTTGCCAGCTATGTTTGGCTCTATGCTAGGTCTCTGGGCTGTTCTGCTTCAGTCAGGGTCAGGGGTGGATGGCCTCTGGAAACACGAGTCTCTAAATACTTTCTTTTTACAGGTTGTGAACTCTTCAATTGCAAGAACTGCATCTAATTCCTCTCTTTTCAGCCTTGGTGCTGGCAGCCATCATAGACAGGGAATGCTCAATAAAGATTTATTAACAATAGCATAGCAGTACATTTAGTCTCAGCTTAAAGATCAAGAGGCAGGATTCAGATGACTATTTAACCTCACACACACATAATAAGTAGCATAAAATAGGTTGAGATAGAGTTTCACTGAATTTCAGATCCTAAACCTTATTACTTTCATATCTGATAAATGGGCATAATTATTCATAAAACCCTATTAGAACTTCAGGGCTGCTAGCAGTAATCCTGCAGAAAATCAACCGCTAAGCCCTTGGAAATGTTTTAGGTTATTGTAATTTCTCCTTATCATGGGTACTCTGTGTATCAGAAGACTGTACTGCCAATGGATAATGTTGCTTCCGAGATTAGCACTTACCTATTTCGGCACTTGTAGGAGGGCACCAAACACTGAACTTGCAGTTTCACATTTTGTTCTTCTTGGGAGAGCCAATTCAAGCCAATGTTTGAGGGACCCAGGCAAGAAACGCACGGTTACAATGTGGTTCTAATTCACTCAATAATCATGAGGCCTTTCACATGCTGTTTACTTGGCTCCCATTTAACTCCCCTACACAATCAACCATCCATTTAGCTCCCAGCAGCTCTACATGCTGAGCAGCTGATGAACAATTTCCAGGCGTTAACTTCAACCTGCAAATGGCCCCATCATCACTTCCCCACACACACTCTCCTCCGCTGTTCCCAGGTATTATGTAAAGTTCAGTTACTAAGCTTTCTGGGCTGAGAGCAGCCTGTCTTCCTGGAACTGTGTAAGCAGCGGAGAAAAAAATGTAAGCCATTAGCTTGCCTCTAAGGCTTGGAGACACAAAGCTTCACTGGGCTTACTGGCAATTAAATTTGTTCTTGTTCCAGCTCCTTCCAACTCCTGCCTGGGGTAGGTTTCTTTGAGCACACTCTCTTCTTTCCCCATAACCCTAATCCGCTACAGTTTTCCTTTCGGAGACTGAATCATAAATTACAAGGTGTAATCTGAAGGAAAACATTTATTTTGGAGTCTCATTAACAACTCAGAGGAGAGCTGTAGTGTTTATTCCCAACATGGTGGCGTAGAGGCCAGCAGATGTAAAAAGGGGGCCTCGTCCTAATCCTTAAGCATACACAGAAGTGCACACACATAGGTGTGAACACACACCACCACCACCACCACCACCATCATCCTACCATCCTTGCCACCATCAGTGCAACAGTAAAAGTGCCACAGAGAGGCAGAATTAAGGAGCACCCCTCTAAAGACACTCTGAGAGTCTCTTCAAACCCTGAGGTTGAAACTTTATTTAATGATTTATTGACACTGGCAATTGTACTTAATTATTCACCCTATAAACCAACTTTTAAGATACTGTCTCTCAGCCCTCTCTGTGGTTCAGGGGCTAAGGCTCTGCAAACCACACTTTGCCTTTGCCAAGTGGTTCTAGAGTCAGCTCTGTCCATCAATACAGGATACTAGAAGTAAACTGCAAAGTAGAAAGTGAAGGAATCAACATCTCCCTCTTTTCGTTCTTATCGACATATAGTCACTCAACATGGAAGTGACAGCTCTTCCAGTGTCCTTCAAATCTGTCCCTACCCAGCCTTATCCCAGCCCACCTTGCTGGCCTCTTCCCTTAGCTGCTGAGGCATCTGCACTAGCAAAATGGTGGCCCCTCCTCAAAGGTCTGAGCCCCAGCTCTGTCCAGTTGACCCCTGACCTTCTAGACTTTCCCTACTGCTATGTGCTCCCAACCTGCTGGTGGGAGGTCCTTCACAGAATTATTAACTGTGTCACCTTGCCCTCTCACCCTTCTCAGAAGGGCCTTCTCTTCTGAAATAGGGCTAACCAACTCTCCACATTCATTCAGGATCCCCTGAGTAACTACAGAGAGTGGAAAGCTGAAGATAACATCATCAGGATGGAACTAGTCCCCACTATGACCCCATAGCCATCTCCATCCTCCTCCATAGGCAGGGAAATCCCACCTCTAAAAACTCACTTTCTTGATTCAACTCAGCCATCTCCAAGGTCCCACTCCTGACCTTCTGTGAGGGGACTAAGTAGTAGGAGGGTCTTCAGTTGACACTATTTTGAGACCTCTTTCTCAGCCACCATTTGCTCAGACTTGATGGAGAAGCTCTGGTAAGATGGGAACTTTAAAAAAAAAAAATGAAGTGGTATAATTCTGGAACATTCTGTGGAGCAAATATACAAACTGTGTTTTGTCAGATAGTCGATATAAATCTTGGATTCTGGCTTGAGACTAAAGAAATCACTCCCTGTTCGCAAGCTTCAGTGTCTTCACATGTAAAATAGTAGTGATGCCCTTGCAGTCATTATGTAAGGGTAAGAGGTGCTATAGTCAAGTCCCTTGGCATAATATCCTAGCAACCAGTCTACTTGGTGTTGGATGGTTTCTACTGAACCTGGTTTGAGGTGTTTTCAGGCCACCTCAGAACCTAGCAAACCCCTACCTTTTCTTTGGTTTTTATAAATCAGGCAGGCCTGAAGCCCTATTCCTGGCCTCCGTTGTCTCTCAAAGGCCTTCAGCACTCACCCAGGTCCTGAGAACTCCCCTCCACCACCCTCTAAATTGACCAGAAAAGGAAGCAGCCACTCCAGCTCCCCCACTTTATCACAGCCTCAAAACTGATCCTGTGGGGTCTGAACACCACACTGAACCAGACACCTGAGGAAGCAAGACTAACAAGATCCGGGGAGGAGGTGCTGGCAACCACAGGACTCTTCCTTTGGGACTGACAGTATCTGGAAGAATAAGCTTCGTCTCTACCCTCCTGCTGTTCTGCCTGTGGCAAGGGAAATATGGTTTAACTAATACTTCCTCCCCAGAATTCCTCCCAGGCATCTATCTGACCTCCAGAAGAAACGTCAGGATGGCAGCCAATCCTTTCACCAGGAAAAGAATTCAGATGTAGGGGGAGAGACAAATGATATAGTAGACAAAGGATTTTGAGAGATGACCAAGAGTCACTTATGTTACTTCTCAGCAGCTGTGGCTGCCAGGGACTGCTCAACCCCTCCTTCCAGCCTTGTATGATTCCTTTTTGACAAGCAAGGGGCCAAGAGCACAGTACGTGCAACACTCAGTGTGCTGCAGGCATGCTCTAAATGCCTGCTTGCATCAAGTCCCGCCACCACCCAGAAGGCTGCTATAGCTGCCCGTTTTAAAGATGGAGTTTAGATTTTAATATGGCAAATAACTTGCCCATGATCCCATCCTAAGAAAAGGGCAGAGCTGGGATTTGAACGGAGCCTTCTGACTCATTGTCTACACTCTTTTCCACTTCGCTATGTTTTTCCTATAAATCACTTTCCCGCCCAAGGAAGTTCCTTCCTAATCCTTGGCAGGGTATCAGAATGTTTGCTCTCTGATGAGAAAGGGTTGAGAATTCCCCCAGCCCTCTTCTCATTCTAGCTAGAACATGATTTCAGTGAATATGGCTACATTTTTACTTGGAGCATTTGGAAGCCAATGGCGAAATATACTCCGTAAAGACTAATGTATCCTGGAACCAAAATTAAATTGGACTAGGGAGATGCCAGCCAAGTTAGAGACAGTTGTCTCGGGCCCTCTTCACTCTCCATGTGATGGCTCAGGGCTCAAGATCCCTGCGTGGAACTCTCTCGCCTCTCAGCTGAAGAACTCATGGGAATATTCCTTAGAGTAAGAAGTCAGGAGAGGACACTGAAATACAAGAAGCTGGATCTTGTTTTGTTTTTTTGTTTTTTTTTTTTTTTTGTCTGGATATGTTTGATAAACCAATAATATTGTTTAGTTATAATTCTCTTCCAACCTGGCTTGTAATTGAGTTAGTGGGCAGGAACTTCTTTAGACTCCTTGTATGCCATGACCTTGGGAAATAGGGGATATGGATATTAGCTGGTATATAACCTATCCCCCCCTCCCTCCTTCTCTCTCTCTCTCTCTCTCTCTCTCTCTCTCTCTCTCTCTCTCTCTCTCTCTCTCACACACACACACACACACACACATACACACACACACACACACACACACACACACACACACACAGATGTCAAATAACACCAAGAAGAAAGCTTAAAGAAGCTTCCAGACGTTGGCTGCTCCCTCCGTTTTCACCCTCCTTCATGTTCTCTGCTCCCTACTCTCAGTCAGAGATGGACCAGAACTGCAGAGGCAGAGGAGGAAACTCTTGTTTCTGCTCCCATGAAAATAAGTGGTCCAATCTGTCGGTACGCCAGCCATATCAATCTGGCACTCTAATCTTGGCTTTGCTTCTTCTAAGGGTCCCTCCATTCCCAGCTTGAGCAGCTCACCTCTCAGTTGATGGCCCAAGTTAGCTTTAAAGAAAAAAAAAAAAAAAAAAAAAAAAAAAAAAAAAGACCCATTATGATTTCATCTGCTTTCCCAGGCACTAAAACTGAAAAAATTCTCATAAAAAATTTGCCCAATTTGCTGCAAAAAACTAATTTGTTGCAAAAAAATTGACATTATGATTTTCTCAGGCTTCCCATATGCCTATTTAATTAATACTATTAACACATCTATCTGCACAATTTCAGAAATAATTCTTGAGCACTGAGTACCAAAGAAAAGGGCACAGACTGTAACAGAGAACTCAACTCAAAGTAAACAAAAGGGTACATGGTTCAACAACTCTCACCATAGACAGCCTGCTTGTCATCAGTATCAGTCTCTAGATATAGTGACCCATTCCTACAGTAAGACATTCATTTCATCCCACTTTATGGGCCATATTTTGTCACCCCTGGTCTTGGCTGTTGACACCCTCACAAGCCCGGAAGCCAGACAGGGCTGAGAACAATGTTTGTGAAGACACCCTGATGAAGTTCCTCTTCTCCAGCAGAAAGTGCGGAAGTGTAACCTTCCCACATAGCACACAGGAGCAGGCTGTTTTTATCCAAAGCGGCTGTGGCCCTGACAATACTGAGGGCTGTCTCAATTTCACTTCAATGCTAACGAAAAGCCCAGCCTTTGTGATGCCAGCATTGGCCCCCTCTCCCCTATGTCTCTCACCTTCTCATAGGTCCCTGCTCTGTTTGTTTATGGGCATCCTCATGACTACAGAAGACTCAAGATAAAAGTCAAATCCAAATGGTCTGAGAAGCAAACGTCAATACAAAGGTTCTCCAACCCTTGAGCTTCATTAAAGTGTCTGTCTTGTAATGACTTTAGATTAACCCAGCCCTTCATTTGCATACAAATAGCTAATGGGCTTTGTATGCCAGCTGTAAGTCCTATGAGGCAAGAGCGAGAAGAAATATCGCTAAACTCACTTCTAGTCCGTATAAGAAGTTCAAGTTGGGTAGTCAGAAAAGAGAATTTTTTTGACACAAAGTGCAGTGCATTTTACCTTACTTCCCCACTCCTCACCAAATCCATGGCAGAGGTGTAGGCATAATTCAAATGAGGAGGATTTTTGTATCCCCTATATCTGGTTGCAGGCCTTATTCTGAGAATCTCTTGTCTCAATGTTGTATAAACTCTGTTCTCCAATTGTCCCCTTCTATGTCAATAAACAGCTTACAGCTAGTTACTGAGTAGGGGAGAGAATAGGGCTGGACTTCCTTCCAGGTAGGGGAGGAAGAATTAGAAGAGGAAGTAAGGGGATTCAGCCACAGGCTGAAGAGGATTCAACTGGAGCAAAGAAAGAACTAAAAAGCAAGTAACTTGGGGATTCTGGCAAAGAAGGAGTCCAGATAACCTAGAGGGTTAAGAACAGACTTAAAGTGTTCAAGATTGTGTTGTAAAGCCTTATAAACAAATATGGAAGAATCTCAATTATTTGTACGATAGGGGGTTAAGAAATAAACTAAGAAAAACCAATGCAATTATATAAAAAATATCTGTAACATAAAGCCTTGAAGGGAACTATCTGAAGATTTGGTCTATACTCTCTAGAATCTTAAAGGTATAGATATTGGTGTATTAGTCACCATCTCATTAAGGTATAGTCCATGAGTGTAGCAGATGTCTAATAAATATTTGTTAAATATTGAGAGATTAAAGAGTATGGGCATGAATGAGTCTCAATAGTTAAGTTTCTCATTGGTGGACAATAACTGACAAAAGAAATGTAAAGAAGGGAGCATTTATTTGGATTGGAAGTTATGTGCATTGTCAATCATGACAGGAAAGTCATGGGGACAAGACAGTTAAGGCAGCTGATCCCTTTGGGTCAACAGTCAGAGAGCAGAGAGCTGAATGCTGGTGCCCATCTCACTTTCTCCTTTTTTATTCAGTCTGGCAATACCACCTAATGGGATGGTGCCATCCATATTCAGGATGGGTCTTCTGAAAACCCATAGGTATATCCATGATGATTCTGGATCAAGTCAAGGTGACAGCAAATACCAACCATCATAATGAGTGAATGAATATCTGAAAATCATAGCAGAGTCTATGACTAAAATGAAAGGAAAAAGCACATTGACTACATAGCAGTGATAATGTACACTAAACACATACACAACTATACCAATGTTGAAGAAATGAATAAATGCAGTAAAGGAACCAAGGTTCTGCTGGCCTTTCCTCATACTGGTTATTCTGGCTGACAAATAAACTCCAAGTGGCCCAGGATATCATCCTGTCTTCCTGTATGGGTTTTAACCTCACATCAACTCCAGAGAAACCACAAACAACACTCTAGAAGGAAAAAATCTCTTGAATTAGAAGTCATTTGGGGTCTTACTTGAGTGGGTGAGAGAGTCTGGTCCCTGAGTATTGAGTTGCCTGTGTCTTTCATGGCCTTCTACCCTTAATAGTTCCACCTTGCTCTTAGTCCATTCTGTACTCTGTAACCCTTGACATGTATAGGAAAGGGATGCTGCTTCCAATAAGCAAGAAGCATCCTTCATATCAGCTTTTCTAACCTTGATAAATCCTGCTCTGACTCACAGGCGAGACATTTACATGTACTTTGAGATGTTCCAAAACAAGGGCTTGAATTGCAGACCCTTTCTCTTCTCCGCTATACTATAATGAGCAGCGTGCTTCCACCAACACGTCCACAACAGCACACATCCACCAGCACGTCCACAGAAGCCGAATAATGAGATACAAGTATAAATGCTCACGCAGACACGAATTTAAAATACTAAATCCAAATGAGAATAATGATGGACTCTGAGCTCCCTCCATCCGCAAACATTCCTAGGCCTCTCCACACACCTGTGAAGGAGACTGAAATGCTACGGACTTCTAATATCCAAGCAATCAGATGAAGGAAGCCAGGACAAACAATCCAGGCTATGTGATTTTCCATATCTATTTACTCAGTCATATTTGGAATAGGGAGGGGTTCCAAGGCAAGGAAATTCCAGAAGGCCCCATACGAGGAGCCAAGTCTTTGATATAAAGTTGCGTTGTTCCTTGCATCCCCGTGCAAGTCTCTCATCACTCCATCCAAATAACATGTCAGAACCACAATTTCCTCTGTTCTTTTGCAAAGAAAACCTGCACAGACACAGAGGGATATGTGTAGGCTGAGTCCCTACCCTCCTCCCTGTCACATGGTTAAAAAAGAGGTCTGAGTCCATCAGTAGCTCAGTTTGGTTTGCTACTGGATGGGCCTGTGAAGATCAAAGAGCCATAAATATCAATTTATGATGAGAAAATTAAAAGAATTAAATATATAGAGCTTGACCAAAAGATGCCTAAAGGGAATACAAATATTCGTGTGTACTGGAAGGGTGTAACTAAATACCAAGAAGTGGACTTTTTAAAGACTTCTCTACATGGTTGTAACATTTGGAAACTAAAGGAAAGAAAAGTGTCGTCTGAGTATTAGGGAACTGTGCTTGCATTAAAGGCTGCTATGCAGAGGGGACTGCTCCCAGCATCACCAGAGGCTGAAGCATCTACAGTCTAATTTGTGTGTGGTGAATGAGCATAGCCGCCACCATAGGCTCATATATGTGAACACTTGGTCCCCAGTTGGTCAAACTGTTTGGGAAGGATTAGGACACATGGCCTTGTTGGAGGAGGTGTGTCTTTGGGGGTGAAGGCTTTGAGTTTCAAAAGACTCATGCCATTCCTGGTGGCTCTTTGTCTTAGCCTCATAGATGTGGATCATAATGAGAGTTCATAGCTGTTCCTTTGCTCCACCATCATGGACTCTAACCCTCTGAGCCCTTCTGCCAATTAAACACGTCATTTGTAGGGGATGTGTAAGCTTAGGGATGGTTACTTTAGAGATTAGATACCAAGGACCCACCATTGTGGTATGATCAGTGCCTTAAGCCGACCTGAAGGTCTGGAACCAACCTCGGTGCTTCTGGCTCTCCTCAAGCCCTCTGGAGAGAAGGTGGGTGGAATTGAAGTAACATGATCAGAAAATGCATTTTACAGTTTTCTCTTGAGCCACACTATATGGCAGGTCCTTCTTGACTTTCTAGATAGAAATAAGTATGCATGGTGAGAACAGCTTTGCTGAGAGTCTTTCAACACATTTATTCCCAGATGGTTCCAGTGCAAACGTGAAAATTCCATATATATATGGAATGAAGACATTTTGATAGAGGTTTGGTTTGATTTTAAGCTAGGAGACTAAGGGAGTATGCTGCTTTGGCTGGAAGCTCTTACCCAGTCCGTTGTTCTACTTCCAAGGAGCACTAAATGAGAAGTTTATAAATGGGGTTGAAATTTAATTGCTTCAACATTTAGAAGACCCTGGATAAGCCAGCTCTCTTTCCATAAGAGGTTTCTTTACATATAAAGGGGGAGTTATATTAGAACAGTAGTTTTTATTGTTAACAATTTTTTTCTTAGATAAGCAGATCTCCTTTAAAAATATATTACCAAAAATGTCTAACAATTAATATCAGATAAAAATAGTCACTCAGGGGGCTGGAGAGATGGCTCAGTGGTTAAGAGCACTGTCTGCTCTTCCACAGGTCCTGAATTCAATTCCCAGCAACCACATGGTGGCTCACAACCATCTATAATGTGATCTGATGTCCTCTTCTGGCAGGCAGGTGTACATGCAGGCAGATAATAATAAATAAATAAATCTTTTTTTTAAAAAGTCACTCAGGGGCTAGAGAGATGGCTCAGTAGTTAAGAGGGCTTGCTGGTCTGTTCAGTTCCCAGCACCCACATTGGGCACCTCACAACCCCTAGTAACTATAGCATCAGAAGATCTGATACCCCTTTCTGGCACCCACACACACATAGCAGACACACAGATGTACACATGCACATTAATAAAAGTAAATTAACTCTTTTTAATCTTCCTAATTAATGTAAACTGAGTAGCCCAGACCTTGTGCACCCCTACTCTCTAAGAAGGCCCTTGTCTCAGGAATTGAGACACCTTGTGGAAAACCACCCTCCTCAGGCAACAGGCAAGGAAGCAGCCAGGATGTGGCTGATCCCAAAGACCGTGATAACGAAGACCATATATTCACACAAATTAGAAATGAGTGCCTCACAGTCTCCTTCAAGAATAAAAATCTTAAAAAAAAAAAAAAAAAAAAAAAAAGTAAGCCCCCAAAAGATAAGTTTTATAATAACAACAGAAACTTGGGTCCCCTAGCCAGGTGTGGGAGTGCGTTTCTGTGAACCCGGCACTTGGGACATTGAAGCAGGAGGGACCTCAAGTTTGGGACAAAGAAATATATGAAAACTTATCAACAACTCAGGCATCACGAAAGCACAAATCAACATATACTGAGACTCTATGTCACTCCAGTCAGAAATCCTAACTCCAAGAAACAACAACAAACGCTGATAAGGATGTGGGGAGGAGCCATAATGCAAATTGCCAAGAAAGCAAATTAGTACAGCCAATATGGGAATAAGTATAGAGTCCCCCTCCCAAGGGGGTGGGGGGGAAACAGGCTCTCCTGTTCCTGTGTAGTCAGCATGGAAGTCAGCATGGAACAGAGGCACTTGCATGGTCACATTGATTGCAGCACAACAGATGAATAGAAAACGGATACATAGCATGCAAAACAGACAATTACTGAAACACAAAGAAAACAAAATTATACCATTTTCAGAAAAGTAGGTGAAACCAGGAATGATCATAATAATCTTGACTTAGAACACAAATACAATACCTGTTCTCTCATAGGCAGAGTCTATTTTTTTTTAACAAAAGACATTAAAAAAAAAAAAACAAAAAAAAAAAACAGACTACCTGTGAAAAGAAAGCAGGCCAGTGAGAAGAGGAAAGGGGACAAGAGAGAACAATAGGAATGAATATGGCCGACAAATATGATGTGCATCATTATTTGGTAAAATGAATATATGCCAAATAAAAAAGAGAATTGTTTCTAAGTTGATACTCTGCATTTATCTCAATCCCCCCTCCTCCTCCCTCTTTATCTGCTTGCTTCATTCGCCCTTTGCCCTTTCTATCCAGACCAAGGCTTGACAGTATGCCATGCCGTATAAATAAGGAAAATATACATTGAAAAGCTAGACTCAATTAAAGTCAGAGGAGTCACATGGAGGCTCTAAGACAGAGTTCAGACCGTCAAGGAGATCCTGTATTTTTCTGGAGTTTCAGTGTCAACGGTCTCAGGTATGCATATACTGGCAAGAGATGAGGGAATTCAAGACAGCCAGATCAGAGGAGGTGGACGCTGCCCTCTGGGAGCAGCCCCTCTCGCCAGCTAGCTTCCCAGTGAAAGGGACTGTTCATTGGTCACTCAGCTTGAAGATGACTCTCGTACATATGGCTTTTAGGCATGCTTCACCCATCAGGGAACCATTTAGAAGTATCAATCAACTGAAAGTACGCACAGCAGTTGGCATGGTCACTCTACTGTAAGTATATTTTACAGATATTATTGGATCTATTCAATCCCCAGTACTAACACACACACACACACACACACACACACACACAACATGGCATGTTGTGTCTTGTATAAAAAGGCATATGTACATACATATTCTTGTCTATTCACAGAATATTCCTAGAAGTATAAACAATGGTTCTGGAGAAAAATCAAAGGAGTGATAGGGAAATGCCTCTCAGAGGGGGAAAGGGGATCTCTTTAAAGGACCCTCCTTAAAAATGCTGATTCGATTTATTTTATAGTGTGCATATATGCATTCAGGAGAAAACAAAAACAAGAATGTTTGCTAGAACAAAATCTGTTAACTTGATGTGTCGTTCAACAAACTGCCATGCACTCTGAAAGTTCAAACCAGCCAACTGTTATAGGAGTGTGGAGTAAGAGGGTGAGTCTGGCTTGGTGATTTAGGGTGCCACAGAAAGCCAGTGTGACAGACCAGACACTTCCTGAGAGGAAGGTGTGCTCAGGAGGAGACCTGGTTGCCAGTGGCGTTGCCCCAGTCACACGATATCTTCTCTCTCCTCGGTCTTCATCCTTAGCAGGATTGTGCCAGCTGGGTGGTCTTTAAGCCTCCTCTCCTGCAAGACATGCTGTGCCTGGCATGTTATGGTAGCAGTCTTGAGCACTGGAGTTCTAATTGCAGCCCTGCCAGCCTGCTACTCACTAGAAATGGGCAACATACTCAGTCTTCTAAACTTAAATTTCCTTATTTGGAAAACACAGACACCCCCCCCCCAACCCCAACCCATCTGTTTTCCAGGGTCTTGTGAAAATGGAGCAGAATACTGGCCTAAATCACCTTCTCAGTGGAAGCCTGACCTCATATGGCCCCACCATTCCAAAGTCCAGTTTTACCTTTTCCACCCACTGTCTATTAACTTCCCCGTCAGGGTTACTTTCTGTCCTGCCATCGTGCTTTATTCTTTCAATCACGAATCACAGAGTCTAAGAAGCATAATGAGTTTGCCTTCTTCCCTCATCCCATGACACTGGGCAGTCTATATTTTTCACGCCCAGTCATTCTCTCTCTAGTCCCTAACAGAGTGGTTGACAAACAGCAACCTATCGAATGAATACATGAATGAAAGTGCTAGCTGTTGTTGAGCCTCCCGATGACTCTAAATTACGCATGGACGGATAGCACTATTCTCCCTGAATATCCACAAGAACGTTAATCTCACTTTATAGCAGCACAGAGCAGTTCATTAATATGCCTGAGTTAGATAGACAGTAGCAGAGGCAAATTATTTTTATTTTATACCAAATCGTGTTCTCTCAAACACTAGACTTTTCCAAGAATTCCCTTGACTGGAGTTACATGCTTACAATTCCTGCCCGGCTCCTAATTACATGCCTCAAACAGCAATCACATCTAACCTCCCATTCTATGATGCATAAATTGTCCCTAATGGGAAATCCTATAACAAATGGGAAATCTCACTGATCTCTGTCACAGCGCATTTATCCCCCGCAGTTGCCTCCTGCTGACCCTTACAAATAAACCAATGTACAGAACTGGAGGCTGGAAAAAAAGGTCCTTTTGGCTTCCTCTTCCCATTCTCTGCCTTGTCACCTGTCCTTCAATGATGAAGGCCAGTCTTTCGTTGTATGTACTCTTCCCCTAATGGTTCAAATTATCAAGTTTGTTGTTGTTGTTGCTGTTGTTGTTGTTGTTGTTTTAATGTCTCAACTACTGAATAACAAATGTTTCTTATCTTTAGGAGTAAAGTTGGATACACTGAAAAAAAAAAACAAAGTCTTCACTGGAGGCAGAAAACAGAAGATAATCTTGCTCCATGCAATATATTTGAAAGATCCCAGTTGAAACCCAGAATTATTCATAATCACCAAATAACAAATAGCAAAAGTGACCAACTGTCATTTAGATTTCACCAAAGTCATGAAAGGGTGGTCATGGGGAAAGTCATCCTGTATTGGGAGAAGGAAACAAGCAAATGAAAAGAAACATTAAAATCCTGGAGGCCCCCAGGGGTCCCGCTCAAACTAAGGCACCAGCCAAGGACAATACAGGAGGTAAACTTTAAGCCCCTACCCAGATCTAGCCAATGGTCAGAACATTCTCCACAGTTGAGTGGAGAGTGGGGTATGACTTTCTCACGTACTCTGGTGCCTCACATTTGACCATGTCCCCTGGAGGAGGAGACCTGGTGGCACTCAGAGGAAGGACAGCAGGTTGCCAAGAAGAGACTTGATACCCTATGAGCATATACAGGGGGAGGTAATCCCCCTCAGGAACAGTCATGGGGAGGGGAATAATGGGAAAATGGGGGGGGGGGGAGGGAAGAATGGGAGGATACAAGGGATGGGATAAACATTGAGATGTAACAAGAATAAATTAATAAAAAAAATTTTTTTTTTTAAATCCTGGAGGCCGATTAGTGGCTCGGTGTGTTGTCATGTTCGATGTCATATAAAGTTTATGAGAATCACTTGCATTGATGTTATTATTACAATGAAGCTATTCAGCACATGTGAATGTCTTGACTGCATAGCCTGCAAAAATACAATAAGCCATAAATAATTTCTCTTCTTTGTTTATTTGTTTGTTTGTTTTGATACACATTCTACCTCTGGAAAAGAGGAGAATCTTTTAGATGCTGAGTTTTTGAAAAGTGGAAGACTTGAATACAACCTTGGCCAGGGTACCAGTGATAGGTGACATTGCCTCAGAAGCACAAAACACAGAATAAGACAAGCCACCAGTATTAAAAAACTAGTTAAAGAAGATGGCTTTGCCCTAGATTGAAAACATCTAGCTAAAAAAAAAAAAAAAAAAAAGAGACAAACGACAAAAAACAAAGATTGCACATTTCTGGTTTGATATTTTATAATGAGATTGTGAGACAAAAATGTCCTTGCTCTCAAAACCCAAACAGTGTATCTAGTCCTTAAAAAAACAATTAATTAATTAAAAAATAAAAAGTTCCATCCTCCCAGTGAATAAGATGTGTGGATTTATTCATCCAAGTCACTTCATCCAAACTCTGGACTTAATTTCCCTCCAAAATAGCCTATAAGAAAACTAAAGCACAGCCCACTGCATGCTGGTCATGTAAGTGGCTGCCAGTGCATCTACATCCACCAATGTCACAGAAGAAAGCTGCAGAATACACTAGCATGTTGGTTCAATGGGTTTTTCAGAAGTAGAGATGAGCAAAAGCAGCCAGTAGCTCCAACACACACAACAGTGTTTTTCAAAGTATGCTGTGTAAGCCATTTTATCATAAGTACCCAGGAGTCCTCTGAAGACCCCAATTTCTACACCATCCCTTTGTGCTAAAATCCCTAGGTGCCATCCCTGCGGTCCAGGAACAAACAATAACCTTTTCCAGGTGAATAATTCACACTCCAAAGTTTGAGAAACACTGAATCATGCAAGCATAGGCACCAGCTCAGGCTTGGGTGCTAGGCTTCTCACATCCAAGCAATGTAGAGGAGGGTGCAGGCAGCAGCAAAGAGGGAGATTAGTCCCACTGAGTCAAAACTATAGCCATACAGGTCAGGAAGAATGGCTTAGTCAGTAAAGCGTTTGCCCTGGGAGCGCAAGGATCTAGTGACAGAGTTCAGGTCCCAAAACTCTTGTGAACACACCAGGCATGGTGGCATGTGCTTATAACTCACTTGAAATCTCAGCATTGTGTAGGTAGATAGCATCCCTGAGGGTAACACTGGGGTTGCCCTATGACTTCCATGTATGTGAACAACCCCCAACACTGAAAACAACAACAAACAAACAAAAAGGAAAAAAAAAAAACCTGTACCATCCAAACATCCCTACTTCTGTTTTTGATAAAATAGAGGGGACTTTGCCAAACACAAAAGCGCACTCTTCCTCATAATACTCTTAAGGATTCCATTATCATTTCAGGTAGAGAAAAAGTTAAACCAGGAAGAGAAGCAGATTGGAACAAACGAACTCTGTGGCGAGTTCTGGGCGAGTTGATCTATATAAAACAGTTGTTTGTTCTGCATCGTTGTCAGCTTGAGTAGCAGAGAGGTATCAAGTAGCTTTCCTGTGGGCAGCTAGACATCCGAGTCTCCGGTCTAAGGAGAGACCGAGAGCTGACAACACATAGAGATGCCAGAAGCCTCACATATAGAAGGTATCAAATGGTAAGCGAGCAAATGCTAGGCCTTTGAAAGCAGCACCAGAGAGGAAAGGTAGCAGTAGGGTCATGACTCGAGAAGAATAAGAAGTAAAACCATGGAAAACATGTCCACATAAAAGAATAATCAATGGCATCAGATATAAGAGAAAAACAATATAAACGAAAACAAATCTACTTACTATGTTAATATGGTAATGGCTCAGTGGTAGACTGTGAGAGATGTGTTCACGTGCTTCTGCAGGAGGAAATCAGGTTGTAATGAACTGAGGACCAAGAAGAGGATGCTGAAGTTGGTCCTTGATGGCTTTTCTCTTTGGAGTGCCCCCTCCCATAGCCAGTTTCACTGCCACTCTACTGCCTTGACCTCCTGGCCTAGATAGGAAGGATTCTTTTCCTCCAAATGCCTGGCGACGAGCCCCGTCTTAGCCCTGTTTCTAACAGTCACGGGCACTGAATCCTGTTCCCCACTCACCTTTCTTCCTTAGCCTTTCCATCACAGCCTGAGTACCAACAACTTTTCCTTGTCTTCCTTCCCAGGATATGATCCTGGTCTCTGATGAGATGCCTCTATAACATGATCCTACATCCAACCATCGAAAGGCTGACCTCTGCCTGCTTTCCCATGGTGCACCATGAGGGCTCCTTGCACTACCTTACAGATTCAAAAGAGTCACAGAGTATGCCCTTCCCCATGCTCTACCGAGACGCAGCTTATTACCCACATCTAACCCCCTCTCCTTCGGTCAGTCTTGTCGCTCCATTAAGGAAAAGATTTCAACCCCACAGTAACTACGGCACTGAATGGATGAGGGCAGAGGCTCTGCTGTGTACAGTTAAGCATTGGAAGCAAGGTGCACTTCAAGGGCCATGACTGTGACATTTAGTTGTGTGGCTGCGCAAGGATAACACCTGGGAGCAGCATCGAGAGCAGCTTTAGGAAAGCAGATTTCAAGAGCCTCGGGTAAGATACCAGCATGAACAGAATGTCTGAGGATCTCAACAGAGAAAATGGAGAATAGAGACCGGGAAATAACCGAAAAGCTAAGTCACAGCTAGACAATCTCAAATGCATAATCAATAAACTAACAAGTGTGAAAGAAAAATACAAATATCATCAAAAATGGTCCAGTCTTATTAGCAATCAAAGGAATGTAAACTATAGCAAGGAGACATTATTTTTATGTAGACAATTGGCAGAAAATTTTAAGATATACTGATTTTAAAAAGCAAGAAAATCAGTGATGGTGTTCTCGAATGGGAGGCAGGGCATGTGTGTTACCATCTTCATTTTTGAAAGCAAACTAACAGAAAAAAATTAAAATACTTCATGGTAACTATTAATAAATGACATGGGAGGAGCATGACATATTTATAAATAAAAAGAGTGGATCCAAGATGGCGGCGAGCAGTGTGGACCGCGTTTGGAGGCTCCAGTGAACAATTCAGGGAATTGCACAGATTTCTGAGCCAGGAACACCGAGGTCCGAACATCACAGCAGCGGGAGTGCTCCACGGTTCGGAGGGACCAGGGTGCAGAGGACCTGCGTGCCCCGGCACACGGGAGGAGCGTGGTTTTTCTCTGATCGGAGCGGCAGCGGCAGAGGCGGCAGCACCAGCGGCACCAGCAGCGGCGGCTGAGGTTTGCAGCTCATAGCCTTCCGGTGGAGGCGATTGGTGTGGTGGCTGGTGGGAATTGCTGCGGGAGAGGGGACTCGGGGCAGGATTTGGGTCGCATGGAGCCTTTGGACCCAGACTGGACTCGGCGGACAGTTCGGCCCCAGAGTCCTGGGTATTGGCCCGTCCCAGCAAGCAATTCTGCCTGAGGCACTAACTCAGCGTGGCCACAGCTCCCCTGCTGTGGCACAGGCTTAGTTGAGCTCGCTGCTCCACACTAGGCACCACCTCAGCTCAGCGGCAGATCCCCTGCGGTGACACAGTCCAGGCGGAGCACTTGTTCCACCACTGGCGCTAACTCAGAGCAGCCGCAGTTCTCCTGCTGTGGCGCAGGCTTAGTGACGTGCTCGGTTCCATCCTAGGCACCACCTCAGCTCAGCGGCAGATCCCCTGCGGTGACACAGCCCGGGCGGAGCACTTGTTCCACCACTGGCGCTAACTCAGAGCAGCCGCAGTTCTCCTGCTGTGGCACAGGCTGGACAGAGCTCTCGGTTCCACCAGCTCTAAGACTCTGGTTGGACACAGTGTGCAGTTTGAATCCAGAATTCCTGGCTGAGATTGGTGGTCAGCTCGGGCCCTGAGTCAATAACTGACCACAGCACGCACTTTGGGCCAAAAGGCCCTAGTGGAGCTTGGTGCGTAGTCCCAGCCCAAAAATTCTGGCTGGACCCTGTGTGCATTTTGGGCCCAAAATCCCTAGCTGAGCTTGGCAGACGGTTCAGGCCCTGAGAATCTAGCTGAGTTCTGCCCGTGGTTCGGTCCCAGTGCTCCTGGCTGGACTTGGCAGGGAACACAGAAGGCTGTGGATACCTTGGCCTGACCCAACGCTCATTCAGAGACCCAGAACAATTGCAGGATCCACAGCAGAGAGGGACTGAGGATCACTGGCTGTGAGAGACCAGAACAACAGGGCTAACCTCCTACCATCCACACCAGTGAAGCTTTGAGCTCGCAGCCTAGGGAAATCGTGAGAAAACAAGTGAATCTATCGTCAGACACCCTCCATTCAACTCTGGAAGCTACCCAACAAAAACAAAGACGGCAAGATGTCTAAAGGACAACGAAAAAGCATACGCAAAAAACCCCAAAACAACATGGCGTCTCCAGTTTCCAGCTATCCCAAAGAAAACCACCCAGAGAACTCAAATACAACGGAAATACAAGAAAATGACCTCAAATCCTTAGTAATGAGGATGATAATGGAGGAAACAAATAAAATTCGTAATCAAATGCAGGAAGACGCAGACAAACAGGTGAGAGACATAAAAGAAGCACATAGAGTGGAACTGGAAAAATTGCAGGAAAATGCAAACAACCAGATGAAAGAAATAAGTAAAACGGTTCAAGCTCTGAAGACCTATAAAGAGGCAATGGAAGAAACTCAGGAATATACAAAAAATCAGATGAAAGAAATCAAAAAATCAGTTCAAGATCTGAAAATGAAAATGGATTCAATGATAAACACACAGACAGAAGAAAAACGAGAACGTGAGACCTCAGAGAAGAAGGCGAGCAACACAGAGGTGAGCTTTTCTAACAGAATCCAAGACATGGAAGAACGAATCTCAGGGCTAGAAGATACAATTACAGATATTGAATCAACCATTAAAGAAAATGCCAAATCTGGAAAACTCCTGACACAAAACATCCAAGAAATTAAGGACACCATGAAAAGAAGAAATTTGCGGATAATAGGCATTGAAGAAAGAGAAGACATCAGACTCCAGGGCCCAGAAACTATTCTCAACAAAATCATAGAAGAAAATTTCCCCAATCTAAAGAAAGAGATGCCTATAAACATACAAGAGGCCTACAGAACACCAAATAGAATTGACCAGAAAAGAAAAACTGCCCGCCACATAATAATCAAAACACAAAACATGCAGAACAAAGAAAAAATATTAAAAGCTGCAAGGGAAAAGGGCCAAATAACATTTAATGGTAAACCTATCAGAATTACACCTGACTTCTCAGCAGAGACCATAAAAGCCAGAAGGGCCTGGACAGAGATCCTGCAAACCCTAAGAGAACACAGATGCCAGGCCAGACTACTTTACCCAGCAAAATTATCAATAACCATTGATGGAGAAAACAAAATATTCCATGACAAAAACAAATTCAAACAGTACCTATCCACAAACCCAGCTTTACAGAAGGTACTAGAAGGAAAACTCCATCCCAAAGGGTCAAGCTACAACCAAAACTACCCAGGAAATAGATAACTATCCCATGGCAAAAACACAACTACACAAACACTCGACTGGAAACAACATCAAAATTAAGACTCTTAACAGTCATTGGTCATTAATATCTCTCAACATCAATGGCCTCAATTCTCCAATAAAAAGACACAGACTAACTGAATGGGTACATAAACAAGATCCAACATTCTTCTGCATTCAAGAAACACATCTCACCCATAATGAAAGGCATTACCTCAGGGTAAAAGGTTGGAAAAAAATATTCCAAGCAAATGGTCACAAAAAGCAAGCAGGCGTAGCCATTTTAGTATCGAACAAAATAGACTTTCAACCAAAATTAATCAAAAGGGATGAGGAAGGACACTTCATACTCATCAAAGGTAAAGTCAACCAAGATGACATCACAATTCTGAACATCTATGCTCCCAATACAAGGGCACCCACATATGTAAAAGATCTCCTAAAAAAGCTTAAACCACACATCGATCCCCACACAATAATAGTGGGAGACTTCAACACCCCACTCTCACTGAAGGATAAGTCATTGAAACAGAAACTAAGCCGAGAAATAACATCATTAACCAATGCCATGGGTCAAATGGATCTAACAGATATCTATAGAACCTTTCATCCAAACAAGAAAGAATACACCTTCTTCTCTGCACCCCATGGAACCTTCTCCAAAATTGTCACATCGTAGGTCACAAAGGAAGCCTCAACAGATACAAGAGGATTGAAATAATACCTTGTATCCTATCAGATCACCATGCTCTTAGGCTGCAATTCAACAACAACAGAAATAACAAAAAGCCTACACGTACGTGGAAACTAAACAACTCTCTGCTAAATGACACCTGGGTCAGGGAAGAAATAAAGAAAGAAATCAAGGAGTTTCTGAAATTCAATGAAAATGAAGAAACAACATACCCAAATTTGTGGGATACATTGAAAGCAGTGCTAAGAGGAAAATTCATAGCACTAAGTGCCTTTAAAAAGAAATTGGAAACATCGCACATAAGCATCTTAACAACACAACTGGAAGCCCTAGAAAAAAAAGAAGCAGAAACACCCAAGAGGAGTAGACGCCTGGAAATAATCAAACTCAGGGCTGAAATTAACAAATTAGAAACTAAGAAAACAGTCCAAAGAATCAACAAAACCAAAAGCTGGTTCTTTGAGAAAATCAACAAGATAGACAGACCATTAGCCAAACTAACTAAAAGGCAGAGAGACAGTATTGAAATCAACAAAATCAGAAATGAAAAGGGAGACATAACAACAGACACTGAAGAAATTCAAAGAATCATAAGATCCTACTTTGAAGGCATATACGCCACAAAATTTGAAAATCTAAGGGAAATGGACGATTTTCTTGAACAATTTCACTTGCCAAAGTTGAATGAAGAACAGATAAACAAGCTAAATAGTCCCATTTCCCCTACAGAAATAGAAGCAATCATCGATGGTCTCCCAACCAAAAAAAGCCCAGGGCCAGATGGTTTCAGTGCAGAATTCTACCAGACCTTTAAGGGCGAGCTAATACCGATACTCTTCAAGCTACTCCAAAAGATAGAAATGGATGGAAAATTACCAAATTCATTCTATGAGGCCATAGTCTCATTGATACCTAAACCTCACAAAGACTCAACAAAGAAAGAGAATTTCAGACCAATTTCTCTTATGAACATAGATGCAAAAATACTAAATAAAATACTTGCAAAACGAATACAGGAGCACATCAAAGATATCATTCATCATGACCAAGTAGGCTTCATTCCAGGCATGCAGGGATGGTTTAATATACGGAAATCCATCAATGTAATCCACCATATAAACAAACTGAAAGTAAAAAACCACATGATCATCTCCTTGGATGCAGAGAAAGCATTTGATAAAATTCAACACCCATTCATGTTTAAAGTTTTAGAGAGATCGGGGATACAAGGCACTTTCCTCAACATAATAAAGGCTATATACAGCAAGCCAATAGCCAAAATCAAAGTAAATGGTGAGATACTCAAGGAAATTCCTCTAAAATCGGGAACAAGGCAAGGCTGCCCACTCTCTCCATATCTCTTCAATATAGTACTCGAAGTTCTAGCCAGAGCAATAAGACAACAAAAGGAGATCAAGGGTATCCAAATGGGAAAGGAGGAAGTCAAATTATCCCTCTGTGCAGATGATATGATAGTGTACATAAGTGACCCTCAAAACTCCACCAGAGAACTCCTAAAGCTGATAAACACCTTCAGTAAATTGGCTGGATACAAAATTAACTCAAAAAAGTCTGTAGCCTTCCTATACACAAATGACAAGCTTGCAGAGGAAGAAATTAGGAAAACCACACCCTTCACATTAGCCACAAGCAATATAAAATATCTAGGAGTTACCCTAACTAAGCAAGTGAAGGACTTGTATGAAAAAATTTTCAAAACTCTGAAGAAAGAGATTGAAGATGACCTGAGAAGATGGCGTGATCTTCCTTGCTCATGGATCGGGAGAATTAACATAGTAAAAATGGCCATCCTACCAAAAGCAATCTACAGATTCAATGCAATCCCTATTAAAATAACTACACAATTTTTTAAAGACATTGAAAGTTCAATTCTGAACTTCATATGGAAAAACAAAAGACCCAGAATAGCTAAAACAATCTTGTACGATAAAAGGTGCTCCGGAGGAATCTCCATACCTGATCTCAAACTGTACTATAAAGCAATAGTACTTAAAACAGCATGGTACTGGCACAGCAACAGGCTGGTTGATCAGTGGAATCGAATCGAAGATCCAGATATGAATCCACACACATATGGTCACTTGATTTTTGACAAAGAAGCCAAATCCATTCAATGGAAAAAGGATAGCATCTTCAACAAATGGTGCTGGTCTAACTGGAGGTCTATATGTAAAAAAATGAAACTGGACCCTTATTTGTCACCTTGCACAAAACTCAAATCCAAGTGGATTAAAGACCTCAACATAAAACCAGAGACACTAAGCCACTTAGAAGAAAAAGTGGGAAAGAGCCTGGAACATATTGGCACAGGAGACAACTTCCTGAACAGAACACCAACGGCCCAGGCCTTAATGTCAACCATTAATAAATGGGACCTCATGAGGCTGAGAAGCTTCTGTAAGGCAGGAGACACTGTCAAGAGAACAAAGCGACAGCCTACAGACTGGGAAAAAATCTTCACCAACCCTACATCTGACAAAGGTCTAATATCCAAAATATATAAAGAACTCAAGAAATTAAACACCACCAAACCGAATAACCCAATTGAGAAATGGGGCTTGGAGCTAAACAGAGAATTCTCAACAGAGGAGTATCAAATGGCTGAGAAACACTTAAAGAAATGCTCAACCTCCTTAGTCATCAGGGAAATGCAAATCAAAACAACTCTGAGATTCCATCTTACACCCATCAGAATGGTAAGATCAAAAATTCAAGCGACACCACATGCTGGCGAGGATGTGGGGAGAGAGGAACACTCCTTCATTGCTGGTGGGAATGCAAACTAGTACAGCCACTTTGGAAATCTATCTGGTGCTATCTCAGAAAAATGGGAATAGGGCTTCCTCAAGACCCAGCTATTCCACTCCTTGGAATATACCCAGAAGATGCTCCAGCACACAACAAGAAAATTTGCTCAACCATGTTCATAGCAGCCTTATTCATAATAGCCAGAACATGGAAACAGCCCAAGTGTCCCTCAGTAGAAGAGTGGATAAAGAAACTGTGGTACATATACACTATGGAATACTACTCAGCTATTAAAAACAAGGAATTCCCTAAATTTGTGGATAAATGGATTGAGCTAGAAATGATCATAATGAGTGAGTTAACCCAGAAGCAGAAAGAATCAAATGGTATATACTCACTTATATCTGCATACTAGCCCAAGGGGCATGTCCCACAAAAGCCTTCACTTACCAGGAAACTGGGACAGAGGGGAAGGCATCCTATTGGGACTCTAAATGAGAGACGCATGGGAGAACAGCAAAATAAAAGGATCCAGAGGGTCCTAGAAATCTACAAGTAGAACAATATGATAGGCAGATTTGGGCCCAGGGGTCCCGCTCAAACTAAGGCACCAGCCAAGGACAATACAGGAGGTAAACTTTAAACCCCTTCCCAGATCTAGCCAATGGTCAGAATATTCTCCACAGTTGAGTGGAGAGTGTGATACGACTTTCTCACGTGTTCTGGTGCCTCACATTTGACCATGTCCCCTGGAGGGGGAGACCTGGTAGCACTCAGAGGAAGGACAGCAAGTAGCCAAGAAGAGACTTGATACCCTATGAGAATATATAGGGGGACGTAATCCCCCTCAGGAACAGTCATAGGGGAGGGGAATAATGGGAAAATGGGGGGGGGGAGGAAAGGGAGGATACAAGGGATGGGATAAACATTGAGATGTAACAAGAATAAATTAATAAAAAAAAATAAAAAATAAATAAAAAATAAAAAATAAAAAAAATAAATAAAAATAAAAAGAGTTTACAAAATGTCAAGTAATGACAGGAGCATGCTTACAGACATTTATATATATATATATATATATATATATATATATATATATATATATATATATACACAATATTATATATATATATATAACATTATAACACATGTTTAGAAAAAGGGATAGAATGAAATGAAAAAAAGAATTGACATGAATTATACCTCGGACATGGAGTTAAGAGAATATTTTGTTCCCTGATGAGTCTATCTTCAAATATTCTACATTGTAAAGTTAAGATTTATGTACTAAGCATGGAGGAAGAGTTCTCAAATTGAATTTTTTTCCTTTAAAGAAAGAGGGAAAAAAGATAGAGATCCCTCCAGAGGACAATCTGGATACAAAGGGGCCTTGCTAATACACTCAGGCCTTTCAAAATAATTCAAAAGAGGAAGAGAAGAGGACATAGCTAAAGATAGGTATAAAAGCCTACAGTGCAAGGTCAAGAAGTTGAAGGTCAATGCTGCTTAAGACTGAAGAGAAAGGACCATTTTTCTTACGTTCAGCCAGACAAGGAAGGGCAAGACTGATGCATACACTGTTCTGTGCAAATGGGTTAACTCTACTATGACAGGATTCCTTAGCCACGCAAGCAAGGAACGCAGCAGGAAAATAATAGTGGACTCAAAATCATCTTCTGACTTCAACCCCAGTCATTTTGGAAGAGTTCGAATGCACACACTTCTCTGTGCACACTTACCACACACCACAGTTCTTTTCCTGTGCCTTTTGGGAATCCCTGAGAGTAATAAATACCAAGCCATCTCATTTTGTGGCTACCATTGTCAGTATGTTCTGCTCTAATCCAACTCCCTGTGTAGAAGAGTCAAGTTACGGTCATCATAGAAGGTGAAGGCCAGGTTGTTGGTTACAATATTGCAAGACTATCGTCAACCTCTGTATTGTAGGCAGTGCTATCACTGTCCACTGTTTGTACCCTCAGTGTCCTGAAGACCTACTATTAAAACACATACCACCTTTTGTGACAGCCCCTGGTCTGCACAGTGCTAGTCTGGTTTCATTGGACATAGATCAGAAGACAATTGAATGATACTTGCTGAACAATGTTCAGATCGCCATTTTATAAAATATCTGGTCCAATAACCTTGGACCAAGTTCTTGGCATCCTCCCTCATTCCCTACTATTCTGTATGGAATTCGGTCCCTGGAAGGTCTACAGACATTGGAATACAGCGGCATTGCTGCGCTGACTCCCAGTATTCTACAGTCTCACACCTAATTATGGAACGACTGCTGTTTAGAGTAAAGCTCTGATTCTTGCTACACCATTGAAAGGAGTGAAAAACCATAACTCTTTTATTCCTATTTTTCTTCTAGTTCCTTTATTTTAAAAAATACTTTTATTCAAAATAAAGCAGGGCTAGGGAAGTGGTTCCATGGTCAAGAGCACTGGCTGTTCTTCCAGAGGACCAGGGTTCAATTTCTAGCACCCATATAACTATTCACAGCCATCTGTAATTCTAGTGCCCTATTCTGGGCTCTGTGGGTACCAGGCATGCACATGTACACAGGCATACATGAGGACAAAACACCCACACACATAAAACTATGAAACAATAATTTTATTTATTTTTTAAAAGAAAGGGTCTTCTGAAAGTGGTGGCATAAGTTTTATTGAGAAGGTTTAACTTAAAACCCAATCTAAATGAAGAAGCCATGAGATATCAGCTACAAACCAGTACCCATACATTTCATATTTAGCTTGTAAATATCTTTAAATAAAATGGTCAGTGATCTAGCCGGGCGGTGGTGGCACACTCCTTTAATCCCAGCACTTTGGAGGCAGAGGCAGGAGGATCACTGTGAGCTCAAGGCCAGCCTGGCTAACAAAGTTAGTCCAGGACAGCCAAGACAGAGAGACCCTGTCTTGAAAACTTAAAAAAAAAAAAAAAAAAAAGGTCAGTGATCACTGGGTTGACACAGAAAAGACAAACCAGGTGATAGGAAAAGAAACAAAATCAATCAAACAAAAAAATTATGAATTCAGCCACCGCACAGCAATGGTGCATGGGTGTGCCCTAATACAGTGGCCTACCATGCCCAGCTACAGAGGAAAGCGCATGAGAAAGAGAACATTCTTTGTAATCGCCTGTTTCCAACCTGAGCTCCAAGTCTTTGGTGGACAGAAACTTGACCACAGTCCTTCCTGAGATAGCCCCCTGTCTCTAGGCTTCTCCACAGCAAGATGTAAGAAACAGGTGGTGTAACTCACAGGTGAGGCAGGAAATTCTCGCACCCTCATTTCCTCTGATAAACCCAGTCGCTATTTTGGTCAGAAGAGGAAAAACCTCATAACCACTCATAGTCCTACAGCAGCAATTTAATTTCATGTTTTTAAGTGGTGTTGTGGCCATACTGTTGTCCAGTGTACCAACATTTCAGTACTTTAAAAGGGTTTTGTGGGTTGGTTTTTTTTTTTTGTTTTTGTTTTTGTTTTTTTTTTTTTGACAAAACTGATAGGTGTTGTCAGGGTACCAGCATATTCAATATATTCATTATCTGGCTAATTATGTGTGTATCCTGCAGGCTCACTCTCTAGCCTTCAAATGCATCTATCTCTACTAGATGAGCCCAACATAATGAGAGTTACGCTTTCTCAACCTGGGTTTCCTTCTATGTAAAAATGAAATGGAGCGGAAGAAGTGGGTCAGTAAGAAGGTGCATGCTGTGCAAGCCTGAGGACAGTAGTTCAAAACGGCAGCGCTCATGGAAGAAGCTGGCACTTCACCATTAACCTGCAATCCCAGGGGCAACATAGGAAGAGGAGACAGAAGACCCCATGAAGCTCACAGGTGGGCCACCCCAGTCTGTACAGCACACATGAAAAAGAGATTCCATCTAAAACAAGGGGGAAAGCAAGAGCCAGTACGGCAGTTTGTTCTCTTGACTCCATACATGCGTTGTAGTACATGCACGTCCACATTCATATGAGTGAACACAAACATTCACACACAGGCACACCTTACATCTAGAAAGGGAGATGATGACAATTTCAAGGTAGTGAAAGGAACGGTTGGCACTCAGCAAGCTATCTTAGGCTCTATCGTGTCTAACAACTGTACGCATCTATGTGCAACTAGCAAAGGCCAGTGGGACGCGGGTAGAGGGATGTGAGCCAACCCCCTATCTTCTGGCTTTAAAAACATTCACTGCATGGTTCTCCACCTTCCACTACCGCACGCCCAACACCCTTTGCAATGGCAGCTTTCGAGGTCACTGAAGCCAGATGTTCTAGGTACCCGACGGAAGCAGCCTTGACTCCCACTTGGAGGAAAGCAGTGCTTTGGAACTGTGCCCAGGCCACACTGGAAAATAATGTGATTGAGAAATAGATAAGCCATTGAGGTTTTGAAGCTTATCTGATGATGCAGTGAAAACGAATTGTCCTAACCCATAGGAGAGTGAATTCCTCACACAGTGTCTGCCATATAAAGTTCACTCAGGAAGTATTTGTGATCTTCGTCGTCGTCATCACCATCATTGTTAGAAAGAACATGTAGGCTTCAGAAGATTTGGAATTAAGTCTTCACTTGTCACAGTAGTAATAACAAGACAAGTCATCACTTAGAATGCCACTTGATCAACAGAGAGCAGCCCTTGTCTCTAGGTTGTAATGAGGATTGTCAAAGAAGGATGGAAAAACATTTGAAAACTGAAATAAGATTGTTCGGCTGTTTCTCATTACGCCTTGTCATTTGCTGCCAATACTTCCAGGTCAATGGTTCTCAATGTTTGGAATGCTACAACCCTTTAAAACAGTGCCTCATGTTGTGATGACCTCAAACTATAAAATTATTTTTGTTGCTACTTCATAACTGCAATTTTGCTACTATTCTGAGTCCTAATGTAAATATCTGACCTGCAAGATATCTGATATGTGATCCCCAAAGGGGCCATGACCCATAGATTGGGAAGCTCTGTTCTAGACCATTCCTTCAGGTGCATGAGGCCTTATCTTTTTGATGAGATGACTAGTCATGTGACTTGCTTTGGACAATAGTGTATGAGGAGATGGTACACATTTACATTTGAGTAGGATGGAACTATTGTTTGTGTGCTAGAGGTCCCTTTTTTCCCTCCCTTTGACATGAAAAAAGGTGTATCGCAGCTGGGATTTGTCCTTCCTTCTTCTAGCCTTGCAGTTACAATTTTGGAGTTTAGGGGCTAGAGAGATGGCTCAGCAGTTAAGAGCTCTTCCTGTATCCATATGGTAGCTTACAGACATGTAACTCCAGTCCCAGGGAATTTGATGTCCTCCTCTATCCTCTGAAGGCACTAGGTACAGGTACATAGATAAAGATTCAGGAAAAACACCTACATACATAAAAATAAATGAAATAATTCAAGATGTTGGAGTTCAGAAAACAATACCCCAAAGTGAAGGCCTAAGGCGCATCCTCAGATACCAACTTTCCTTTCCCCTTGATTTGTCTCTGACCTGTTCCCCCCTCCCTCTTTCTCTGTCTCTCTCTCTCTGTCTCTCTCTCTCTGTCTCTCTGTCTCTCTCTCTGTCTCTCTCTGTCTCTCTCTGTCTCTCTCTGTCTCTCTCTGTCTCTGTCTCTCTCTCTCTGTCTCTCTCTCTCTCTCTCTCTCTCTCTCTCTCTCTCTCTCTCTCTCTCTCCCTCTCTCTCTCTCTCTCTCTCCTCTCACCCCTTCCCCAGTAAATCATACCAACTACAATCTTTCCCCTCCCCCAAATTCAGGCATGAAGCCTAAACATATTACTCCAGTTTCCCCCACCTTTCTGTCTTGAGTCTGACCATAAAAAAAATTAGAAATTATTTGACCTACCTTGTCTGCAGCAGATTGCAAGACCCACCAGCCATAGCAAAAGGATGCCATCCCCATCCCCAGAAGGAGAGGATGCTACAGTCTGCCTCTAGCTTTTTGTCTGGAGTTGAGGCCCCATGTTGGCATGTCTGTTGGTGGCACCCTCATTAAAGTCTTATTCAAGCAGCCATGTACTTCCACGTACTTCATGCGTGTAGCTTCCCTGACATTTCTAGGAGACCATAGCCTCACAGTAGACATCCTGCTCCTATGTTGCTTTGTTTTGTTTTTGTGTTTTTGTTTGTTTGGTTGGTTGGTTGATGGGTTGGTTTTTTGTTTGGTTGGTTGGTTTTGGTTTTTTAAGACAGGGTTTCTCTGTGTAGCCTAGCTGTCCTGGACTTGCTTTATAGACCAGGCTGGCCTCAAATTCACAGCCTACGCCTGCCTCTGCTTCCTGAGTGCTGGGATTACAGGGGTGCGCCACCATGCCCAGCTCCTCTGGTTCCTACAGTCTTTCTGCCTCATCTTCCGAGATGTTCTCTGAGCAGGAGTAGTGTTGTAGATGCATCAGGTGGGGCTGGGCACCACAAGGTCATTTGTCCTCTGCATTCTGATCAGCTGTGGTTTTCTGTAAGGGTCTCCATTCAATTATTTGTAATTACTTGTAACTACAGAATAAAATAAATTTTCACTAAGATGTATATTAACCAAACTTAATAACAAATAGAGTAATATTAATGTTGGTAATGGTGCCCAAGAAGCTAATTTGTAGAGTTTTTCTTCCTTCATGTTTTTCTGACCAGCTTTTCTTCTTTCAATAGCGTATTTGAGGGAGGAAATAGCTCAGATGTGCACATGAAGATCTTCAGATCAGTCACTAAGGTTCGCAGGTTTGCACGAAGAACCAAGACTGAGAAAGAGAAGGTACATTACCAGGAAGAAATCAAGCACCTCACAGTATTGTAGGATATGGAAAATAGTATGTTTCGTGAAAATAGCACTCAGCTTTATTAGAGAACAGAATAGAGGGCAAAAGTGTGAAGTGGTTATCAGAAACAAAGAAACAAACAAACAAACCTGGCCCACAGACTGTTTTGTTTTGTTTGTTTGTTTTGTTTTTGAGACAGGTTTCTCTGTGTACCCTTGGCTGTCCTGGACCCGCTTCCTAGGCCAGGCTGGCCTCAAACTCACAGAGATCCACCTGCCTTTGCCTCCCTGAGTGCCACACCCAGCTTCACAGACTACATTTTATAGAGAAGTAAATCTCCAAATAGTTAGCTTCCAGTGTCTTCTTCAGATAACTGCAAGTCATTTCAATTTATTAAATTTTGCATTAAAAAAATAAATTCTAAAGTGAAAAAAAAAACTGAACTTGATTTAACTCCAAAACAATGGCTAACCTATATGGTGCATGTGAAATCTTGTAAAAGAGAACTGAGGGGAACTTTGGACCGACAGGAAAGGAGGAGAAATTCAGGAAGCTACCATTGTAGGAACACTTAAGTATTTGGATTTAAATATTTGAAAGCTTGTGTTCTGGAATAAGCCCTAGATTTATTCTGCATAATCGTAGGATGCCAAATGAAGGGATTAGGAGTAGGTAAGAAGAGGATTTTCAATAAAGAAATTCTCCCTAAAATTGAATGAACTACTTCGAATTTGTAGTTGAAGACTCACAAAGGGGCACAAATAAGGGGGAGGAGGTCTCCCTCAATCACAGACATAGGGGAGGGGAGAAGGGGGGAAGTGGGAGGGAGGGAAGAATGGGAAGAAACAGGGGAAGGGCTAACAATCAAGATGTAACATGAATAAATTAATAAAATTAATTTTAAAAAATAAAATAAATTGTTCATACTATTTCAGCTCTAATTACTAAAGCCAGGAATTTGTAAAATATATCACTAAATTCCATTTTTACCCCAAACTATAAAGTTAATTTACCAACAAAGCTTTGTGTCATATATGTAGAGAATAAACTTTCTGTTTAATATGAAAATAAAATTTATTTAAAAGAGAAAAAGAAAGAAAGAAAGAAAGAATTAACCTGGATGCAAAGCTCCTTCTGTATTTGAAGAATCGAAATTAATTTCAAGAGGGCAAAACTGGATTCCACCAGCAAAATGCTCTGGAGAGGCTACTAATAACTCACAACCTGCAGTAACGCTAGAGAAAGAGAAGCACAAAGCTAGTATTCCTGGTGTGATTACATCCCCACCAAGGGGATCCATCATTGCTCTGCCATAGTCAGGGCAGCCAATGTACAATTAGGTTTTAAAAGAGGCTGTTCTGTCACAAGTGGACTTGATTTTTTTTTTTTTTTTTTTTTTTTTTTAATGTCACCAAAAGAAAGTCACATTCTTGGGAAGCTGTATTTTAGCCCTGGCATTTCCATTTTTTATTTCTCGAACAGAGGGGACAAATAATTACAGGAATACAGCTCTTCTCGACTGGTGAAGGAAAAATACAGTGGCCAACACAAATATTATAGCACAAGGGCTGGACCGGTGGAGAAATAAGAAAAAAAAAAAAAAATCAGCCTCTCCTGAAAGGTTCTCTGAAAATAAATGGCCATGTCAACCGCAGCCACAGGTGTAACACCACAGCCCAAAGGAGGGCTTTAATCAGCAGATGCTGGCTTGACACACACACACACACACACACACACACACACACACACACACACGTGCAGCTTCCTACCCACCTTTAGCATGCATTTTCTGAAAGTTAAGGAACAGGGGATTCATTCACAGGCAGAAGAAAAAGCAACACACATTTTTAGTGGCAGCCTGGTTGGGCTCACAATTTTACAGATATTTTCCTCCTCTTCTCACAAACACAACTCTGTACTTTGTCCTGAGCTTCTCTTCCCTATCCATGAGGGCGTGTTAATTATGCCTCCTCTGATGAAAGATCTCCTGTATGTCATCAGAGCAACTGTGGTTCAGGATGACAATGGTGATGTTCAACGCTACCATGGAACTATATAAGGCTCTTGTCCTTCAGCACACGCATTTTCCCAAACTTTCCTCTAGCCAGTCTCCTCTTTGCCTTCTCCCCGCCAACACATGCCTTGCAACCCCCAAAACCTCCCTTGTAAGTCACTGTATTATCTTTTATCTCTGTTGAGTTCCTTCAGTCTGAAACTCTTCAGTCTTTTGCAGCCACTTGCAACCAGTCAATTAGCACTTAAACTCAGCCTACTGGTAAACCTTGTCAATGTTCCCCAATTTCATGTCCCCCCACCCAGCCCCAGTTCTTTATAGGCTGTCACCCATACATACCGGGAACTGCCTGTATCTCACTAACTAAAGGTAAACTTGAGTCAGGAGATGGTTCTTGGCTGCCTCAGCATCTCAGAGACAACTCTGAAGCAGTGAGGGCCAGACATTTCTGGATAATGTATCCAGCTTGCCTTCCCCTCAGCTGGAGAGTCCTGAGTTCTGTAGCACACAGTTCCTTAGTGAGGTTCCAGGAAGACTGTGTGTTATTTGCCACAGCAAAAACCTACTCATGAATTTACCAGCTGTATTTTCTCTTCTCTTCTCCCTGCCCCCCTCTCCTTTCTACTCCCTCAACATGCTTCCTGGAATCTGATCCTAAATAAACTTTCTTCTCAAAGTCTTCATGAGGGGGAAACCCAGATCCAAAGATTTCTTTCATTGCTGTGAGGCCGTGAGCCCCATTTTGCTCCAGGTCCTATCAGTACCGCTTGCTTGTCTAGATCTCTTTAAACAGAAGATGCCCTGCAGTCTGACCTGCTTTTGTTTTCATAGCACCTGTGACAATTGCACAACCAAGGTTTATCTATCGTTTAATGAGATGCTAAGCAAGGCTCACCTGGACTCTTAAATTTCCATTACTATGGTTACCCAAGTCTCTAAACAAAGGTTTATCATTTAATGAAATGCTAAGAAAGCTCACCTGGACTCTTAAATTTTCATTACTATTGTTGCCCAAGTCTCTAGAAAGTGATAGAGAAATTAATAGATGAATAGCACTGTTTTCCAAGTCAGAAAACCTATGTGCTAATGGTAATTCCACCTGTATCACTGCTGATGTGTTCCCTGACCAACTCCAGCTACACCAACCTAGCTTGACTACTTTGGCTACCGCCAGCTTGATTTCAGTTCCCTTCAGCTTCTTATGCTCAATAATGCTTCCCACTGGTTTTTATTTTATTCATTGAGTCTTTCATTTCTAATATTTCTAGTTGATTCCTTTCAAACTCTCGATTTGCTAGCTGAGTTTTTCTTCCATGTTGCTAACTTTTTCTTCCACATTGCTGATTTTTCTCAGCAACTCTACTGACTCTCTCTGGCTATGCTCCTGACATTTTTCATGTGATCTGCAACTGAATACATCTGGTTTTGGTATCGTGCTGGAGGTCCCTTAATCAATTGTATCCATGTTCTTGAAACTCTATTGGCACTTTATATATTTGAATTTCTCTGACTCCAGTAGTTGGAGTATGAGCCTTCGGAGGTGCCATGTTCTGGTTTCTTGTTTCCTGTATTTCCATGCTGAAATTTGCATACCTATTAATTTGGTTAATTCTTCCAGTTTTACTTGGTAGTCTTCAACGAGTGACCTATTAATGAATTCTCAAGTTCCAAACCATCCACAGAAGAGAAAACAAATTACACAAGATATAAAAGTACATTTAAGGCTGGGTATGGTGGTGCATGCCTTTAATCCCAGCACTCTGGAGGAAGAGGCAATCAGACTTCTGTGAGTTCAAGGCCAGCTTGATCTACAAAGAAAGTCCAAGACAGCCATAGATCTGCCACAGAGAGAAGTCCTGTCTCGAAAAACCAGAAGAAAAAAAAAAGTACATTGAAAACTGACAGAAGTCCACTGATACATCATTAATGACCACTAAAACATAAAATAGCAAAAGAAACTACAATAAAGCTTAAAGTAATTTAGAATAAGTATAGAAAAAGGTGTTATGAAGGGAAGGCAAGAGACAAAGAAAGAGGTAAGAATAAGGAGAAAATAAATAAAGATTTGTCACTAATTTATTAAAAGTTCAAATATAAATTTAGGTAAATATAAGAAGGGCAGTTTTTGAAATATGCCACAGTCAAAATATACCTAAATATTACAGAGATAGAGAAAACAGAAGAAATAAGAGGAGGAAGAGGAGAAAAAGGAGGAGGAAGATGAGGAGGACGAGAAGGAAGCACTGGCCGCAACTAACTCAAGCAAAAAGGCTGACCAACAATGAGAGCAATGTGGAAACAAGACTTGACGAATGCATGAATGGGAATAAAACAGAATGTTATTCTCAATACAATGTAAAAATATGTATTAACATGTAATAAATAGTGAGGAAAGAGGAACCTCAAGGGCCCATCAAAGGTGAAGAGACAAATAGGATGAAGTGGGGGAGCAGTTGGGTCCTAAAAATTTAAAGAGTGCCAGTGATGTTCACTGGGCTCAGAGGTAGATGTCAACTGAACTTACGGGCCTTGACATTCCTGTGGTTCATGCTGAGTGTGTCCTGGACAGGCGTTTGATGTCTGCCAGAGCTGTACTCACTGTAGAAGTGTCCTTTTGCATACCAGAGGCCTCTGCTGGCCACATGCAGCTTTGCAGGGTTCTCCCACCCTCCTGAGAAAGCCCGGATCCAAACCATCTGGGATGACTGGGCTGCTAGAGATTTTTTCCCAACCGTGCTGTGACTGTGGGAAAATACCTCGGGTTTGAGATGTGCACAAGCAGAAAGCCTATCTCCGTACTCTCAAGATACCCTCAGTACTAGTCACCTTGCTGGTGGGAAACGGCTGTGGGTATCAAATACATTATGGGACTCGGGATAGCGAATGGTAGGTAAGTGGTTCAACAGGTTGATCCACCCATTGGCCTCAGGCATATCAAAAACTCCAGGGTTGTTTACTCTGCTGAGATCTTCTTCTCACCGCCATGAAGAACAAGCTGCCTTTCTGTATTCTTTTCACTGCTTGGGTCAAGCTGTCTGCACTCATTCTGTCAGCATCTGGCTCTTCCGCTCTCTGCAAGCGCTTCCTTGGGTCTTCTCTCATCTGGGAGCTTTTGCAGGCCAAAATGAGTGTCCCTGGGCTGTGATGGTTCCCTATTCTTAGGCTGCCTATATAGATCATTTTCTACAAAACAGATTATCTTTCAATATGTCTCTGGGAGAGCCAGAGATATGGCTCAGTGGTTAAGAGCATTTGTTCCTATTAGAGGACCCAGGTTCTGTTGACAGTGCCCAAGTCAAGCAGCTCATAATCACCCATAACCCAGCTCTGGAGAATCCAATGCCCTCTCCTGGTTTCTGTGGGCAACTTCACGCACAAGGCGTACACACACACACACACACACACGCACACAGAGAGAGAGAGAGAGAGAGAGAGAGAGAGAGAGAGAGAGAGAGAGAGAGCCACGTGCACATGCACACACACACAAAATAAAAATAGAAATAAATCTTTAAAAAATAAAGATGGCGCCTATTCACTGCTCTCTATGTCACATAAAGTGTCACACAGGAGTCCCCTGTACTGCTGAGTCACCATCTACCAGCAGGATCATGGTCTCAACAAAAGCTACAACTGGATTTGAGGCTTGTGAAGACTGAGCTCATCCTGAGGCAGGGCTGCCTGCCTCTCGGTGGCTTCTCTTTCTGAAACGCTTTTTCTCCTTTCCCTCACCTCACAAGTGACTCGCCTAGCTGGCACTGCTCGGCAGTTTCCAGGTTTCCTGTCACTGGTTTTGCGGATTTCCAAAGTACTTCCTCTCTTTGGAAGAATATCTGTTTGGGTTTTTTTGCTTGTTTTTTTTGTTCGTTTGTTTGTTTTGTTTGTTTTTGTTTTTCTAGAAAGGGATTCTCTGTATAACCCTGGCTGTCCTGGACTCACTTTGTAGACCAAGCTGGCCTGCCTCTGCCTCCCGAGTGCTGGGATTAAAGGCGTGCGCCACCATGTCCAGCTATTTATTTATTTATTTACTATTCTGATTCCCTCACCAAGTTACACAGAGGTAGTATCTAAGTTGCCATTTTTACCCAAAAGCCTCTGGATTAAGCATTACTTAATGCTGCCTGGGATATTCTGCCATATTCTGTATTGTATGTCTACTATAAATACTTTTTCTCAGTCTGACTTATCTATTCATTTTCTTTATTTTGGGGGGTTTTTAAAATAACATTCCATTTTTATGAAGATTCCAAATTTTTTTAATTATAGAGATCATATTTAAAGCATGCTGGAGTGGGGAGAGGGATTGGTCAGTAAAATGCTCACTATGCAAGCATAAGGCCCTGACTTTGATTCCCCAGCACCTATGTAAAAGCCATGGACAGAGTGAACGCCCTATAATCCCCGCTGCACAGGTCCACCAGTCTAGTAAAACAAGTAAACTTCACATTCAGTGAGAGACCCTGTCCCAAAATAAAAAAATAAGGATAAAATAGGGAGCTGGACAAGTGGCTCGACAGTGGACCGGAGCTTGGTTATTATAGCTCACATCAAGTAGCTTACAACCAATGCCAACTCCATATCCAAGAGATCTGACACCCTCCTCTGGCTTCTGTGGGCACCTACACACACACATACACACACACACACACACACACACACACACACACACACACACGCATGCATGCACACTCATACACATAGACACACATACATACACACACATACATGCATGCACATACACACACACACATGCATGCATGCACACTCATACACACACACACGCATGCATGCATGCACACTCATACACATAGACACACATACATACACACACATACATGCATGCACACTCATACACACACACACATACATGCATGCACATACACACATAGATATACATATACACATATGTAATGCATACATGCAAATAGACACACATACACATATATACACACATATATAAACACACACAAATGGATATAAAATAAATCTTTTAAAAAATTAAATAAGCAGTATGGAGAACAACTGAGAAAGATGCCTGACATTGCCTCTGGCTTCCACATGCATACACACATAGCTACATGCACCCACACAGACACATGCACACATATACAACCATCAACACATGCATGCAAAATCCTTTTTTTAATATGTTTTTAAAAGTGTGTGTGTGTGTGTGTGCGCGCGCGCGCGCGCCATAACGCCAATGTGCCAATCAGAGGACAACCCTTGGAAGTTGGTTCTCTCATGCTACCTTATGTGAGCCAGGGATTGAACTTGGGTGATCAGGTTTGTCGGGAAGTGCCTCTCCTGTAACTTCATTCCATCAGGCCCCATTTTATTCTTTCAACTGCAACAATATATTATATGTGAAAGAGGCTGGATAATCGTCACCAATAAGAAAAATAAATATATGTATCCAATTTCATAACAGAGATTTTGGAGCATCAGCAATTTTCAGTTTCAATGAAATGCAATTTATCAGGATACGTTCTTTGTACACCCTGTCCAAGAAGCTTTGCCTATGACACCGAGACATCTTTCCATTTTCTCTTGGAGATGTATGACGTGTGTTTTATATTCAGAACTAAGAGCCACCAAAAGACATTTCTTATGTATGCAGTAAGAAACGGTGGGTTTTCTTTTTCACCAATGTGTCTCTCCAGTCTTCCCAGCAACATTTGTTGGAAGGGCTGTTCCCTGTGACATGGTGGCTAAAAGCATTGATCAGAAACCTACCAATCATACTGGGATGTACCTACATTTGGGCATTTGCTCTTCTGTTGATTCTAGTTAATAATCCATGAGCTCATTAAAAATTACAGCACATAGACTAATGTAATGTGGCAGGTAAGGTCAAACCCTGAGGTGCTCTTGAGCTGAACCAGCATCCCTACTGTGTGTCTCCTATTCCCCAGAGAGCACCACTTCCCTTACCTTTTACAGAAGAGTAAACTATGTGGTCGCGTGCTCTGTAGGCTGTCCCCTTATTTAAGTTTGCATGTTTTTTAACACTGTTTTTTTTTACTGTTTCATATACATATGTAATCTACTGTGGTCATATGCTTCTCCTGCTCCTGATGACTCCTTTCGTCCTAACTAGCCCCTCCCAATATCCAAGATTTATTTTAGTTTATTTCTATCACTGGGGAGCATGAGTGCCACAGTGCAAGTGTAGAGGTCAAAGGACAGTTTTGTGGCATCTGTACATTCCTTTCACCTTTACATGCACTCCAGGGATTGAACTCATCTCTCTAGGCTTGCACAGTAATAATTTTTACCAATTAAGCCATCTTGCTGCCTTTCCCTTCTTTTTTGTGGTGTGTGTGTGTGTGTGTGTGTGTGTGTGTGTGTGTGTGTGTGTGTGTGTACACATAAGCAAATCTTGTTGCTGTCTGTTCATGACTGCAATGGCCATGTCATATTAAGAAGACATCTTTTCACACTATCTCTCACCAGTCTTTGGTTCTTACAATCTTTCTACCTCTGGGCCATGCAGTGGTTGGTATAGCTCTTTCTTTTGTCTTTTTTTTTTTTATGACCAGTCTAAAGCTATGGACTGGGAAACGAGCTTCCTTCCTTCAAGATTATCTGGGTAGAGGGGTGGCATGTCTAGTCAAATGAAGAACCAGCAGCCATCATCTGCAGTTGCAGCAGCCATGGGGTCAGCAAATGTTAGAAAACATTGACAGAACCCACATGAAAGGCTGGAGGGAACTGTTCTGGGTCTATTTTTAATAAAAGAACCAGCAGGGGTGTACATTAGTATAAGTCCAGTGTGTATATTCCGTATATTATATTCCGTATATTCTGGAAATGGCTATTTTGGGTTTTAATTGTTTTTTTATATATTTCAACAATTTTAGATAAATAGACAGTTACCTTTTCCATAAGTGTAGAATAGGAATTTCCTATAAGCTTCTACCTAGCTTCCTCTATGTTCATCATCTTGCATAACCAGTGTACAGCTATCAAAAGTAAGAATTAATATTGGGGCAAAACTATTAACTAAATGATGAGCCCTAAAAAGATATTAATAATTTTGCCGCTAATGCTCCTTCCCTGTTCTGGGATCAAGTCCAGGATGCTAACAGGTTAGACTTACTTACTTACTTTCTTTCTTTCTTCTTCTTCTTCTTCTTCTTCTTCTTCTTCTTCTTCTTCTTCTTCTTCTTCTTCTTCTTCTTCTTCTTCTCCAACCTGTGACAGCTCTTTCACAACCTTGTCTTGCTTTCATAACCTTGAGAGTTCTGTGTGCCCCTTAATTCATGTTTCCCTATGGTTAACTTGCTGTTGCAGATTTGAGGGAGGAAGACAGGAGAGCTAAAGTGCCTGTCATCACACTGGAGGAGGCTGTGCAGGGCATCAGTATGTCTAATGATGTCCTTAGGGCAAGCTGGTATCTGCAAACTTGTTCTACTGTGAAGCCAACACTTGTCCTTCTCCATGCCTGATGTGTTTTAAAAGGAGGAGGATGAGGAGGAGGAGGAGAAGTCATAAATCTATCCCACACCCAAGAACAGAGAAGTTAGACTGCACCTTCTGGGTGGAGGCATATGGAAACTGTGGACATTTGTTAAAGACACTAGATCACTAAGGACTTGCATGGGCAACATCCACACAACAGAAACCCTGTGCTTTTAAAGTTTGATCCCTGCCTTGACCATTCACATGCACATCTCGCCATCAGTTACCACCTCTGTGTTCTAACAGTGGTTATTCAGTTTCCTTTATCCATCCACATTTAATAATTGCAATCATTTTGTATGGAGGAGTTATTTTTATCCTGCATACATTTATTTAGTTAGTTAGCTAGTTATATCAGCCTATATTCACAGGTGTTAATTTTATTCTTTAATGTCATACCCAAAATTCCCTTGGAAAATTCCAGATTTTCTTCTGAACGTTTCTAGGTCAAGTTGTATATTTTCATGAAAGCTGAGCCATGTGTGTCAAGTTGGTATATTTTCTTTTTCTTTGTTTTGCATTTGGGCATTCAGTTGTTCTTGAATTGCTTACTGAAAAGACTATCTACTCTTCAATGACTGGCCATTGATATATCCCAAAATAATTGATTACACTCATGAGGGGTCTCTTTCCGGGCTCCCAGTTCCGCTCTGTTTCTTCAGCCATCTACTGTTTTAGTAATTCCACACTGCTTCCACGGCTATAACTTCATGTCTTGAAGTGAACCATGTAGATCCTCTAACTTTGCTCTTCTTTGCAGACTTGGTTCACAGTCAAGTGTGCTTCCTTACCCACACTACTTGGACTTCTTATAACATGTGTAGAGGATAATTACATCACTTCCTCCCATCCCTTTCCCCATCCAACCCTTCCCACATATCTTGACCTGCTTCCTCTCAAATTCAGTGCCTCTTTTCCTTTAATTTCTGTTATATGTGCATATGTGTATATATAAATGCATATATATTTCTAAATGTAAAACTACAACCTGACTTGTCCACATAATGTTACTTGTATTTGCTTACAGGCTGACTGTTTGATAGTGAATAATCACTTGGTGTGCCCTTCGCTAGGGAAGACTTTTTCTCTTGCTCTCACTATTCCTTAATTGCATGTAGTTCACTGTCTACAGCTGAAGCTTTCCGAGATTTCTCCCTCCTACACTGGCACGTCTGTGGTGTCCTCCTTTTCCAGGTCTAAGTTAGGTAGCCATGTTGGTGAGACTTCCTAGGTGTAGCTTCTCTGACAGTAGTAGAAGACATAATCTCAAAGCAAACTTCCTGTTCCCCTGGCTCTTACAATTCTTTCCCCCTGACTGTTACACAATGATTCCTAAGCCTTAGGTCCCAGGGTTGTATTGTACATCTATCCATTGTGACTGGGCTGCACAACTCTGCATTTTGATCAGTTGTGGTTTTCTGTAATGATCTCCATCTATTGCCAGGAGAAGGCTCTTTGATGAGGGGTGAGGACTACACTCACCTGTTAGTATAGGGTTAAATATTTATAATGGAGTCAGGATTGTGCTGGTTTAGTGAAATGGTAGTTACAGGTTCTCCTACAAGATGTATGACTTCACTCCCCCTGGGTAGTTGACTAAGTTTCCAGTACAGGCCATGGTTTTGCCTGTTGAAAAGACTTCAAGTCAAGTTAGAGAGCTGCTGGTTACTGCCAAGATATGTGTGCCACTACTGCACCCATGGTATGCATGCCATGCTGTCCACTGTCCCACACAACTTTTAAAACCAGTTTACAATGTCAATTAGAAAATCTGAAAAGGCATTTCAATTAATATTGTATTAAATGCATTCAAGAATCTTCTAAGTCTTGAACACAGCAGATCTCCCTGCTTATTGGATCTTAGATTTTTTTTTCCTTTCATTATTTTTCTTTTCAGTTTTCAACATATAGATCCTGCATATATTTGTCAATTTTATATATAAATATTTTGGTGCTATTCAAAAAACTTTCATCTTTTAATTCTCAAATTCCAAATATCACTGTTAGCCTATAGAATACAATTGACTGTTAGTCACTGACCTTGTATCCGATGACATTACTAAGCTCACTAAGAGTTCTGCAATCTTTTTAGTTCATTCTTGGGATTTTTCTGAAAATCACAAAATCTTCTAATGGAAATAGTTTTATTTCTTTCCTTATATATGCCATGCCTTCATTTCTTGTCCTATTGCCCTGGTAGGCACTCCTGAGGTAATCCTAAGTAAAAGTGATAAGAAAAAAAATCATGGACTTTTTTTCCCTGCTAATCTCATAGAAAGAAATGGGAATTTTTACATGAGATGTTACTTCATAATCATATGCTACTGAGACCAAAATATTTGGTTAATTAAGGGAGAGCCTACAGAGTCATCATTATAGGAAGAAACTTTAACACATTTTCCTTTGTCTCTAGGAGATAGAATTGGAAAGATGTTTCAGAGAATCTGAACGTAATAATCTGAATCATATCTATCTCTGTATACAGACAAATATCAAAATATGTAAGTATGCAAATGTGATGGCCCCGACCTGCCTTATGGACTCTGAAAGACTCTTTCCTAGGAAGGGTTTTATATTGTACTGTCCACATCACTGAACCCCAAACTTCCCCCGATAAGTAATGTCCATGAACCCAGTGCTTTGAATTCCTCAGGCTTCTCTTGTTTACAGAAAGGCTTACTCAGCTTCATAAGTGAAGGTCAGGTACACTCTCAAATGCTCTAGAGAGAAAGGCAGGTACAGAGAAAAGAAACTAAATACCTCCTTCCTCTGCACTCAGTCCTTTCATTAAGATGTATCACCTGTCAGTAAATAATTAACAAAAATGCATGCATATGTTCACCACAGGACACACCCTCAAGTGCTTACAGAAACACTGTTCATAAATGACCTTGGTTCAGGTTTGTATTGCTGCCCAGGGGTTGCACCACCCATCACAGGCTGGGTCCTCTCACGTCAATCATTGATCCCGAAAATGCCCTACAAGCTTGCCCACAAACCAACCTGGTGAGTAGATTTTTCTCACTTGAAGTTCCCTCTTCCAAAACAACTCTAGCTTTTGCCAAGTTGACCAAAATAAATAAAATTAAAATACTGAAATGATAAAATAGGATATCGCGCAAAAGAAACTATAGAAAAAAATCTATATGCCTCTCCCATCTCTAGCTATAGTAGACATGTCTAATACTTAAAGCCTTAGGGGGGAAATGAAGCAGGGTCTAAAACCTTTAGTCAGGATAAGTAATATTTTAATGAACTATTTTAAAATAAAATTAATACTAAAAGTACATGAATAGGACATAATCAGTTTTTAAAAAAAAATAATGGCAGAATCAGCATTACTAAATTTTTCTCCCTGTCTTGGGTTCCAAGATGGCAAAGCATGGAAGTGGCAGAGTAAATCCATCAGTGATCATACACCCTGGAATGCCTGACAGCAATGAGAATGAATTACAACACACAATTACATGGACAAGTCACATATATAGGAAGCTGAGTGCAAGGGCCAAACTCAAAGTGTGGGTACTAGAAATTCTATTTACATCAAGTTCCAAGGCAGCCCAGTGCTAATATAGGATGTCAGAATTTGGAATACTGCCTGAAGCTGCATAAAGTGGGTTTCTTAACTCTCAGAATACCCCACTTCTTAATCTAGCTATTACATGGATTTTATGGAGCGCATCCATCCTGTATCAGTTTGATAGTTTTTTTAAAGTGTTGTCTTACTCGGAAGCTAAGATCTACAGAAGGAACTATTTTGGGGGCGTATCACCAAGAGGAAGAAGAAGAAACGCAATCAGAGCTATGTGGGGCAATACCTGGGGCACTGCTTTATTTAAGGGCTTCTGTCCTTGGCTAACCCTAAGGCCAAAATAAGTCAAGTGAACTCTCTATTAGTAAGCATGGCTAGCACCCAGCCAACACCATGTGTTGCACCCATTCAGATCACTGGACTGTCAGGAGCAAGCCCTCCACTGGGCCTGATTTGCCAAGTGTTAATTACAACGGCTGCTTGCTCAGATTTTTCTGGGAATTGGACAGCATGAGCCAGATTTCATCCAAACCCCAAAGAACCTTTCCTCTAGAAACCAGACCCTGCCCTATCAGATATGACAAGGCTTCCAAGAAGCATGTAAGACAAGCATCTAGGAAAAAGAAGCCACTGGCCAGCCATGCCAACACTTACACAGCTGTCAGTGTGACCAGCCCAACGCCCATGACTTAGAGCCATGAATCACATGGTGGGACAGGAGCCATTGGACATATGAAAAGGCTATCTCAGAATATGACTTGGAACCAAACATGACAAATTGTGTTCTAGTTCCTTCAAAGGAGCACAATCCTCTCTGGCTTGCAACAAGGCCATGTTTACATAGACCTTCAGGAAGAAGTAACCTGCTGCTTTGGGTGTGAGTGGTCCCCAGGAGAAGAGAGACAACAGGAATAGAGAATGGCCTGAACATGTTTTCCTCTTGGGTATCAAGGAATGCTATCAATGCTATCATGGACTTCTTCAAAGGTAAATGACCAAGCACCCATTCTCCAACAAGCAAGCAACCTGCTCATGGTGCTACCTCCAATGCAATCTCTCGAAGCGGATAAAGGCTGCAATATGGATGGCCCCTGAAGACCGTCAAGTGAAATGAGCCAATGAAGAGCACAATGCTCTTAAGAGTTCATTTTCATAAGTAACTATCTAGAATTGTCAAATATAGAGACAGAATGGTAGGTAGGGTAGGGAGCTTTTAATCAATAGGGTTTCAATTTGGAAAGATGAAAGAAATCCCAGAGATAGAGCATGGGGACGCTATATAGCAGTGTGAACATTGAACTTCATACCTAAGAATGGTTTAAAAAGTATGATTTACTATATGTATTTTTAAGTGGCTATGGGACGTTACACTCCCAACCATTCCTATCTCCATGCTGTGAAATCTGTTTTTATGAAAAGAAAAAAAAAGGGTGGGGGGTGGGGAGAAAGTCCCAATTGTTTGTTTTTACTAGTGAAGACTCAAGAGCCAGGTGGTGGGGTGAAAACCTGCTAGCTCAGAGAATCAGAGAAAGTGTCCAGCTAAGTTTCTGGCTCAGCTCATGTCCCAGAGAGAAAAAGCCAAAAGCTAAAAGTCAAAGAGCTAAAGATAAAGAGCTCCTCCTCCTTCTCCATGCTGTCTTAAATACCCTTCTCTCAAAGTCCCTCCCTTCTACTTAATCCCCGTTACCTGGCTTCTTGCTCTGCCTCTTGACCTAGGGTTAACTTTATTAAATCCTGTGTACAGAAGGCTCCTGGATTAAAGGTGTGTGCTGGGACTGAGCCACACCATAATCACCAGCTTACAACAAACAGAAAGTTCTTGCATTAAAGATATGCATTAGGCTGAGCCACACCAAACAAGAAACAGGTTTTTACAGTTCACAATCTCAGGGTTCACAACGGGATCAAATATCCTGCAACAGAAATCACCTTGTCCTCTAGCAATTACACTGTGTGCTGACCTGGATCTATGAGTTGATTCACTTGAGTTTCTTCAGAATGAACATTTGAGCCAAATGAGCCTCTCTCTGTTCTTCCAATAAAACTCCTCTCTACACACCTAAAGGGAAAGTGACTGGCCATTAGACTCACATTAAAACATTGACCCAGAGCATAAAATAAATCATTCAGAAGGGCAATCCTGAACAATATGAAAGGAGGCTGGGTAGCCAAGCCCAAACAGAGCATCAGCGATACTTTCTTCATCCCATTTCATTTCCTTAATCTTTTCTTTACCAAATGGCTCTTCCTCAAATTTTTCCTCAGGTCCCCTGACAAGGAAAAACTTGTTCTAAGAGGGAAAGTCTACATCACACTCCCACAGAAGTACAAAGTGAAAGTTCTAACTTGTCAGCTCTACCAGGGATATTACCCCCACAGATTTTATGTAGAGCCTGACCTAAGAAGAAATCTGCATGTGGCATTCGTGGAGTAAATAACAACATGGTAGAGCAGGAGGCGGGACTCTGGAGCACGTGTTTAAAAGGCATGGACTTCTCATCTCTCACCACATTGGGCTTTCCTTCCAGGAAGATTTAGTTCTCCCAGAGCCCACTTGTAGTTGTTGGAAAACAGAGAGAATGGCTGCTTTTTGGCATTTCTATATGGAATAGAAAGTCTCACCAAATCCTTATAACTGCTTTTGTATAAAGAAGAATATTGTTGCTCATATTTGGAAAGTACAGAAACACATGTCCACATGAAAGAGAAAACAACTGATTTTTCAATGTATTATAAATACATGATAATCTTGACCCTGTTGGTTCTCATTTTCATTTTTAGGGTGATTTTGGTAGATTTCGTTTTTGTTTTACATTTTCACATTTCTCTCTTTACATTTCTAATTTTCTCTGCTGAATCCAAAATATCAGGATCCACAGATGCCTCAAAAAGAGTATAAAAGTTAGAAGCCTAGTACAGAGTCAGAAGATAGAATGTAAGAAACCACCACTTATTGCATGTAAAATGAATAAATGAATTATTTTTTAAAAACACCACTTAGAGTTGGGTAGTACATATGTGTAAATGTGTGTGCACACATGTGAGTGGGTATGCCTGTGTGTTTACAACTTTTAGTCTTACATTTGTGTGACAACAAAGATTAGCTGTACAATAAAATGTTTAAAGATGTTCAAAAAACATAAATCTGTACTAAGAGCTGTGAATGCAGGATGGTTAGGTCTGAATCAAAGAAAATATTTTTGTAAACCTAACTGTACCTATCCTCCTAATATTTATGATTCAGTAAACACCCATTCTGCAATAAATATATGTTAGGCACTGCAATGCGTTTGGAGATACAAAACTTAATAGGATTCAGCCCTCCTGCTCAAACAGCTCACAGCCCCATAAAGGTTATGGTCTGGCAGACAAGCACATGGGTAACATGTTCAGTAATGATGCAGAGATGGATGGACCCAAAGCAATGAGGTCATAAGGAAGGGCGTGCCTCATACCAAGAGACACTCCAAGCAGAAAGGAAGAACATATTCAAGGACGCAGAGGCCTGAATAAATGTTTCACTACAGGGTAACAGCCAGTGGTTCCCAGATGAAACAGCAGGAGGCATTGCTACTCGAACGCCAGGGCCACAGGAGCACCCCCCCCTTTACTCTCTAAAGAGTCCCTTTCACCTCTTGAGCAATCGGAAGCCAGTGAAGGATTTTTAACCCAGCGTCAATACAGCACATGCCCAAAATGTCCTAAAGACCATCTAGATCAATGCTGTGGAGAAACTGGAAGGAATCAAAAACGAAAGGCTCACCAGAGTGTCCGCAGTTGATGAAATGAGAGAATGGTGTTTGAACAACAGATGCCAGACACTTTGTCGGGAACGCTGCCAGCGTTGGGAATGGGAGGACCAGAAGAGGCAGTATGTGGGGCTCACATACTAGATGCCTGTCCATCAAAGGAAAGGCGCGTTTCCTCTTGTGAGTGAAAGGGCACAGCATGGTGACACATAGGGATTACAAGGTCAGGAGGCCACAGGCAATCGACTCTTACTCCCTCAGCTGCATCTCACCTCCTGCTCATGAGGCCTCAGCATACAGAAAGCCCTTCTGCATGCTCCGTAGTCTTCATCCATCCTCATTGCACCAAGGCAGGCTGTGCCCAACTGCTGTGTACGTGCTTGTGTGGGACTTTTATTGGTTACTCAAATGTAATTCCAAGTACCTTGTCCTCACAGAGCAGCACTCTGTCATTTTTAAGACACAATGAGAGCAGCTGGGCCCGTAACAACTCTTGAAACCCATAAATGTCCCTAACTGAGCTGAAGGTCAAGTACTGCTGAGAGTCTAGCTGGGTCATCTGCCACACACAGCCACACACAGCCCGCCTGCACCAACCCAAGCCACCCAGTCTCTCAAGAGCATCAGGGTATTCTCTCATCTCAAGTGTCTTTGGGACTAATTGCCTGCAGGCCACAAACAAAAAGAGCCCATTAATGCTCCCTACCTTAGAAAACTCATCTCCTGAGTTTTTTTTTTTTTTCACTAAAGCCTTTGTCTCTAATTGCACTGAACGCTGCCGTCTGACTATTTATCAAATCATTTTGATAACAGAAAGCTACAAGAGATCTGAATGTCCAGCAATAGGACAATTAAATGCCATCTATATTGCAGACAAACAGGAGACACTAAAAATTCTGTTTCATAAATGTGGCTATGGACATGAGTATACACTGACTACAGACTCACAATGGTACACGACCGCATGAGGACAAAGGCCCTGCTTTGTCCACCAGAACAACCTCAGTGCCAGAAAGGGACAAGGCACTCAGAAGGTATTCGCTAAACATGTACTTATTGAATTCAGCTAAAAAGTAGGAAAAGCATATAACAAAGAATTATAGCACCAAATAGCATATATATTTCATATAGCACCAGATCTAGAAAGAAATTTGTCAATATGCTATGAATAGTTTTCTCTGGGTGGGCAGCCATGGTAATTTTTTTATTCACTCTGATGTTCTTCTGCTCTTTTCTCTCTCTCTCCTCTCTCCTCTCTTCTCTCTTCTCTCTTCTCTCTTCTCTCTTCTCTCTTCTCTCTTCTCTCTTCTCTCTCTCTCTCTCTCTTCTCTCTCTCTCTCTCTCTCCTCTCTCTCTCTCTCTCTCTCTCTCTCTCTCTCTCTCTCTCTCTCTCTCTCTCTCTCTCTCTCTCTCTCTCTCTCTCATACACACATACACACTCTCACATTCTCTCTCCCTCTCTCTCTCTCTCTCTCACACACACACATACACACACACTCTCTCTCTCTTTTCTTTTTACATATTTTCTTTTTTCTGTGAGGAGGGTTAAGTGTTATTATAACAAGGACCAAGACACAAAAGTAACGATTTCAGAGAAGATACTCCATTATAAGCTGAGTGGTGGCTTCCCAGGGCCACCTATGAAATTTCTAGCTATTGTGTGACATGTGAACATGAACTTATTTGCCTCTAATCCTACGTGTAATCAAAGCACTAGTGTGTGCCAGCATAGTACAGGCTCCCTCTGGCCAGCATCTGAATTCACCTCTGGCTTTGACCCTGCGATTATCCTGGGTCCTATCCCAGTGCCCATTGCTGAGTTTTGCCAAAGCATCCAATCCCCACTCCCTGAGAGGAAAGGGACCTTTCGCTAGGGACCGTTCTCCCTCCCCATAGCAACAGATCATCCAAGTTTGCAGTTGGATTCCTCTGCTTACTTTGCCGAGCATGACAGTATGAATACTCTTCATGGGCAATTGAAAATGCACCAAAGACATCACCGCTGGAGCCTTGTCCTGGTTAAGCTGACACTGCCCCAGAGGAGAGCAGGCTATGGAGGAACACAAAAACTTGGGAAATCAATTTGTATGAATTGCCAGAGACCAAAGCTGGGGTGCAAAATACTTTCCTGGCTGACCGGACTGGCTTAGCTCACTCGTGATTTTAGAGCCCCGGAAGCCAGTCTCTGGCTGCAAGAGCAGAGTTGCCAAATAATCTCAAACCACAGCCTGGACAGGCAAATGCCATCAGAGAAATACTTGGGGAGCAAGCTATTTTAAACAAGTGTTGCTATGAGTGTAAAGTCCTTTTTCTGTCTAGACTCCTGGTAATACCTGTTGTTCACTCTTTGTGTCCCAGTCTATTTCCCCCTGAACAGCAGTGAAGCCAAGATAAACCACAACCACCTGACAGGGCCTGGAGACATGGTGATGTGAACAGCAGACCCAGGCTTTGCCTGCTCTGGCACAGCCTGACGGGCCCCTGAAGGCTCCAATGCCAGGTGTCAAGGAGCCATGTGCAAGCAGGGAGCAAACCTGGCAAGGAAACATGTTCAACTTCAGTGTGGCCAGTAAAGCGAGACTTCTGCTTGAGTGTATCACAGCTTTGATTCTGCCAGGCAGAGCAGCTTAAGGCAAGCAAGTATGAAAGAAAATATGGAAGCATTCAAATCAAGCAAACCCTCTAGACATAGCTACACCGCCCCACTCCCCACACCTTGCCAGCTCCCCAGTTTGTGGTTTTCTAGGCTGCTATTGAGTCCTTTAAGTAGTCAAGAAGCTCACCAGCTCATGAACATCTCAAGATGTTAGACAAAGCTAAACCCCTTGCCTGCACTCAGAAATTATATAGAATGAACCGCACTTCTTTCTTATGCAGTTCAGTTTGACATATGCATCTGTACTAGGCATACAAAGCAGATCCAAATGGTAAACAAGCACAGGAGCCATGGGGGAATTAACAATTCTTGGAAGCTTACACCTGGCTGTTAACAAGTCTTAGGCTTAAGCAGGATTGAAGGTCAGATCTGAGAAGACTGAGAAGAGTCAGGGAGCAAAACGGACAGTCCTCAAAGGAAGGGAAGAATCAGCTATGTGCAGAGAAAGTAAAAATACTATGCAATGCAATCTAGATCCTGGATGAAGTGGTGAGGGCTTTTTGTTTGTTTGTTTGTTTTGTGTGTGTGTGTCTGTGTGTGTCTGTGTATGTGTGTCTGGATATGTGTGTGCATGCATGTGTGCTGGTCTGTGTGTGTCTTGTATCTGTGTGTGCATGTATGTATGAATGCATGTATGTATATATGTATGTGTGTGTGTACCCCTAAAACTTACCTAAATACAAGTTCACATTCTTTACAGCATAAAATGAATATATAAAGTCTGAAAGACTTCCTTTAAAATGGCCCTAAATTAGCCATGCAAATCAAATCAAATTCTTTCTGAATTAACACACCTGGAATCCAAGCCTCAAAGAATTGCCCTCTTCAGTACAGCTAAGATTAAGAACATAAAAGGCAATAAATGTTGTGGGGGGGGGGAGCATTGTAACCTTCATGTGCTGTTGGTAGGAATAAAATGTAGTGCAAGCCACTGTATGTGCCATTCCTAAGAAAACAAAGAATAGATCTACCATATGACCAAGCTACAACATTCCTAGGCAAATAATCAAAGGACTCCATTCCCTACAATAGACACACATGCTCACCTATGTTCATAACTGTTCTATTCACAATAGCTAGAACATGGAAACAGCCTAGATGTCCATCAGCTGATGAGGGGATAATGAAGACCTGGTACCTATATACAATGGGGCTTTACTCAGATGTAAAGAAAAATGAAATGGAAATCTCAGAGAAGGGAATGGAACTAAAAATAATCATTCTGGGTAAGGTAACCTTAAACCCAAAATGACAAACATCACGTGTTCTCACTCATAAATGGATCATAATATCAAACCTTTAGATTTGTGTTTTTAACTTGGAGTACCTGTAGAATTCAAAGACTAGAAAGGGGCCATTGGCGGGAAAGGAAAGACAAATCATAATGAAGTGGGGATGGCAGAGCACAAGTGATATGAAGGAGAAAGACGGGAGAATGGAGAAGAAGGTTTAAGTGGGGAGAGGAATGGAAGGATAGGGCAGAGGAGGATGCAGGAAAAGGACAAGTAACACTAAAGATGCTTAAAAGGGCTCTATGGAGACATACTGTTTTATAAGCTTCTTAAATACATTCTCCCTATAAAAGTGCTTAACTAGAAGTATCTGACACGGGGAACAATGGTCCTCACAGAAGCCATAGGTTGTCAAACAAAAGACCCGGTGTCAGACCTGGGATACCTCACCTCGTGTTGTTTAGTCAGGGGGCTCTCAAAGACCACCAAAACAATACAGGCTATTTCATTGCTGTGGTTACTCACCAAAACTTGATGATGAGATGCCACTGCTAAAAACACCAGACTTCTGTGAAAGGACACGGAGATGTCAAGTTGGTACTGGGCAGGAAGCTTCTAGTGAGCTGCTGGCTGACTTTTATACACTGTAAAGTGCTGTGCAGCCTCCTGAAGACAGGTAGTAGTCATCAAGGACCTTAGCAACTGTAAAGTGAGTACATGTTAGCTACAGTCACAATCAGCCTGGCAAGATATATGCCCTGGATACAAGATGAGTACAAGAGTTAGGGTGCTAACCACCCATCTCTCATTGTATTTAAGGCTCAGAAGAACCAACTTTCCTCTAAATTTTATATATCTCTACTTGCATTAGCCCAGCTCTCATACCACTCAGAGAAGTTTCTCTGTGCAGTGCTTGGTGGTTAACACGGAAACTCCCAGCTGTCCAAATCGCAGAGAGTAAGTGCCAGTGGGGTGCTCAACCACGAAAGGGGCATCTATATCACACAATACAGGCTATTGCCACTGCTCCTGGTTGCCCAGAGTTCAGAGCCCAAGATGGTAGGGCAGGGCAGAATGGCCACAAGAGCCAGAGGTGAGGGAAGATTAGGCTAAAAACAGTGTCATCTGAACATGACGGACAGGACTGCCGCACTCTGAAACTCACAGCAGCTGCGGCTCCCTGCTCAAGACATCAACGTCAAGACAATCTGCATTCTCACCTAAAGCAGGAACAGGCTCACAAGCCCCATGCCTAGCTGAGAAGCTTTCACCGCTGATGGCATCTGGGGGAAGAAAGAGTCACTTTTCTTTTTTTCTTTCATTATTATAATTTATTCACATCACATCCTGATTGTTATCCCTTCTCTCTTATCTTCCAGTCCCTACCCTCCCTCCCTCCCTCCCTCTTCTGCCACATTCCCCCCCCCCCCCCCCCCCACCATTTGATCACATCCTAGCAGGTCTCATCAGGGTAGCCCGTCTCCCCTTCCTCTGTGTGACCCCCAAGGCCACCCCACCAAGGGCCAGTGATCGAATTGCAGGCACCAGAGTTCATGTCAGAGGCAGTCCCCTCTCTCCCACATCCCCACACACATGGAGTGGAGCTGTCCATCAGCTACACCTGAACAGGAGGTCTAAGTACTCCGCATGCATTGCCCTTGGTTGGAGCATCAGTTTGTGCAGGCCCCCGGGGTCCAGATCCACTGACCTTGGTGGTCTCCCTGTGTAGCTCCTGACCCCTCTGGGTCCCCCCATCTCCCCGACTCTTCCATACAATGCTCAGCTCTCCTACGAAGGTCAAGCTGCAAGTCCCAGTATCTGTCCCAAACCCTCAGCTGGGTGGAGTCTCTCAAAGGACTTCTTGGTTGGGCTAATATTCACTTATGAGTGAGTATATACCATGCGTGTCTATCTGGGTCGGGGTACCCTACTCAGGATGATCTTTTCTAGCTCCATCCATTTGCCTGCAAGTTTCAAGATTTCCTTGTTTTTGATAGCTGACTAATATTCCATTGTGTAAATGTACTACAGTTTCTTTATCCGTTCTTCAGTTGATGGACATCTAGGTTGTTTCCAGATTCAGGAGTCACTTTTCTTTAACAGTGTAGTCACCGGGAGGCTGACCACACCACAGTGGATGGTCCCACACCAAGGAGTACATAAGCAGTACAAATCAGAAATAATGAGCAATTGGGGCTGTAAAAAAAGGACACAAAATTGGGAGGTGGGGCTTGGGATGATCTGGGAGAAGTTGATAAAAATTGTGTGAAGTAAATATGATAAACAGTGCATTATATGCATGTATAAAATTCCAATTATGTAACAAACTAATAAAATATAAATTTAAAGGTATTTTAATGATATGATGATTTTCTATCTAAGAACAAAAGTCAGTTTGAGCCAAGAAAATAGTTAAGACAGCATTGACAAATATGATGATTATAAAAACTATATGATTCATAGGATCATACTTTGGGGGTGTATTTGAAATTTCTATAACAAAAAAGTTTGTTTTGATTTTTTTGTAAGTAAGGATCTGATGTGTTTCAAAAAAAAGTCAGAAATAGAAAATATTAGTCAGTCATATCGATTTTCTGATACGAATGGGGGAGGCAACCAGCAAAGATCACTTGGACACAAGACTGAGTAGCATTAGCTCCCATTCTTATAGAGCTATCTGTGTGTGGGAAAAGCCTCACATTAAAAATAATTTTTACTTAATTATTTCTGGTAATAATAATAATAATGGTATTGTAGGAATCAATAGTAACAAAACAACAAAAACCAGAGAGCCTGGAGGGTGGGCAGTCTGAGGTCATCTCAGGGACACCAGAGGATAAAGAACCCAGGCAGGTGACCCACAACATAGACTAATGACCTGAATGGAGTCAGCCTGCACCTAGGGGCTGACTCCAAAGCTGCACTGTATAACATTAGCATTCCAGGTAAGAAGGATCAGGGTGTTTCATAAGAAAGAGAGCTCTCTGGGGGTGAGCTCGCCAGTCGTCACCTCATAAGAGAACACCTGAATTTAGATTACACTAAATGCAATTTTCGCCATGCATTCATGCTTGCTATAATATTGACCTTTACCATGAACCCATATCCTTCATCCATTCAAATTCTGCTAGATAGCAGTAAATGCTGGACTAAATAATAGTCTGTTCATTTTTGCCTAGAGTGATACCACAGTAAGGAGAGTGGGATGGGGCACACTGGACAGAGTTAAAGAAGCAGGAGCCAGGCAGAAAGAAAAAGAAATATGTCAGAACTTTAACATACAAACAACTGAAAGTTGCGTGGCCCTGTGTGCAATACTTTTCCCATTGGGAAAATAGAGGTTGTACCATTTACTAACTCTGGTGTAGACTATTATTAAGCAGGTTGAATAACTATGTCTATATGCATTCTTATTGATTTACCACATAACTAATGCTAATTAATGATGGTAATTATAAAAAATATAGATTGATATCAACATTTAGAGCAACATCCAAACTTCCCAAATTATGATTATTAATCTATAACTTTAAAAATAACAGCAGTTAATCATTATTATAATTGCGGCGAAATGATAATGGTTCGTAATAGAGTATCACATGTTTTCTCCAACTCGGAGAAGCACGAATCTATTATGGTGAAGATAATAGCACTAATAATGGAAGACTAATGATTGCTAATCATTTCCCATTATCAGCATTTAAATGTCCAAATCAGCTAGAAGTGGGGACAATAAAAACTAGGAAAGGCATACAGCAAAATAAGCAATCAATGGCCACCAATCTATCAAACGAGGATTGAAACCAGTAGTTCATGCCACAGTTCCCAGGTGGAGGTCTTTTGTTCCCCTCTGTTTTATCTTGTTTTGTATTGTTGTGTTGTGTTGTGTTTAGTTTTCAAGCACAGGACAGGTGGGGTATCTTATTTCTGTCATCTCAATACTTTGGAAGGCACAGGTATAAGAGGATCACAAATTCAAGACCAAAGCAAGATGCTGTCTCAAAACATCAGACAAAAGACAAACAAAAGGCTCAGCCCCCCCCCCACCCCTCCAAGAATCTGATTTCAATGACGTGTGGTGTGGCTGAGTTTGTAAAATTTCCCCAGAGTGAGTACACCTGATATGTACCCCACTTTGAGAGCTACTATTGCAGATGTTTGACTTTTATGCTTGAAAATCCAGATGTGCTGGCTCCTGGGGCAGAACTGAATTCAGACCCCTATTTGCCCATCCTCTGTCAATCAGACGAATGAGCTGTTAGTTTTGGTTGTCAGGGAACTTTCTTCATGGAAAAGAAGTACATTAAAATACCAAATTACAGTATTTACATATTTCGTGGGGCTTTTTTTCCCAACTGTGTTCCCATAGCAACTCAATCCATTTGCTTCCTACTTTCTTCTGAGTTATTTCCCATCACGAGCCGTGCTTTCTTGGTGAGGCAAATAGTTTGCCCTCTGAAATAGCTGTTTTTCTGTTTACTATTTCTTTGCCGGGGAACTCAATTCTATGTGCCTCTGCCTCACTCCTGCCCTGTCTGAATTTGATCAAAGTAACGTCATTGGGTGGGGCAAATTATCCTTAATCACTTTTTTAATCTGAACAGTATCTGGGTTTGTTGGGTTTTGTTTGTTTAGTTGTTTGTTTCCTGATGAACTGGCCAAGAAGAGTCAAATGAAGAAGAAGGATTCCCTTAGGGAACAGCTGGGCAGAAAGGGATGCAAAGATAAAAACTGATCAAATTTCAAACTATGGGCAGTTCACATAAACAACAATGAGTAGCTAGGCAAGCTCCTAGCATCTCACCAGACTGGATCAGGCAACATCACTAGTTAGAAAAACATCGCAGCTTTGGAGATGGGCACCCACAAGCAATTAGAAAGAAAGCAAGTCCTGCTGGAACTATGAAAGGATCCCTGTGTCCCCAGAGGGAAGGCCAAAAGGAGACCCAAGACACTGAGGTTTCCTTGTGATTTCATCCGGAAGACTTGGCGGACAGTGACAGTTGATTGGTTGGTGGGTTGGTCTGAAAACAGGACATTTCACTTGCTAATGGAACTGTGCTTTGCAAGGGGACAGGATGCCAGAGATGACTGCAGGAGGCACCAGACTGGAAACTTCAGGACAGCTCTCCTCACTGCAGCCTGATGCCAGGATGGATCTGAGCTACTGGTGCTAGAGGAGAGATGAATGTCACTGAAGAGGAACTGTCTGCTCTTGTCTGCTGACTCAGAAACCTCTTTCTGGGCCAGCGGTGCTCATGGAGAACACTTATCCCCTCCTCTCTCCAGGTTCCAAATAAAAACCAGTGCTGTGGAGCAATGTTGCTCGGGCCACAGGCTAGTGATGCATAGGACATCTCAAAATGCAGCAACACAAACCTCACACAAGCAGAGTTTTGACTCTCATCCCAAGACCTGAACACAACTTATAGAATATCCACTGAACTGCCTGCACTAGGGGTCACCAATAAAGCCCTCAGGTACCCTTCTAACCCTTTATTTACTCAAGAATGACATCCCCATCAGTTAGGGGGTCCAACAGAAAACAGGTGATGGTCTCAAGCCTTAGTCAAAAGAGTTAAGACATTCTTGACGAAGGTATGCGTAGAGTTCAGGATGATCTTTCAGAGCTAGTAATAGCAGAAAACTGTTCCCAGTCAAGGCCTGAGAGGCAGAACTCAGAAGTTTGGGGGACCTGATAGCAGCTAGACCTCCAGATAAAGGGGACAGCAAGCATGCCAAGGGAAGAGAGTAAAGGAAGTAAATGCCTGGGGAACCATATTCTCCGCTGAGCTTTCCACCTGTTGGCAGTGTGTTCCACCATGACACCCAAACAGAAGTGCAGGCACAAGAGCCCACTGCTGTATCCACTGAGGCTAGCCTTCCTAAGGTAAGGTGGGGAGGAAGAGGATGCCCCTAAAGACTGGAGATGACTCAAGACAAGTGATATGTTTGTTCTGTCATTGCCAGAGCTCCTCCTCTACACCTTATACTTTGTGCTTTTTTTTTTTTCCTTCAGTAGATTCCATTTTTACTGTTTGCTTAATAAGGCACTCCATGGTCTGGTCATCTGAGAATCTCTCCTTCATAGCTATGGTGACTGTGTAAATATTATCTAAAGTAAATATTAAACATTTTCCTAAATAAACATTAAAGTTACCACTTTGACCCATGCTAACCTGGAAAGCATATGGTCACCATGGCTATGATACACACAAAGGCAAACTAGGAGTAACAGCATCAAAAAATATCCTAAAAATAGCCTCTGTAAAGCCTGCCTTTCACCCATGAACCTGTTCTCCAGGAAACTTGATTCTTATGATTACGGTGGTTTAGAGTCAGTTCAGACAAATGGCGACCTTTGTCACTTCCTTGCACTTTTGTCCTCTGGCCTCTTCACAGCTAACAACCACCCTCTCCCATCCCCAAACAACATAGCAAAGCTGATGACTATGAGCCAGTCAACCTCATTCTACTCTCAACTCATGGAATTTCTCCACTAGGTCACTAGACACAAACAACAGTATTGTTTTCAAGTGGTAAATTAACACGTTACCCAGACAGCTGAGAGCACAATTGTTCATAAAGGCCCTCATCTCTCCTCCCCATTCATCTGCTCTCTGCTGCAGCTGATGTGATGGTCTCCAAGGTCAGAGCTACAATGTTCTTCAAAGACCCAAGTTAGCCATAGTAAGTGCTTGAAGAGCCACCTGTTGTCTCCTGACACTATTGTGTAAGTTTTAGAAAAGTAAAATAAGACTGGATCCCATTAGGAAGAAGTGAATTGAGTATCCTCCATCCACTAGATACAGATTGCTCAGCTATTTTAAGACAGGATGTGTACTAATCAAAGATTCCTTTGATGGAAACGTGAAAGAAGCAATGGGGAGGAGGTAGAAGATAATACTGACACTAGGGACACCAGTCGACAGAAATCTCACTCAGGCCCAGGGAAAGTAGTGGAAGCAGCAAACAAGAGGAAAATAGGGGACATTGCCAAAGTCTTTCAACACCATCAATGCTGTGGAGACATTAAAGAGAAGAAGGATTACTAAGAGTCCTTTGGATTTGGTGATTTGGCTTTCTAGCTGGTATTATAAAAGCTACAGGGACATAATTATTTTCTCAGGAAACTCATTCTAATTGAGGAGACCATAATATCACTGAAGAGATTTTGTTTGCAGCCACATACAACATTTGTAGACTTTTCCCAATTGGGGGCGGGAGGGAGAGAGAGAGAGAGAGAGAGAGAGAGAGAGAGAGAGAGAGAGAGAGAGAGGGGAGAGAGAGCCTATCCTGGAATGTGAGATGGTGTTTTCAACAATGCACAAGAACATGCCCTGTTTCGCTTCTACCTCCAGTAGATCCTCTTTTCTTTATTTTTCTTTATTTTTTAACATAGAATGTAATAAAACCCACTGCTTAACGTTGTAAGAGGGTCAAAATTAAAACAAAGTAAAAAGAACATCTGTAAGTTGGGACTCATGCTTTAAAATACAGACATTTTTAGTAGCTATGTCATCCAGAAGCACAAAAAAGATCTCTAGAAGATAATGAGTCTTGAGAGCTGATCTTGTAGCTCCATGATAAAGTACCTGCCTACCATGCTCTAGGCTCAATATCCAGCACCACACAAGGAGAAAAGATGGGAGGGAGAAAGGGATTTAAAAATCTCATCCTGAGGGAGTTGGTGAGCCAGCCCTGCCCTGAGGACACGGGAGCCGGTGAGCCAGCTCTGTCATGAGAACACAGGAGCAGGAGAGTGGGCCCTGCCCTGAGGACAAGGGAGCAGGAGAGCTGTTCCTGTCCCAAGGACACTGGAGTGGAAGAGCAGGTCCTGTCATGATGACATGGAGCAGGAGAGGAGGCCCTGCCCAGAAGACAAGGGAGTAGGCCTTGATCCAGGGCTCTGATTGAACCTCACCCCAACATCTACCCCATGTATGACCTGCTGGAACACATGAAGGGACAGGACCTGCAGATTAAAAGATTAAGAATCTCCTTGACACATGGCAACAACAGGATATCCGACAGCAGTCCTAGTGAGGATCCAGTTATGATAGTGTAGGCCTCAAACCAGACCCATGGCTCATAGCAATGAACATTTGAAAGTAAACATATGTGGACAAAAGGCTATACGGCGTGATGCACTACAGCTCCTGTGACAAGATTTTTTTGTTTGTCTGTTTGTTTTATTTTACTGAGGTGGGAGGAGAGAGATTTTGGTGCATGATGTGTAAATCATAGACATTCAATAAAAGTTAAAAAATAAACAAATAAAAATAAATAAAATAAAATCTCATCCTGAGAATGGAAGGTGTGGGACAAAGGTCTTTTCCTATTTCCATGCCTGCCTCAAGAGGACGTGACACAACCCCAAGGTGGTTACAGGTGGTGAATCACATGAGCTTGTGACGTGTTATCTTTCCCCATGTAAATAAAGCATTGCCAGCATCCTAGTCCCAGCCATGAGACACATTCATCCTCAGAGGTCCTCCCCACTGACCAACATTTGTAAGCCCCTGTGTTACATGAAATAAAGCACAAGCACCTCTGTACCATCTATTTCACCAAAGATTGTCTAAGACTGGCTGTTTATTCTGAGCTGTAACACTAGGGCAAGAAAGGCCCTTCCTTCTCCCCCAAAAATTCATTGCCAGACCTGGGACTCAACTTGTGGTCAGGCTTTCATCTCATCGCAAGCTGGAGCAGAAATCCTGTGACACAGACTTCATTCTACCCTTCCTCATCTGGAGCCTGAAGTTCCTGAGGGAAGCAGAATTTGAGATACCATGCATCTTCCAGCTTGGTGCCCAGCAGCCTCTCGGGAGATGCAGAACCACAGACAGCATCTCCAACAAATGGTGTTGGTCAAACTGCATATAGAAGAATGCAAATAGATCAATACTTCTCACCCTGCACAAAACTACAAAGGGATCAAAGTACCAAATATAAGGCCAAATACATTGGATCTGATAGAAGAGAAAGTGGGGGAAAAGTCTTGAACTCATTGCCACAGGAAAGAACTTCCTAGTCAGAACACCAGTAGCCCAGGTACTAAGATGATCAATTAATAAATGGGATCTCATGAAACTGAAAGTCTTCTATATGGCAAAGGACACCATCATTTGGACAATGTGGAAGCCTGCAGAATGGGAAAAGATTTCTACCAACTATGCATCCAACAGAGAGGGCTAATATCCAAAATACAAAACACTAGACACCAAGAAAATGTAAACCAATGGGAAAATTGGGTACAATTATAAGCAGAGAATTCAAAAGAGAAAATGTAAATGGCTGAGAAACACTTAAAGAAGTGTTCAACCATGGAAACAGTCTAAGTGTCCCTCAGTAGAAGAATGGACTAAGAAACTGTGGTACATTTACACTATGGAATACTACTCAGCTATTAAAAATGAGGAATTCCTGAAATTTGTGGACAAATGGATTGATCTAGAAATTATCATAATGAGTGAGTTCACCCAGAAGCAAAAAGAGACAAACGGTATATACTTATTTATATCAAAACATTAGTCCAAGGGATACGTACCATGAAAAACTTTACTTACCAAAAAAGTGGGCCAGAGGAGAGGACATCCTATTGAGACTTTAGGCGAGAGTAGCATGGAAGAATGGGGAAATATTAGGATCCACAGGGTCCTGGAACCTACAAGAGAACTTTATGACAGGCAGATCTGAGTCCTGGGGGTCCCTCCTCAAACTAAGGCACCAGCCAAGGAGAATATAGCAGTAAGCTTCGAACCCCTACCAAGACCTAGCCGACGAACAGGATATTCTCAACACGTTGAGTGGAGAGTGAGATCTGACTCTCACACGAACTCGGTGCCCTTTTCTGACCATGTCCCCTGATGGGGAGGCCTGGCGGCACTCAGAGGAAGGATAGCAGTTACCAAGAAGAGACTCGATAGTCTAAGAGCATATATAGGGGGAGGAGGTCTCCTTCAATCACAGACATAGGGGAGGGGAGAAGGGGGGAAGTGGGAGGGAGGGTAGAATGGGAGGAAACAGGGGAAGGGCTAACAATTGAGATGTAATATGAATAAATTAATTTTAAAATGTAATTAAAAAATAAATAAATAAATACGAAGTCATAAAAAAAAGAAGTGTTCAACATCCCTATTCATCAGGGAAATGCAAATCAAAACTTCATCAAAATTTCATTTTATACCAGTCAAAATGGCCAAGATCAATAAAAACAAATGACAGCTCATGCTGGCAAGAATGTGGAGTAAGGAGAACACTCATCCATTGCTGGTAGGAGTGCACACTTCTTCAACTATGGAAATCAATATGGCAGTTATTAGGAATTTAGGATTGATATACCTCAAAATCCAGCTATACCACTCTTGGACCTATACTCAAAGGACATTTCATTATATTCCAGAAATACTTGCTCAACCATGTTCATTACTGCTTTATTCATAATATCCAGAAACTGGAAACAACCTAGATGCCCCTCAACCAAAGAATGCATAGAGAAAATGTGGCACATTTGCACAATGCAGTATTTCTCAGCTGTTAATAAAAAAAAAAGAAATATAAAAATTCTCGGGTAAGTGGGTGGAACTAGAGAAAAAAAAAATCTTCCTGAGTGAGGTAATCCAGACCCAGAAAGACAAATATTGTATGTATTCACTTATATATGGATGGTAGCTGTTAAATCATTGATAAGGAAGCTACAGTCCATGTAACCAGAGAGGTTAGGTATAAAGTAAGGGACTAGGGGGCAAGAATGAACCTCTCTAGGAAGGAGAAACAGAATAGAGAGTCATTGGTGGATGACGGTAGTGAGGCTGGAACTGGAGGGTCAAAATGGGAGGGGAAGGTAAGAGGAGTCAAGGAAGGGAATACAGAGAAGAACAGCTAACACTAAGAGCCATTTGGGGGGGGGGGTCATATGGAAATCTAATACAGTAGAAACTTCCTAAATTTATATAAATATATATGTGAAGTCAGCCTGAATGTAATCCCCAAATAACAGGGAGACAGAGGCCAAGCCACACATCTCTCATCACCAAATGAAGATTCCAGTATTCAAAATTACATCTAATTGAGTTGTTGACCAAAGGGGTCCTATTGGAACCTCTAAACAACTCAGGCTATTTATTGCCAAGGCTATTGGTTGCTTCCCACAAACTGATGGCATGGCACTATTGTTGAAGACAACAGCTGTGCAACTCACTGAACATGAAGAAGCCAAGCTGATGTTTACCTATATCCTTCATCACTATGAACTAGTGCTCATGGCATTGGAAAGTACATTGCATGCTACCAAAGGAAAAAGGTAAACATCTGCCCAGCTACAAACCCTTTGATCTACAATGGCGACCTGCCTGCAAGACATGCTAGTGCAATAGTGGCACAAAGCTCGTGGAAGTAACCAACCAATATCTGATTTAAGCTAAGACCCACTCCATAAGATGTAACGCATTCCCAAACCTGCTCCTGTAGCCAAGAATCTGAGAACAGATAGGCCAGGGAACTAGCAGGAAACCAAACACTACTGTTCTACTAAAGAAACATAGCAATAAAATGACTCCTAGTGACATTCTGCTATATTCATAAATCAGTGCCTTGCTTAGCCAACACACACACACACACACACATATATATATATATATATAGTCAGCCCACAGCCAGGAGAAAAAGATTAGTCCTAAAATGGCAAATTCAGATACCTGACCAATGATCAAGTCCAACGAGAAGATTGGTGTGTGGACCATGTGGGTTGCAGGAACCTTTCCACTAATAAGTGTCCATTAATAAATTTCTGGTGAGAATCTGCACAGAGTGGGAACCATAGTTCAGAAAGCCCCTTGAAGGGGGTAGGGCCTTGAGATTATGAGAGAAACCATAAAAAAAAAAAAAAAAAAAAAAAACAAGTCTGGGAGGAGAGTTAGGAGTGACTGACATAGTACTTGTCTCCCTTGTCCCATGCCTGCCAGTCCTGGAGAGGTTTCCTAACAGTGGAATGTCATCTGTCTCACTAAGGGCACAAAAAGAAACTAAAGCTCCAGACAAGCAGAAGCAAATGGGTGGTGAGTCCGTGGGAAAGATTCTGAAATTTATGCTGCAAGGAGAGGCAAAAGGGGCCAGCTATCCTGGGAAAACACCCCACTATCCAGAAGTAAATCTGATGTTAAGAACCCACAGTGAGACCCAGAAAGGGAAGATGGGAGCTGTAAGGAGTTCTGAAAGCTCAGAAGTTGAAAATACCAACATCATTTGAAAAGTCAAGGAAGATGCAAACACACGTGTAGCTGCAGGGAGGGCAGGCCAAACACCAGAACCAGAGCCACATAGGGAAAGAGTGGGGGTTATGAGAGGTGAGAGATGAGGACGTTACCCTCAAGGAATGCAGACACACAGAAGAGCATAGGAAACCCAGAGAGTGATGGATGGAATGTGAGTCCCCTGGAACGAAAGCATACAAGCCAGCACCTTACAAGGAACCAAGCCTGGGGAAGAACAGAAAAGGCAGAGTAATGTAGGGCTTTCAACAGAAGGTAATGAATCGTATTCAGAGGCATTTGAGTGTCCAACCTTACAACCAGCCATGGGAACCTGAGAATGTAAGTGCAAGGTGTAAAAATCAAGACAGGAATGCCTGGCCCCTCTCCATATAAACCTGTAGGTCTGAGCAATGTTGTACTCTGTTTCCTGCATGCTCCTTTGCTGACGTGCAAAACAACGTGGTCTAGGAATACTGTAGTTCAAGGAGGCTCATACTAGCAAACAGAAGACTATCAGAGAGTTTGAAGAGATTCGATGGTTGTTTCATAACGTAAGACAGGTTTGTTTAGTTTGTTGGAATTTGGGGGCCTGGCTTGGTCTGCTTTTTCAATTGTCCCCTTACACTCTGCAGAAAGATAACATCACACCTTGGGAAGCTCTGAATTATTATTACTGCTATTTTTGGTTTAGTAGTAGTAGTAATATTGGAAGACTTATACCACAGCATGTGTGGGGAGGTCAAAGGACAATTTTATGGAATCAGTTTTCTCCTTCCACCTTTATGTGGGATCTAGATATCAAAATCTATGAGGCTTTAGAGAAAGCATTTTTACCCACTGAGCCATCTTGCCAGCCTCATGCCCTGGATTCTCAACTTAATTCCAAATAATTAAAAGTATATGTTCAATTCTACTATCGCTTCCTGGGGACAGCTAGCATAATCTCTGGAAGATCTAATCCTATAGATTTGAAACTTGTCATCACTAAAAGTTGAATTTTTCTTAAAAAGAGGGAACTACTCCTATTTTGTGATTCAATCATCAGTAACAAAACCATTATGGCAATATATAGACAGGATCTACCATCAAAACTATCATATACTATCTTTCCAAATAAACTCATTCAAATAGTCTGGAAAAAATTAGAGATAATACTACAAACATGCCAATCTAGATAAATAACAGACAAGAGGAAAAAAATCATTTTTCATCAACTTCTGAGTAGTGTCACAAATAGAAAATGAAGTCATAGCTATAGAAATTTGAAGATAATTTAAATGTCAAAATCCTAATACTATTCAAACAGCTAGGTAAACAAACACACATGGGCTCAGAAAGAAGATCAATCCTGTGCCCTTCTTGAAAAATATTTGTTAGACTGCTCCAACAGGCTGAGAATTCATAAATGTTTAAACTCATAAACAAGACTCAGATATAAAATATGCCTTAGTAAAAGCCTCTGACCACTGATGTGAAACCAAGTTCTGACCATTTATCTTTCAAACCTGCATAATCAATTTGCTGAAAGCTTTGAAGCAATGTGGTGGAGGTCTGAGTGTAAAGCATCCCCCACAGGCTCACATGTTTATACACCCCGCTACAGGTGCTGTTTGTGAAGGTTATGAAGCCTTTAGGATGTGCTGGCTTGCTGGAGGAAGTATGTCACTGGGGGCAGGCTTGCTGGAGGAAGTACGTCACCGGGTACAGGCTTGCTGGAGGAAGTACGTCACTGGGGGTGGGCTTGCTGGAGGAAGTACGTCACTGGGGGCAGGCTTTGAGAGTTTCTAGCTTCATCCAACTCTCCAGTGCACTCTGTTGGCTTCTTGTGTGGTTGAGATGTTCTCTCTTAGCTTCCTGTACACACTACCTGATACCATGTCTCCCCAACATTATGGTCTCTCCCCACCCGTAATCATAAGTCAAAAGAAACATTTTCTTCACGAGCTACTTTTGGTCATGGCATTTTATCACAGCAACAGGAAAGTAACTACCACAAATACAAGTGTCCCTATGACTTTTAATTTTTTTTTTCCAGAGTAGAAAATAAGTTTAAGCTGGGAACAGTGGCCCATATAGAGACAAAGGCAGGTGGATCTCTTTGAGTTCGAGGAGAGCCAGGGCTAAACAGAGAAACCCTGTCTCGAAAAACAAACAAAAAAGTTTAAACTATATTATTTTTCTCACTTTTGTGGCAAAATACTCTGGCAAGAACAATTTAAAGGAAAAAGGGGGGTTTGGGGTGGTTTTTTTTTTTTTTTTTTTCTTTAGATTTTTTGAGACAGGATTTCTCTGTGCAACATCCCTGACTGTCCTAGACTCACTTTATAGACCAGACTGCCTTTGAACTCACAAGCAGGTTATGGTGGCACACCCCTTTAATCCCAGCCCTTCAGAGGCTCAGCTCCTTTTCTTAGTGATTCCAGGTCCATTGAAACCCGATATAACCCACTACATAAACATAATACTGATCTTTAAAAACTAATGAAGTGAAAGAAGGAATGAAGATGTGATGCGTCACTCTTAATAGGGCGTCACTGAGAATTCTTTCCTGGTATATAAGTTTGAATTTAAATTTCAAATAAAATTCAACCATGGCCTGGTGAGATGGTTTGGTAGATAAAGGCACTTGTTACCAAACCTGGTAACCTAAGTTGAATCTCCAGGACTCACATGATAGAAAGAAAGAACCAGCTTATGTAAATTGTTCTCTGTCCTCCATGTGCATTCTATAGGATTCCTCCCAACATAAACAAATAAATATGTTAAGAGAAAATAAAGCTGTTAGGAGATTAAAAATACCTTATTTACAAAGGAGAAAAGATAGGGTTAAATAGAATAATGTTGGAGAATCTGAGACTGGAAGTTTGGAAAAATGCATAAATTAGAATGACAGAAATAAGACTAATTAATATATGTGCATAGGACAAAGGACCTCAATAACATAAAGAAACATGAGACAAGTAACAAATTATAAGGTGATATTATTAATAAGACATTCATTGGAAGGAAAATGATAGAAAAGGGCTTTGCTAAGAGCAACATGGATTAGCAGGGATATACCAGAGAAATGCAAACAAAGAGAATGGGAGAGATGATATTAAGGGACAAAACAGCACTAGCATAAGAAAAGTTACTAAATTAGACAAAATCACCATCACCCAAAAAAAGAAAATCCACAATGAATATATAAGTACTAAGTATGCACTGAAGTGGTATTTTAAAGCTGTTTAAAAATGCAAGAAGTTAACAAGATTATTAAAGTAGATTACATATTCCACTGACAGATAAAATAGTCAAAGAGAAATAAGAATATTTTCAAGTTAAATAATGTACCTATAGTATTAAAAATTAAAAACACAATAAATAATATATTTTTTAAACCCTAGAGTGTAGAAAGCATTCCTCTAATCTCTATCATCAAAACAAAATGATACAAATAACGAAAATGTTGTGGCTCTCTGTTCCTCCCTGCTCCAGAGACAGCAGCATCTTCTTGTGCAGTGCCAGCTTTGTCCCTTGGCACAATGGTGAAGGTTGGAGTAAACCGATTTGGCCATATTGAGTGCCTGGTTAACAGGGTTTGTGTCTTATCTGGCAAAGTGGAGATTGTTGCCATCAATGACCTCTTCATTGACTTCCACTACATGGTCTAGATGTTCCAGTATGGCTCTACTCATGACAAGTTCAATGGTACAGTCAAGGCTGAGAACGGGAAGCTTGTCATCAACAGGAAGCCCATCACCATCTTCCAGGGGCTAGATGACGCTAACATCAAATGGGGTAATGTTAGTGCCAAGTATGTTGTGGAATCTACCAGTGTCTTCACCACCATGGGGAAGGATGGGGCACACTTGAAGGGTCAAAGAGTCATCATCTCTGCCCCTTCTGCTGATGCCCTCATGTTTGTGATGGGCGTGAACCAGGAGAAGTATGACAGCTCACTCAGGATTGTCAGCAATGCTTCCTGCACCACCAACTGTTTAGTCCCCCTGGCCAAGGTCATCCATGACAACTTTGGCATTGTGGAAGGACTCATGACCATAGTCCATGCCATCACTGCTACCCAGAAGACTGTGGATGGCCCTTCTTGAAGCTGTGGTGTGATGGCCATGGTGCTGCACCCACTGGTGCCTCCAAGGCTGTGGGCAAGGTCAATCCAGAGCTGAACGGGAAGCTCACTGACATGGCCTTCTGTGCTCCCATCCCCAATGTGTCCATTGTGGATTTGGCATGGCGACTAGAGAAATCCACCAAGTATGATGACATTAAAAATGTGGTAAAGCAGTCATCCAAGGGCCCACTAAAGGGCATCCTAGGCTATACTGGGGACCAGGTTGTTTCCTCTGACTTTAGCAGAAACTCTCCCTCTTCTACCGTTGGTGCTGGGGCATTGTTCTCAATGACAATTTTGCAAAGCTCATTTTCTGGTATGACAATGAATACAGCTACAGCAACAGGGTAGTGGACCTCATGGCCTACATGGCTTCTAAGGAGTAAGAAGCCCTGAACCACCCACCTCAGAAAGGATATGAGAGCAAGAGAGAGACCCTCAGCTACTAAGGAGTCCCTGTTCCAACTCAGGCCCTGACACTGAGCATCTCCCCACACAGATTTCATCCTAGACTCCCAGAATAATGGGAGGGGCCCAGGGAGCCCTACTCTCTTGAATATCATCAATAAAGTTCACTGCACTTTAAAATAAAAGAAAAAGAAAATGTCACAAGTATCAGAGCCCAGTCACTCAATGTGTGTACTGTCTGGCCAAAGGTACAGTTACAAATATGAATACAATCTACAAAGGAAAATCTGCAAATTCAACATTGTGTTACCAAATAGCAAAGAACAAAGATTAGTTAGTTAAGCTCTAGATTAAGAATATTCAAAAAATAAATATATTATATAACCTTAAATGATTTCATTTGAAATCTTGACAACTCTGACCTTTTTAGTAAGGTGTGGTAGCTCAAACTAGTAATGTTAGCACTTAGAAGGATGAGGCAGGACAATTATAATTTCAAAGTTAACCTAGCCTACGTAGCAAAAAATTCTGTTTAAAAAAAAATAGTTATGGACCTTCTACAGTAGAAAAATATAAAATTCACTATTGGTGAAACTTTCTGTTCAGCTGATGTCAGCTGATATATGGTATCAGTTTTCTATTACTAAAACAAAATGCCTTGAAACTATTAAAGTATAAAGAGGAAAGCTTTATTTTTGTACTTACTGTTTTGAAAGTTTCAGTCTATACTCAGTTGGCTTTTTTATTTGAGGGCTGTGGCAAAGCCAGGCATGTGGTGACAGTGTGCAGGAGAGACATCTGGTCATCTACAGAACCAAAAAGCAAATAGAAAAAGAGGAGACTAAGGCCACCACGTTCCATTCAAGGGCATTCCCCAATGACCTAACTTCCTTCCACCAGACCCTAAGGCTTTAAAGACTCTACCAGTAACCACCAAGTAACAGCACAGGATGATGACCAAGCTGAGAACAATAAGTCCAATCCATGATAATGAGAAATAAGGCATGCATACATCTACTGTAGGGATTCATTCTAGAACTACCCAACTAGACCGTTCATGGGAACTATAACCCTTAGATGAGACAAAATTATTTTTGTTGGTGAGTGACTTGATTATTAAACTAGAAGAACTGAAAACAACAGTTAGATCACTTTGTAAGAAGGTACTTTAAACAATAAAACAATTTTAAAAGCAAAGGTTTTCTTATATATGCTAAGTGAGCAGATTAATGAAGAAAAATCATGTAGAGTAAGAATAGATGATAGTGATCCTGATGCTGATGTTGAAATGATGATATTGAGATGCTAATGCTAAGATGCTGATGCTAAGATGCTGATGCTGAGATGATGATCCTGAAATGATGATGCTATGGACCTGAGAGTAAAGCTAATAAGCTACACACAAGTATACAGAAAACAGCTAAGTTTTACGGAACATAAAAGATGTGGATAAATGAAAATATATATTCTTTCAACATAAAATTATAAATCTCCCATCCAAATTAATCTATAAAATTAATGCATTTAAAATCTTATGAGGCATTTTTCAGTTGACAACATCATTGATCTAAAAGACAAATGGCACAGATTCCAGAGTAGCAATATGGAATTTGTTCAATAGAAAGCAACGTTCTGCCACCATTTAAGGTGCATATAGAGATCTAAGTAACATGGAGAGATGATTACAAAGTATTAAATTAATCTTAAAAACTGAAAAACTATGCTTAAGTCCATTTGGGTAAATTAAATATATAAATAGAAGAAATTAAAGTTATATATAAAAATATCAAAATTTCTCCAAAAGATTATATATTATATAGTTTTGTCTAGTGTTTCCACAATGAGTAGATGTTATTTTGTGACTTAAACAAAAAACATGGTCATATATTCTACCCGTGAGCATTGTGGAATAAACACCCTTGTCTTTGTTAATCTATTCCAAAGCCATCACACTTTGCTCTAGCTCCTGATATAATGACTGTCATGATTTTATTTTTGATGTCTGACAATATACTTTTATTTTTCTTGAAACTACATTTATTATGCTTTCCTTGCTCTTATTTTTCTGAGTTTGTACTCAATTAATTCATTCCCTGCATGGTAAATTTTTTATCACACTCCACTCAGCCTTTATCATCCCGGGTTTAGAGAACTGAGTCATCAGCCAGTCTTCATAAAGGAGCACTTTTGGTTCCATCTCTACTGCTTATAGTGTTATTAAAATAACCACATAGCCAGAATTGAGTGGTATATTCCCAAGTTATTTTCACCTACTTCTAATGTATAAGAATGATTCCCTCAAATGTAAACCATCCTCTGTGTTAGTTATAAGCATATTTATTGAGTCAACTATGTCTGTAGATTATTTTCACGCTGTCCACTGGGAGAGCAGAGTCTCTCCATTGGGTCAATTTCTATGACAATATCTACAAAACTACAGATTTTACCTCCCAAATAGACATAGATCTGTCTAGAATGTACAAATGGATCTTTATCCAAATCCACAAAGAAGGCCTTTTGTGACTCAATAAATGTTATCCTCCTGTCATTTTTCTTGCTGTCAAAACATCGTAGTAAAGGGAAGAGAGTTTTCAGCTCACACAATATAAGTTGTTAGTTTTAAGCTCTTTGCATATTACTCTCTGTACACACACACACACACACACACACACACACACACACACACACACACACGTCTTCAATGATCTAGTAAGATACACAGCACTACCGGAAAGAAATAAGAAATCTGCTCTTTGTATATAGGTAAAGGGTCCCAGAATGAGAAAGAAAGAAGATAGATGTGTGGAAAGCATGAATAACAGATTGGAATGACACAACCCACCAGCTAATCAAGTAGTCAGAAGAGAAGGTGAGGTAACTGTACATCTGTGGCTGTCACTCTGAGGCTTCCCACCCAGATGAATGGATCTGCTCATTCTGGCACAGGCCACTTACTGACACACAAGGACAGAATACTGATACCTCACTTTTCTCTCCCTTTCCCCTCATCTCAAGCTTCTATAGGCTCTCAATACAGGTGCCCTCCTCTCCACTACACCTTACATCAGAATAAGATGCTTCAGGGAGCTTTCATTATCATTTTTCGGGTTTTAAAATACATGCCTTTTGGAATACAGTATGAATCCCCTCCTAGGGTCTCTGAGTTCCCTTCCAAACTGCCTAACTTCATATGTAAGCTACACATTGCCCCACCTCACAGACACCCACCATACTCTGCCTCCAAGGAACATCTCCTCAGTGCAGTCTTTGACTTCCTACCTTCACCTGTACAAATATTAACCACCCTTCCCAGCCCTCCTCAGTTGCCCAGCTAAGAACCAAGTCCTTAACCTCTTTCGCTTTCCTTGTCTATTATATGACACTGAATCGAAATCCCTTAGCACAGTAATAAGATGGGAATGTTCACAGAGCACTGCTGTTAAGTAGGGTACCAAATGCTTGTTTTAATACGAGATTCTTTAGCTGTGGGAAACAAACTTTCCGGGATGTAACTCAAGGCACCCAAGGAAAGACACAGCAGGCTTTAAGAAAGCATGGAAGCCTTCCCTTTGTCCCTCCCTCTCTTCCCTCCTTGCGCTCCTTTTAGTCTCTTCTGTTCTTAGCTTTCCATTCTTCCAGCAGAACTTCTTCCTGATAGTTGGATGGTACAAGGGAAAGAGTTGTTCAGAACTTCCCATACCCACACCCTCACCTACCAGATACCAGACACTAAAAATCCACAGGATTCGACTTCCACTCCATAGTGCTGAGTATAACAGTCTTAATAATTATGGACTGAGATGAAATGTAGACCATTCGTTTATACTAGATAAATAGACTCTATTTTACAATATAATTCTTGAGAAGGTGTCATATACAGATAATAAATTCTAAACTTGCTTTTGTACAACACCTAAGATCTAAAAGGATCAATTACCTAAACTGCTTTCCAATATACCAGTGAAAATGCCCAGGAATAATTTGAGATTGCTAAAATTCTTAAATTTTCCCATCTCATGAGATGAAGAGAAAACATAGTCATTTATTTTTGTGAAGTTTGAAGAAAGGAACACTCAATAAAAGTTGATTGTGTTTGTGCATATATATTTATAGACTGTTGTTTCAGATAATGTGTCTGGTCACCTTACTCTTTCCCACAACACTGAAACAAGGCATTCCTACAGTTTTATCATAAAAGAAAAAAGCATAAGCAAAAAATACCTCTTCCTTTTTATAGCTCCAGATATAAAAATTTTTTAAAAACCACCTCTCAGGGAAGGATTGGCCTGATGAAATAAATCTTGAGTCCATCCCTGAAACCATTGTTGTGGCTAGAAATAATTAAAAACAACATTCAGTGTATCTGTGCCCAGAAGGATAATAGTATCTGTTTCTATACAGCATGGAATGCCATCGAAGGGTATGACAAGGCAGGGTGGCAAAGCCTTGGGTAGCATTAATGACCCTTAAAATAGAAAGTGGAAGACCTGGGATTCAAACCCAGATCTTCAAAATTCCAAAGCCCGGCCACTAAACAGTTCTAGCTCAACATCTTGTGATGTTTCTTACTTACTATGTCATGATTCCTTGAAGGCTGGGACCTTACTATGTTTATCTGTATCCTTCTAGCTCCTAGAAATACTGCCTGGCACTTTTGAGGTATCTTGTATAACTAAGTCTTCATTTATAGACTTCATATTTGAATATATTCTTCCACAAACATGGATGCGGCCACATCTGAGACCAGCTATGTAGGTCTGGTGCTCACAAGAGAACAGATGGAGATTTGAAGGGTGGGAAGAGTAGAACATTTTAATTTCAGGAGCATTTTATCACCACAAAAATTAAAAGGGAAATAGCAATACTAGAAATTTGTATTTTATTTTTTGAGAATTCCATATAGAAATACATTGTGTGTGTGTGTGTGTGTGTGTGTGTGTGTGTGTGTGTGTGTGTGTGTGTATAATTTCTACCTTCCCTTTCCATACTCTAACTCTTCCTGTGTCCCAATACACACATCCCAACCTGAAATTCATGACCTTTTTAATAATTTTTATTGTTTACACACACACACACACACACACACACACACACACACACACACACACACCAGCTGAGTCCAGTTAGCACTGTCCATATGTATATGAGGTTAGGGCTGACCACATAAGCTTGTGTAACCTACCAGGGAACTCTTCCATAGAAGAAATTAAAAGTTGATTCTCTCTCCCTCAGGAGCTATTGCCTGACTACAGCTACATCTTCAACTAGGGTCAGGCTTCATGAATGGCTCTCTTACCCACACTGGCTTATTAGTTGGTGTGGTCTTGTGCAAGAAGTCATGTTATTGACAGCTCATAGCTGCGAAATCTCTGCCTGTTCAGAACACCTACACATCAGTCCTAGTCATCTGACTCTTACAGATGTTCCTGTCCTCTCCTCCCAAATGTTCCCTGAGCCTTAGGTGTAGAGGTTGTATTACATATGTCCTATTGGGGACTGGGCACTCCGTAATCATTTATTCTCTGCGTCTTGCCCAATTGTGATTCTCTGTAGCCGCCTTTGTCTCATGGAAAAAGAAGTTTCTTTGATTAGGGGTAAGAGTTGTCCTTATCTGTGGGTATAAAGACAATATCCACATTTGTGGAAAACTATATTATTTTAACACAACGATAGCAGTAGGATGTGTCAAGGTTTTTTTTTTCCCCCTGTTGCTGTGACAAAACACCACGCTCAAGGCAACTTTATAAATGAAAGTGTTTAATTAGTCTTACAGTCTCAACGACGTAAGAATCCATGGTGGGCTGGTTTATAGTCTTCCTTATTTCTTGTTCATTTGCTTTGCTTCTTGTGTGGGGATTAAATGTGAACTCTTCACTCCTGACTGCCAGGCCCTTAATTCTCCACCATGATGGACTCTGACCCTCTGGGTCCAAGAGCTAAAATAAACTCCTCTCTAAAGAAGAAGAAGAAGAAGAAGAAGAAGAAGAAGAAGAAGAAGAAGAAGAAGAATCCATAGTGGCAGAACAAAGACGTAAGTGGCAGGAACAGCTAAGGGTACACATCTTGATCTTCAAACGAGAGGCAGAGTGTCCTAGAAAGGCTGTATCTTGAAACCCCAAAACCTGACTCTAATGCCATACCTCCTCTGACAAGGCTACACTTCCTGATCTTTCCCAAGCAGTTCTACCAACTGGGAACCAAGAGTTAGAATGTTCTACCCTAAGGGAGACATTGTCATTCAAGCTACTGCATAGATTCTCCTCTTACGGCCACTCTAACTACAGGTGCTTGGCTAGGTTTACAGTTGTAGGCATGAGTTTGCGCCTACTGAATGGGCCTAAGTCCAATAGGACTGCTGTCGGTTACCCCCGAGATATTAGGGCCACTGTGGCACCACTGGTGATGTCTTGCCTGTGTAGTCATTATTGTGATTTGCAGTATTTATAGCTAGACAGATCTGCTGATAGCATTTTTTTTTTTGCCCTGGAAGTTTACATAACACCATTATAAGAGCTAGTTCTCAAGGAGGGGGCCTGCGGGTCAGTACTAATTTGATTTCCCCTGAAGTCCTATGACAAAACTGTTTGTTATGTCTTCAGCAATGAGGTCCTGATACCTCAAACTCTGGCAGGCAAATGAGAGCAATGACAATAGCCTAAAACACTAGAAATTTTAAACTCAAAGCAAAGCTTCCTGATCAAAAGTAAGCATAAGAATAGGAAGCAATTTGTGGAACATACTTCTTAACTGAGAAAATGAGTCCCATTCCAATTTATTATTTCTGTCATACTTTCTGGTAAATTCTTTGGACAGAAACTTAGAATACACCTTTTCTTTGCCTGTATCATTTTAATTGTCTTTTAAAAAATGTAACCAAGGGATCACTGTAAATTTTAAAGTATTTATCAATGCCTAAAGTACATGTTTTTGTCTCTGCAGGTTCCCAGAACGTGATACAAAGGTACTCCTCAAACAGTGTTCTGCATCTTAGTTTGTTTTTATCTGGGTCATGCTACTTCCAAAATCAAATATTTCCTAGAATTTGTCTCTTAATGTTTCTTTGTGGTGCTTAAAATATAAAAAACAGCAAAACACTTCTGTATAAAAGACAATCTCCTCATTTCTCATTCACTGTTCATTTTGTCTTGTTTTGGAATGTTTCCAGTCTCCTCAAGGCACTTGATACACATATTTAAGCTTTTTTTGTTCATGTTGGTATTTCAAGCCTTTGTTCTCCTTCCTTTGTTACACACACACACACCACACCAGAGAGAGAGAGAGAGAGAGAGAGAGAGAGAGAGAGAGAGAGAGAGAGAGAGAGAGAGACTTCTTTTTAAATGGTTCACAATTGTGTTGCTTCCTGGCTTGATTAGCTGTTAAGATGGACACAGTTTGTTAATTTATAATTGTATTCTATGTTTTTTAAGACTGCTTCTAATTTTTGCTGAAGGGTCTGCAATGTGGCTGTAATGCATTTATTTTAAAACATGCTTTTTCTTCCTCTCTGTCCAGGTCTTAGTATTAGTCAGTTGGATATCCGGTAAGTCATCATACTTTCCTCCAAGTTACTCCTTACTTAAAATTTTAACCTATTCTTTTGTTCCTTCCTATCCAGTTATATACCCACAGGCTTTTCACCCAAGACCATAACCCCGCCATTTATTCAGGTGATTTTGAAATGAGATTTATCCTGAATTTATTTAAAAACAGAAAGTAAGGGGTCTAGAGAAATTGAAAATAATCATTGTTTCAGTCTCAGAACCTAGTACTCCCTACTGGCTAGGTACAGACTATGTATAGACCAGGCTCTCTGGTCCCTTTGTGCTACACCACTGCTTTGCCTGTATTGACTTGTTCATGTTATAGGCTAAAAATAGGCACAGAAAACTCTAATAGGGAATCCTGAATCAAGCTTTCTAATCCCATACTAATCCTTTTCTTTTACTTTCATTTAGAAAACATGAGCTCCAAATCTAATCCTTTATGAGTGACGAATAAATAAATAAATAAGATGTGCCCTTCATTTTCTTCTTCCATAGTCTAATTGATTGTGTGTGTGTGTGTGTGTGTGTGTGTGTGTGTGTGTGTGTGTGTGTATCAGGTCACTGATATCTAACTGGACTCTTTTTTTTTTTTTTTTTGGACTCTTAATATACATATATACACATATATGTATACGTATGCATATATATTTTTAAATAATGTGTATGGTATGTTATCAGGTCCATAACATATTTAATTCATAAAATAAATGTTACAGAGAGCAAAAGAAAAATATGTTTGGTGGAAAAACATGTAATCTCTAAGTAAGAGAGCTCTTATTTGAACGCATTCTGTTAGCACAGAGGTGACCATGTCTGGGGCCAGCACTAGGTTCTGTCCGTGAGTAGCATGGGTGAGTGTGAGAGCCTACACCTGAGATACCATCAGGGAGGGAGTTAAATAATCCATGTGCCCACCATGGTTCACTCTAGGCCACACAGCAAACATGGTGTTCATGTGACCAGAGCCCCAGTGAAATGTCTCCACTTCCCAGTTATAAGGACAGAGCTGTTAGAGCTGAAGTGAAAATGCACTAAGATGCATCATTCATTCTCCATTATGTCAACTGGACTGACTGACAGCACATTTGGGATGAAAATTCCCCAAAAATGTCTTCCTTGTATATTGTGAGAACATATGAAAGCCCCTGGAAAAAGAAAAAGTTGGTGTTGAAGAGAAGTTGGGTCCTGACTAAAGAACACTGGTGGTGATGTGTGCCTGACAGAAACTTGACTGGAAAATGTGTCTTCCTGTCTACATGGGCACCAGACATTAGTAAAAATTGGATTAGATTGTTGCACGCAGTCTGTCTCCTGCTCACATCATCACCCGTACCATGATTCACTAGCCCAAGGCTGGAAATCCCAGGTACAGAACTAGATCTCAGAGAAAACCATGAACAGGTCCCTAAGTCTCATCCAAGCAAAGCTCGAACTTCCTGTTGGTTACTGCCGATGCCAGGAAGGCCAAGCCTTGAGCAGTGTGTGAGACAGTTTCCCACAGGGGAAAATCCTACCCCATAATTAAAGGCTAAACCTGTAAGCCTCGCCAGACATTTTGTAACCAGGAACATGCGAAGCCAGCTAATTTTTTCTGTTTCATTTCCTACTGCTTTAGAGAGGATGCTGTCACTTGAAGGTTTATGTCAGAAGCAGTCTTAAAAAGAGTCGGTTTCTAGAACAAAGTAGTCAGAGGCCTCAGAGGAAGAACAAGATGGAAACACATACCCACTGAGAAAACAGAGAAATGAAAAGCAATAGAGTCAGAAGAAAGAAAACGAAAGAAAGAACCCTATGATTAAGGCAATCCAGAGGAAAATATAGTCAAGTCACTGTCATGTAGATACAAAAGGAAGATGGATGTACTTGTAGCTTCTAAATTTAGGGGTGAGAAATGAATTGGAGCAATAGCAGAGGCGAATAGCAGCCAGAGAAACTAGACCCCCACCCACCCCATTGAGAATATCTTGCAATGAGCTCACGTAGATAAAGAAACGGAAAGCTGAGTGAAACCACCTGGGGATTGAAACCAAGATGAGCAGGGGACATTGTCATAGAAAAGCATCTCGCTTGGTGCTGATGAGACTGTAAATTGGTACATTTCCAGAAAGCAGCTTGCCGATCCCCTAATGAAAATCCTTCAAAATAGATATCACCTTTGGTGTAGTGTCTGCATTTTGGGGGCATCTAAACCAAGAAAATGAGAAAAGTGAATTGTGCATGTCACAGAATTGTCTATAAAGATGAAAATAGTCATCTGGAGAGACACAGGAGAATCCATGATATAGAGACATAAGTGATTATTTCAACTACTACCTTTAAGACCTTTCTTAAATATAAAAATAGGCTCATATTATGTCAGTTGAAAAAAAGAATACAAATAGGGTTATTTTGAAGGATTACAGTGCTAATGACAAATGTTATTGCTAGGTAATACAATGAGCGCATACTGCCAAATTCACTATAGTAGAACAGATCTATTTTTGTAAGCAGCAAAAAGTTACGTTGTAAAGAAAATTTAAAGTATATCACACACATACATGCACGCACACACCCACTCTACAAAGATAGCGCAGCTGTTTTAAAAAAAAAAAAAAAAAAAAAAAAACGTTGCTTTTGCAGAGAGCCTAGGATTCGGCTCTCAGCATTCACAAGGCAACTCAGAACCTGCAACTCCAGTTCCAGAGGCTCTGACGCCCTCTTATGGCCTCCACTAGTTGGCACATGCATGGTACACTTACATAAGTGCTGGCAAAGCACCTGCTTGAGCCCAGAGCATGCTTTCCATTGGCTGCTCTCAGACCAACCATCTAGAAGCAATTGGCAAAGCCATCTTAGGGGAAGTAACCAGAGGATGTTTAGCAGTACGTTTCATTGCAATAACTGGAGAAAAGTAAACCATTTTTCACCTCCATCAAGTTCAGGATGCCTAATAAACTAACTGCAAAAGCCTTCTTATCAGCTTGTCTCGTATCCCTAGATGAATACATTCAAGAGTTTCGCAAATTACTTGTTATTATGCAAAGCAATCACTTACAATTCATAATGACCTCTTCCCTTAAATCACAACTGTTTGTGAACAACATGGCAATTTCCTATGCTGTTCTTTGTAAACTAACATAGAGGGGCTGGTGCCTAGATTAGCAGCATAATTCTTTTTGTTTGTTTGTTTGTTTTTGTTTTTGTTTTTCGAGACAGGGTTTCTCTGTGTATTTCTTAAACAACTATCTCCACACTGTCAAATTCAAAGTCTGTATCAGTATCACAGTGTGGGTTCAGATGTTAATTGTATGAAGCATTGCTCTTTTGAGGTATGCTTGCTCCTGCAAATGAGTAAGCAAGGTGAGCCAAGTGTGACGGCACCTCTAGAACCCCCACACCCTGGAGTCAGAAGCAGGAAGATCCTAAGTTCAAGGCCGGCCTTAACTACACAGGGAGACTCTTCCTCAAAAGCAAAACATAACAGAGCAGGTGAAAATTAGAAGAGAGCTCATAGCTTCACTGTGAGCTAGACATTATCACCTTAGGCCAAGTTTCCTAGAAAACAGAGCGCTGGAGTAAAGCTGTGTATCAATGCGCAACTGAGAAGACCAGTACAAGAGTGAAGAGAAAAAAAAAAAAGCAAAGAAGTCTGAGCAACATGGAAGCAAATACAAGGCAGTGCAAGGACGAGCTGGCCACAGCACCTTGAGAAAGCATATTTAGGACATCTGGACAAGCCACATGGGACACTTGCACCTTGGCATAGCTCATGGGGAAAGAGGGGGAACAGACTGATTTGCTGGGTCTTTCTAGTCTCCTGTCTGCTGGTGGTCAAAGGATGCCCTGTGCCTCTGCATGGTTGACTCCACTACAACTGGTGTGTTAGTGTTGCCTTGCCTCTCCAATCAGCTGCTGGGTGTAGAGCCCATGCTATTTCCCCCACATCTAAACTCAGACACGCCAGAACAATCAAAGGGTGGGATTGCTGTAGTTACCACCCAAGGGGCAGAGTGAGACCACACAAAGGCAGGACTATCCCCCTGAAGAGTCTGGGACAGCTGGCAGTGTTAAGACTTGAGGGTAAGGGTAGCTGAGGGTTCTCCACTGCGCAAGTGACCAGGATGCAGAGGCAGATGGATGTGGGCAATCTACAGAAGCATATTAATATATCCCCTGGCTTCTGAGCAACGGAGACCTCATCGTAGTCTGAAATCCACACTGCGCTTCCCTGGGTGGACATGGTAAATTCACCCCTCCCCCGCTGTTCGCCAGACCCAGCTCCCTCTTTCCTTCCCTCCTCCTCCTTGGTTCTGGGCTCCTCCATCTGGTTTGTATTTGTTCCCAAACTTTTCTGTACACAGAGCTATTTCTTTCTTGCTGATTCTTGTAACCTATTCTGGAAAACACACCCAGTGCCTGTTTGGGCTTCTGACGGCTCTGCTTTTCATTACTGCAATTGCAGTGTAGTTAAAGCCAATAACGCCAAAAGTGGGGGAGGGGTGAGAGGGAGTATGTAGAGGGGTTATATGTGATGTGCGGGACGTGTATGTGGGGTATGAGGAGAGAGAGAGAGAGAGAGACAGAGACAGAGACAGAGACAGAGACAGAGACAGAGAGAATGTGTATGGGGTGTGTGTGTGGTGTGTGTATGTGAGTGTATGTGGCGTGTGTGTGTGTGTGTGTGTGGTGTGTATGTGTGTAGTATGGTGTGGTATGTGTGTGAATAAGTGTGAATGGATGTCTACTATGTGTGGTTTTGGTTGTGTGTGGTGTGCATGTGTGGTGGGGGGGGTTGTGGTATGTGGTGTGTGTGAATACGTTGTGTGGTATATGTGTATATGTGTGTGTGTGTGCACGTGCGTGTGTGTAAGTATTGAGCTAGAAATGATCAGAATGAGTGAGTTAACCCAGAAGCAGAAAGAATCAAATGGTATATACTCACTTATATCTGCATACTAGCCCAAGGGGCATGTCCCACGAAAGCCTTCCCTTACCAGGAAACTGGGACAGAGGGGAAGGCATCCTATTGGGACTCTAAATGAGAGACGCATGGGAGAATAGCAAAATAAAAGGGTACAGAAGGTCCTAGAAACCTACAAGTAGAACATTATGATAGGCAGATTTGGGCCCAGGGGTCCCGCTCAAACTAAGGCACCAGCCAAGGACAATACAGGAGGTAAACTTTAAACCCCTTCCCAGATCTAGCCAATGGTCAGAATATTCTCCACAGTTGAGTGGAGAGTGTGATATGACTTTCTCACGTACTCTGGTGCCTCACATTTGACCATGTCCCCTGGAGGGGGAGACCTGGTGGCACTCAGAGGAAGGACAGCAAGTAGCCAAGAAGAGACTTGATACCCTATGAGAATATATAGGGGGACGTAATCCCCCTCAGGAACAGTCATAGGGGAGGGGAATAATGGGAAAATGGGGGGAGGGAAGAATGGGAGGATACAAGGGATGGGATAAACATTGAATAAATTAATAAAAAAATTTTTTTTTAAATGCAAACATACTTTAAAAATAAAAAAAATAAAAATAAAAAAAGTATGTGAGAAGTATGTGAGCATGTATGTATGTGAGTAAGTATGTGAGAAGCGGCTTAAAACACACTTCACATAGTTGTGTCATGTCTGGACAGAGATATGACCACATCTCTTGAAAACACAGAGTTAGGATATGCTTACTTACTTGTAGCCAGATTGTCTAACAGGCAGGTGGCCCTAGGTTTCACTTCAGCATTACAAATAAAAAGCAGAAATATAATTAAAAAAATTTTTATTAAAAAAAAGAAAAAAGAAAACACAGAGTTAAAGACCTCAGCCTGAGTTCTAAGCCTTTTAATTTCAAAATGGAAAATATTTTTTAAAATGGCTGCACTAAATCTTTATCTGCAGGGGACTAATCTTATGAGAAGCATGAAAAAGTTTTTAAATCGGCCACTAATAAATAAAAACATTTTCCCCTCAGATAAATTGGTTGGAATTCTTTTGACATTTCTGGAATTCTTGCATTTATATTCAAACTCATCAGAAAAAGAAATTGTTCCCAAGTGACCGCACAATCACATCTTGTGGCTGTTCTTTCCCTTCGTCCCTATGAGTTCGCTCTTCAGACCTTTGGCTGACTTGCTACTGTGCGTACAACTGAAGTCTGTACCCCAGTTAACAGTAGCAATAAGCGACAATGCCATGCTCTCCCTATTTTCACCCAGAGCAGCGAAGGGCTGTTTACAGATTGATCTCCCCATCAGAGAACCATGTCACCCAATCTCTCTGCTCTGCAACTTGCCACAAGATTGATGGTAAATATAATATATATGAAAATGAAGGAGGGAAATATATGCAAAGCTCCAATGATGGTTCGGGGGCAGGAGACGAGGCTCTGCAGTTCATCATTTGGGTGGGATTTCTCATTTTCAGAACATTGACTCTCAAATCACTGCAGTTCCTATGTTTAATGCCCCTGTGTTGGGAATCTAGGCTTTAAAAAAAATGATTTGAAGCCAGGAAAAGCAAGGCTGACTTATTTGGACCTGTGCTGTAATGTGACAAAAAAAAAAAAATTTTTTTTTTTTTTTTGCAAGGAAATAAGAAATGCTGAGAGAATGTGGGGGTGGGGTGGGGCTGGAGGACGCCAACTTAACAATGAACTTTGTGTTCTGTCCAATAGAATTCCAAGTCGGTTGCTAAGAAAGGAGAGAATATAGCACAGTCAACTAATGAAGGCAAAGTTTGGAAGCCCTGGGGAAAGCCCTAGAAAAAAAAAAAAAATTTAGTACCTTGATTGTGGGAGCTCTGGTCAAATTGCAAAAGTAAGCTCTATTTAGCCAAAAATGCTTAAAATTGCTGTCTTTCAGTACTCCATTTTCCTTTCTATATCCGTCATCATTAAACAGGCCATCAATATTTGGGGCCCAGCTAGGAGAAAACTAAGCTGAGGAGGCGTCTCTTGCTATTAGTAGGAAAACAGCATACGTGCCCTCGGCCACTCTCTGTCTGTGTTGCTAGAAGCCAGGTGGAGCAATGGCTTCTAGGAGCCCGTGGCTTCTGAGTAGGAGAGGGGGCCCCAGCAAGGGCTCCCACCTCATGTGACCTTGAACTTGGTGCCCAGCAGCAACTCACTCTGGACAAACACTCCTAGCCAAGAGATCCACTAAAACAAGGTATGTCTATATCGTTGATGCTCCCACAAAATGAAAGCTTTCTCTCACGTAGAGAAAGTTTCCCAAACTTTCACAATTCTTAAATATTATAAAAACCAAGCAAGCATGACACTAAAATAATTTTTCTAACAATAAAAAATAATAATAAACATGATAAAGCAAAAACTATTTTCTTTATGAAGGATATATTGCAACATTTGGGGGGGTTCTTTTTTTTTTTTTTTTTTTTTTAACCCTACAGGGTTTTGTTTATATATTATAGTTTCTAATAGTGTGTTTTTATAGGATTGCTGTGTGAGTGGATGTGTGTGTCTGCTTCTGTGTGTTTCTTAGGCCTTTTCTTTGGCCTTTGGGTGATTTTGTTTGTTGTTGTTACCCATCATTTTCTAATAAGAGATTAAAAAAAAAAAACGGTGTGAATTTGGGTGGGTGGGGAGGTGGGGAGGTGGGGAGGATCTGGAAGGAGTCCACAGAAGGGAGACCATTACCAGAATATATTGTATGAAAATTATTTGTTTTCAGGGTTTTTTTTAAATATATTATACCATTATTGTTATATAAAAAGTCAGGAGTGGCAAATTTGCTCAGTGGGTAAAGGTGCTTGCTGAGCAATCCTGGTAAACTAAATTTATCAGGAAGAAGGAAAGAACCATGTGTATAACTTTATATACATGCACATGCACACATACATACATACACATACGCACAGCACAAGAATAATAATTTTGAAGAGACAATCATTAGGCCTGGTTGTACAAGTCTGTAATCCCCGCTATTTGGCAAGTTGAGGCAGGAGGATCATAAGTTGAAGACATGCCTCAGTTACTATTTAGTGAAACTTTGTCTCAAAAAATACGACGTGAAAAAGTGGTGATGGAGCTCAGTGATGACACACTGCGCGAGGCACTGGGTTCAGTCCCCAGTGGCACAAAGGAAGTGAAAGGCAATCAAAGTGTAGCAGGCCACAGAGTTCACCTGTGCTGTTAGAGATACTTGTCAGCTTTTTCCAAATTTTCGATTGGCTGCGATTCTTTTCATTTTAAATAAATTCCCTTCCACAACTAGTCCAGTATTCTTGACCTCGATTTTTCTCTCAAACCTTCCAATCTGGCTCACAGTCTCAACACTAAAGCTAAAGTCGGGACCTCCGTCCTAGTTGCATTTAGCATCCCACCCTGATCCCCTGGCTCTGAGCATTCTTCCTCCTCCTGGACCCCAGGGCTTTTACTTCTCATCCCTTCACCACCCTTGGCCATGATGACATCATCTTTCTCATCAAGTGGAAACCGCTCCATCTCCAAAACCATCAGTTTCAAAACTGCCTCAGTCAAACATGCCTTATTTTCCTTTCCCCTTCTTTTATTTGTCTTCTATTGCTGCAGATGCTGCTGCTGCCGCGCCGCTGCTGCTGCTGTTACCAAGAAAAAGTCTCATGCCTCATTGTGTATCTCAGGATGGGCAGAAATTTACAGTTCAGTCCTCCTGCCTTAGCTTCTCTAGTTTGGGATGGTAGGAGCGCATCATAATGCTCAGCCCAAGGTCTTTTATACACACACACACACACACACACACACACACACACACACACACACACACACACACACGTCTTCCCCACTGCTATCCCCATTCCCTATGTTTACTACAAATTCCCCTTATTATGTCTATGACTCTTGATTGTCCTCTGTGAAACTTCCAGCCAATCACTCCCTAATTATTTAAATTGTTGCATAATATTTTGTGGAAGAGATGTTTCAGTACAAAACTGATCATTTGCCTGTTGGCTCCCATCCACCTGCTTCCTGTTTTGTTCTTTTCTTTGTTGCAATATGAACAACATTGTAACAAACCTGATTTCATCTATTTTCTCCTATGTAGCTGTTAAGTTTCTAGTACTTCAAGAAGCACTTTAAAAGGTTGCTGTTTGTTTTTAAATGAGCTTAAGTTGATTTTTGAGAAGCTCAAACATTTTAAATATACATTTACATCATTTTTCCCTTTCCCTCTCCTTCCCTAACACACAGTGGGACTCTGCCAGCTATATATCTGATACAGGATTAAGATCTAAAATGCTCCAAGAACAGAAGGAGGAGGAGGAGATAGAAGAAGAAGAAAGAAGAAGAAGAAGAAGAAGAAGAAGAAGAAGAAGAAGAAGAAGAAGAAGAAGAAGAAGAAGAAGAAGAAGAAGAAAGAAGAAGAAGAAGAAGAAGAAGAAGAAGAAGAAGAAGAAGAAGAAGAAGAAGAAGAAGAAGAAGAAGAAGAAGAATCAAAAAAGTAAATGACCCAGTTGAGAAATGGCTGATGTATGGTCTGAACAGAGAGTTCTCAAAAGAAGAAACAAAAATAGCTAATAAACATCTCAAGACATGTCCAACATCCTTAGCAATTGGGTAATTATAAATTAAAACTATTGTGAGATTTCCTCTTACCCAAGTCAGAATGGCTAAGATCAAGAAAACAACTGACAACTGCCAGTGAGGATGAGAAGAGGGGGCAATCGCCATGTACTGTTGGGATCGTAAACTGGCAAGGCCAGTATGCAAATCGGTGCGGAGAACTTCTCAAAAAGCTGAGAGCAGATCTACCATATGACCCAGCTATAGCATGCCTGGGCATATGCCCAAAGAACTAGATGCCCAAAGCCACAGATGTTATTCAGCCATTTCATTACTGCTCTGTTCACAATAACTAGGAAATGGAAACAATGCAAATGCCCTTCGACTGATTAATGGATAATGAAAGGGCAGCACATACACTATGGAACACTATTCATCTGTTTTAAAATGAAGTCAAGAACGCTGCAGGAAGATGGATGAAACTGGAAAATATACTGAGAGAGGTAACCCAGGCCCAGAAAGATAAATGGCAAATGCCACATGTACTTGCTTATTTGTGGCTCCTAGCTCTGAATCTTTAGATTTGAATATATAACCTGAGGTAATCACAGAAGCCAGGAAAGTAGAAAGGGAACATGGAGTAGGAGGGACCATTTGTTTAATTTTTATAAATACTGCCAAAAGGCTTTCAAAAAGACTGAGATTGGAGGTACAGCTGAGTGGTAAAGCATTTGCCTAGTACATGCAATGCCCAAATCAGTCTCTCTCTCTCTCTCTCTCTCTCTCTCTCTCTCTCTCTCTCTCTCTCTCTCTCTCTCTCTCTCACACACACACACACACACACACACACATTATATACCACACACACATCATACACCACACACACATATGCACAGGCACCACACACACATGCATACACACACGCACCACACACACATGCATGCACACATATGCACATGCACCATACACACATGCACACATATGCACACACACTATACACATGTGTACATACAGACTACAGACACACACACACACACACACACACACACACACACACATACACCAATTCACATTTTTACCAACAAAGTGAAATGAGAGCCCCCGCCCCCTACTCCTGCCTGCTCTACAGGAATAGATGTTATTGTACTTCTTAGTACTTTCAAGTCGAACATGTATAATATGACACTTGTTACCTTAACTTTCGTTTCTCTAACTACTAGATTTTGTTCTTCAGTATATTATCCATTCCCATCCCAGACTACATTAGGGGGAGGTCACTTCATCGTCTTTGGTTCTCACTCCTGCTTGAATGTTATAGTCATCCTTACCATGGTGTGGATTTTTTTTTTAGCTCCACATACCCTAACTTATGTGCTTGTCCTAGTCAGATCATCTATAATGTATAATGGTTTCAGGCTTTCCTGAACTGGTTATAATGGGTGGTCTCTCCTAATCTTTGGGCACTTATAATCACTTAGATTTTCTTCTATAATATCAATTACCTTCTTGTTTATGTTTAAACTTTCAAGCCACTCATCATATATGTTGTCATACTTTTCATAATCTATTCCACTGTATATCATGCAGAAGGATAGTGTGCCAGCTTATTAAATACCTCACTCATTTTCTAATGTACCGCAGCCCCACTTTCACCATACAATAACTGATCGTATATGACAAAAAATCTCCTAGACTCTATTTTCTGCTGATTTGTTTATTCTGTGTCAATACCATATTGTGTTATTTTTAAGTAGTGGCTTTATCAAGTATATTTACATCTAATAATAAAAGCATTTATTATTCTTTCTGTATGCCTCTCTATTCTCACCATTTCAAAGAGAGCATTTATTTTCATATGAATTTTTAATGATTTTATCCAAATAGAAATAGTTGGAATCTACTGGCATTATGATAAACTTATAAAATAACTTTGGGCAATTCTAGGTGTTTATATGACTCTGTCTAGAACTATGGCATGTGTATCTATCTGTTTGAATTTATTCCATACTCCTCAAAAGGAGCTAATCTTCCTTAATAGCATAAAGATTTCATAGTTTTTTTAATGATGTATAATTATACATTATGTTATTACATTGACTAAAATGCTGTTGTCTGTTTCCATTTCTAGGTTTAATTTTTAGGATAGAAAGAAAAAAGCTTTTCACTTTAAATTATTAATGATCCAGCCATCTTACAAAAACTCATTTATTCTTATGAATTTATATTTGTGCCTCTGAGGTTTTCTGGGTATGCTATTATACCCTTAGCCAAAAAGGGATGGTGTCATTCATCACAATTTTCTAGCCCTGAGCACTATGTTACAGATATTTCATAAATGCTGCAAAAATGAATGAAGAATAGAATTGATGACTCAGTGAGTGAGGTGGATCAGGGATCGCTCTCACAAAGGAGCATCAGGGCCTTGTTACTGTGGAAATGAGAAAAATCTCCCACGGGCTCTTTCTATGAACACTTGGCCTGCAGTCTACCATGCTGTTTGATGAGGTCGTGGAAGCTTTAAAAGTGCAGCCTTGCTGAAGAACTTCTTCCTTGGGGGTGGGATTTGGGTTTATATGCTTGCATCACTTCCTGCTTGCTCCCTCTGCTTCCTGTATACTGTTCATATGTGATTGGCCAGTTTTTTCATTCTCACCACCATGCTGCCTTGCATTTCCTGACACTATATGCTTGCATCACTTCCTGCTTGCTCTCTCTGCTTCCTGTATACTGTTAATATGTGATTGGCCAGTTTTTTTCACTCTCACCACCAGGCTGCCATGCATTTCCTGACAATGTAGATTCTAGCCCTACGGAGTTGTAAGCTGTTATTCCTTAAGGTCTTTTGGCCAGAGTGTTTAATCAGTGCAGCCAAACGTAACTGACATGGGTCTTACTACCACAGCATCCATCACTCCAAGCAGCCACTTGGTTTGTTAGCAAGAGCATCTCAAAGAAGAGTCTAGAAGCACAGACCAAAACAACAGAAAAGAACAATACGCCGCCACCAAGGCAATCTGAGAACTTTTCTTTCCTCAGTACAGGAAAGTGGGTGGCAGTGGGGATAGTGCAGATGGCAGTAGAGGTGCATTTTAGTCTTGGTTCGTACTTTACCTCTCACTTGGTAAGACCTCCGAAATCCTGCAAAGCTGAGCTGAGGTCATGTGCCTACTTATCTGACCTCTCCGAGACAATCGTTCTTAGGAAGGGCCAAGCACTAGCCCTATGATCTCAACCACAACCTTTCATCTACAGAAGCTATCAGACTCGGAGGCATAATTCTTCTCTGGTGGCATTTGCCTTGGAAGTCCAGATCAGTGAGGTGCCAATCTGAGCCATTAAGCAATAAATAAGTTCAAATGCTGGGGCTTATAACTAGAATCATAAGAATATCACTTAATCCTAGAAGAGGCTTCTCAGGAGAGAAAAACAAAACAAAACAAAACAAAAACACAAACACACACACACACACACAACCAGTAGCTCCCTGTTCTTTCACAAAGTAAAAATGCACACACACACACATTCTTGAATGTGCAGGAAGAGGCATCCACTTGGAGGAACACCTTTGTTTTCAATAATGGTAATTATGATCACCAGGTTAGAGGGCCAAAAGTGCTCCCCATAAATCGCCAGCAGGAACACCCTGAACTAGAACATCAAGGAGGGTCAGGCTATAGAAATCAATCCAAACTCTGGCATAGGCTACAAAAGGTGGTTACGCGAAGGCTGACCGAACTGTTCTTCCAGGGAAAACAAAATGTTTCTGTGAGCATCTGAAGGGAAATCCCTGGAGGGGCAGATAGAGTATCAGTTCGGTAATCGGCTGGCTAATCCGATGCACTACATCCAAGCCAAAAAGCTCCAAGCCAAATGAGGAGGGAGCAGCTTCCAGGCACAACCCCGGCCGCTGGGGTGGTCCTGATGCTTTGAAGCATCTCTTCACATTTTTAGTTGATAAAAGGTTTATAAAGAGAATGCATCACACTAAGTAAACCCACTTCTTCAAACACACGTGTGCGCTGGTGATGTGCCTCAAACCTTTCATTTGCTCTGTGCAGCAGCTGGTGCCCTGATGTGCCCGTGGCCTTTGTTCACAGGCTAGGCTGAAGTGTGCCTGCCTTTTCTCTCCACAGATCTGTAGTCTTCTCATTCACTCCAAGTGTATTATACTTTTTACAGTCTCTTCTGGGAGCTTAGACATGCTCTAATTCTTTTGATGACAATGAGAGAATCTGAAGACACTAAGAGACTATCTTCTCAAGGACTTTCATGTGACTCTAATTCCTAACTAAAGACAATGCTAGGAATAAGCCAGGAGCTACCAACATTGCTACCCAGCTTGGCAGTGAGAAACTTCAATCATCCAAATTGTGCTAGATCGGACATTCTTCATCCAGGAACTGCCAAAGATAACAATGAGACTTTTCCCTATGGCCTAGGACAGGGCCCCCAAAGAGGACCAAAAAGGTAGATAGGTCTAGCTAACAGGAGGAGGCTCATTACCCTCTGTGGTAGAATCATAACTTCAAATTGATGGAGGAAAAAAATGTAGTTGGCTCTCTTAAGCTACAGGTTTTATATCCTGCACTCAATCAAACTTGCATCAAAATTATTCAGGAAAAAAAAAACAAAAACAAAAACAAAACATGAGATCATGTACCTATTCTCAGCACTCAGTTGCCTGAGGCAGGAGGATCATGAGTTGATGTCTGACCTACACAGTGAGGACCTGTTTGAGAACAAACAACAGATGTTTAAGAACGCACCTGTTCTGAGCTTGTACAGAATTTGCTCTTTTAAAAATCCCCAAATCATACAGCGTGAGAACTTACCATGTATACTATGCATTGTAAACAACTGGTATGTTATTTTAAATTTGGGTGGGTGTGTGTAAGTCATATGCAAATACCAAACCACTTTATGTAAGTAATTTGAACATCTTCAGATTTTGGTACCTGAAGCCATTCCCTACCGAGAGTAAGAGACCACTGTATAGCACCCCTTCACATCACCTCTGTAACAGTCACTAGGTCATGTTTGCCTTCCACAGTCATGGCTTATATAAATTGTCCATGAATCACTTAATCACAGTGTACCTCTGCACTCCCAAAGATGTCTTAATTTGGGAACTATACCATAATGTCAAGTGACCTATTAGGACACTAAGGGCAACTATGCAGTAACAAGGATGGGCAAACAAGATTCCAAGTCCAGGGGCTTTAACCAAAAGGTTCAGAATTTAGAAAGCTGACTTCATCTCCTTTGGTCAGACATCAAGTCCAACTTTTAGTAAAAAGTGCAGCAACCTTGCTGGACCAAAACAGCCATAACCTATAGGTGTTCCCATTAAAAGTAGAATGTGTTATGTGGCTGTATTATGCCACACCCCAACCAGAAATAGATGACTCATATGAAACAGGATGATTCCAAGGGGGGCTCAGTTCTAAAGGGGGATCACAAGGAATAGCACAAACATCTGAGTCTCAGTACCATTCAAGGTGTTATCATACCAGGTCAAGACATGAAGAGGAAATGCATTCTGTATAAACAGCCTTCTGAGAGCTGAATAAAAATGGCCCCCATCAACTCTCAGGGAGTGGCACTCTTGGGAGGTGTGGCCTTGTTGAAGTAGGTATGGCCTTTTTGGAGGAAGTGTGTCACTGGGGGTGGCCTTTGAGGTCTCACAAGCTCAAGCTGGGCCTAGGGGCACACTGTCTCTTCCTGCTGCTTGCAGATTCAGATGTAGCACTCTCAGTTCCTTCTCCGGCCTATGTCTGCTTGCATGCCGCCATACTTCCCACCATGATGATGGACTGAACGGACTAAACCTCTGAAACTGTAAGTCAGACCCAGTTAAATGCTTTCCTTTATAAGAGTTGCCATGGACACCGTGTCTCCTCACAGCAATAAAACACTAAGACACCAAGCCAGCATCTACCACACGCATGTGTGGACTCGCAGTTCTTTCTTTCAGCCTACACCAAACTCCACAAAAGGCACAGAACACATTTCTGACCTCTAGAGCTGCTGTCCTAGCATCAGTGGTTTTGAACTATTCGATTTTCCAACACAGTTATGAAAGCATGGAAATTCACATGTAAGACATTCCCCAAAGGGATTCCTTGGGTTATAATAATGCCCACCATAGTCCTGTACATCTTGCCTACTCAGGTAAATGTAGCCAAATGAAGATCAGTGAGGCCAGATTATTTTATAGATAACCTTAAGTCTGCTCTGATGTTTTAGTGTACATTATAATAACAATTTTATGTTCTGTCACTGTTAGCCCATGCCTGGCAACATATCACACAACTACTCCTCATATTTGCACAAGTACATGATGTGTGGATGAGGAGCAAGGATCCTCAGATGCTGAAGAAAAATGTTGTCTCCAGCACTGCAAACACAGGAAGAGCCATAGAAGAGGCTCAACACAGGATGCTCAGAAATGCTATACGTGTATGGTCTCAGAAAAATGTGCTCACATGCCCTACACACTAGCTAGAGAAACCCTTAATTTTATAGGTGAATATATTGGGACAAATTTTCTTCCCTATGATGAATGTGTGTGTGTGTGTGTGTGTGTGTGTGTGTGTGTGTGTGTGTACATATACACTAAGGTAGCACTAGAACCTAGGACTAAATTAAAAACACTCAAGGAGAAGGCACAAAACAAAAATTATTTTCTTACTTGGGAACTAATTGATTAATTTTTACTCATTGAGAGCAAATGTTTCTGACTGTCTCCTTGTACCAGGTCATGGCACTGTTTGAGGTAATGGGGCTACATGGAAAACATGCTCCCAGGTAATAGCACTGTTCTACATAGATTGCAGGAAACTGTCTAGTAGAGAGTTTTGAGCAGAGAGGTAAAACAGTCACGGAGTCCAGGGAGGACGGTGTTCTGGATAGATGAAGAAGCAAAGTACTTGTGACTGGCAAGTTCCATGTGAGAAGGCCACTATGGCTGGGCTGCAGTGGAACAAGGAGAAGGTGGCTGGAGGTGAGGTCAGAGGTCAGGGAAGGAAGCTTGATCATGTGGGAGTCTGGATCCCTCACCAAAGGAAATGAGAGACCATTGATGGGTTTCAGTCAGAGGATGGTCATAATTCTGCAATCTTTAAACTGCACTGACTGTCCTCAGTCCATTCTCCACAGTTACGTGGAAAGCAGGGACCGACTCTGGCATGAACTCTGGTGCCCCATATTTAACCACCTCCTCTTCGTAGGGAGGCCTGATGGCACTCAAAGAAAGACTAAGCAGGCTACCAAGATGAGACTTGATAGCCTATGACCATATAGTAGGGGAGGAGGTCCTCCTCTGTCATAGACCTAGGGGAGGGGAATAGGGTGAAAGAGGGAGGGAGGGAGGAATGGGAGGATACAAGTGATGGGATAACAATTGAGACGTAATCTGAATAAATTAACAAAATTAAAAATGTTTAAATTGTACTCGCTGGCCTGTGGAGAAGAGACTACAAAGCAAGGGTGAAGGAAGAATAGTACAGCAACTCAGGAGCCAGGCAGGGACTCTAGGCTCGGATGATGGGCATGAAGCTTGAAGAGTGGTCAGATTTCTGAGCATATTGTGACAGATGTGAGAGCTGATTAGATATGAGCTGTGAGCAAAATGAGTGACAGGTGAGGCCTGAGCATCTAACCTGAGTTAACTGAGAGACTAAAGCAGATGCTTACCAAGAGTGGGGCGGGGGGGGGGGGGGGGTTTGAGAGAAGAGGAGTCTGGGAAGAAGGTCGAGTGTGCATTGAGCATGCTGAGTAGAGCTGCCTATGCAAATTTTGCACACACTGGAACCTCAGAAGAGAAGCCGGGAGGAATGTGTACAAAGAAGGTATTTCTTTTTTTTTTTTTTTTTTAATTTTATTTTATTAATTTATTCTTGTTACATCTCAATGGTTATCCCATCCCTTGTATCCTCCCATTCTTCCCTCCCTCCCATTTTCCCATTATTCCCCTCCCCTATGACTGTTTCTGAGGAGGATTTCCTCCTCCTGTATATGCTCATAGGGTATCAAGTCTCTTCAAAGTTGAGTGGAGAGTGGGATATGACTTTCTCACGTACTCTGGTGCCTCACATTTGACCATGTCCCCTGGAGGGGGAGACCTAGTGGCACTCAGAGGAAGGACAGCAGGTTGCCAAAGAAGGTATTTCAAGACACGGGGCAAGATATGAGGACCAACAAAGGAGAGGCTCAGGCCTCAGCTCTAGATAAAATACCACCTGATATTGTCCTTCCCAGGCCTTCTATTTACACTTTAACTTGGACTTTCTGAATAGAAGACAACAAGAATAATGCTGCTGATTCTTCCTCAACATCAACTGCTTACCTTTCTGTCTACTTCTCTGAGGGTCTGTTTACTGCTCTTTAGCAAGCAGCATTGGGAGTGGGGCTTTCAAAGAAGCCAAACCAACAGAAAATGCCATGAAGGAGCCAAAAACAAAAACAAAAACAAAAACCACTCCCCAGACCTAGGGATGCTGAGGATGCAGGGATACGGGATGAGGAGTGTTGCTACTCCTAGATGTTCACTGGAAAAGAGAGGTGACATCACTTTAACAGCCACTCCCAACCAGAACTGGCCATGATAGAAGGTAACCCAGTCATAATCACAGCTCTTTTTGGATGACAGAGTTTGAACGTAACCCTGGGTACCAGTGGTCATGTTCTAAATGCTGTGAAGGATGACGGCTGCCTATAAATAGGAGGCAGGGCCAAGAGGTCACAGACATCATAAGGTTGACTCTTCTGTGACCAAGAACACTGAGCTGAGGCAGGAGCTAGGACTGGTGTTCGGAAGCCCCTCCCGGGTTATTTAACTTCTTGGAGCCCTGACTCTTCTCTACTGTGAAATGGAAGTGACGTAAGTACCCACCTTTATAGGGGAAAGTCTTCAGAAATAACTCATGAGGGCTTATTTTTTCAAGTTAAAAATAGCACCACTTCATTGAGCTTTAGACTGTTAAAAATAGGTAAACTCCCATTGTGATGAACTCAAGGAAGTTGCCAATTATTTTAATGAAGTAAAACGGTACTAAAATTAACACATGGCTGGAAACCACACTTTAAAATGAGAGTTCTGTGGGGGGAAAGCAGGCTACCATCCAACCGGTGCTTTATAAGTAAAGTACAAGAAATGAAGCCCAGCAAGAAAAAGTAAAAGGTCATACGCACATAACCGCATACATCACCCCGTCCTCCTTGGGTGCAGGACCTTGCTGCTACTGTTTGGTTTGGTTTGGATTTTGTTTTGTTTTTTGTTTGTTTGTTAAGATTAGTTAGCAGAAAAATAAATAAAGATTTATTTGCAGAATAGTTCTCCTAGTTGAAGAATAAGAATTACTGTATGGCGTGGGGCCTCAACCCTAAACAAGGAACTATGAGTAATGGGGGAATGCTGCGAGTGAGGAAAATGTCTTCCCCAAGGGAAGAGCCTCCCCCAGGTGACTACCATGAACTGTATATACCAAGTGGTCAGGCCTGGAAACATACACAGAGGTAGCACTATAAAGACTGAGGTAAGGGTGTGTGTGTGTGTGTGTGTATGTGTGTGTGTGTGTGTGTGTGTGTGTGTGTGTACATATATACTAAGGTAGCACTAGAACCTAGGACTAAATTAAAAACACTCAAGGAGAAGCCACAAAGCAAAAATTATTTTCTTACTTGGGAACTAATTGATTAATTTTTACTCATTGAGAGCAAATGTTCCTGACTGTCTCCTTGTACTAAAGAAAAAGAGGCCATGAGTTTGAGAGAGAGCGGGAAGGAAGGTGCATGAGAAAGGTTGGAGGGAGAAAGTGATGTAAATATATTATAATTTCAAATTTTAACAAAATACTTTTTAAGTTGCTGAAAGAAAACTACTTGTAATAGAAAAAAAAAAAAAACCTGCCAGAAAAACTCTTGCCCATAATTCTAGAAGCACACAATCAATTTACTCTATCATTAGAGGGACTGATAGATGGGGAGTAACTGTACCCGATCATTATTGTGTGTAATGGGTTGAAACCTAACCAAAAATGTCTTCCTTCCAAAGTATTGTATATTACATGGCCACTGTGGTCACTATAAGTAATCGTTTTTGAAATGTAAGAACTGTAAGTCTATATCCCCGCTCCTCAAGTTTCCAGCTGTGTGACTTAGGCAGGTTACTTTGCCTTCCCATTTGTTGTTACTATTCTGTTTTTCAGGTCTCTGTGTTGTCTTCCTCTATGAAGTGAAGCTATGACAGCTTTCGGGTTTCTGAGAACCGGAGGTGATGATGAAAGTACAACACTGAGCATACACTTGCAGGGGACTACTATTGTTAGCCTTTACCTTCATGTAATAAATCATCCAAGATGGGGATTTCATTTTAACTGTCTAGAAACCTTTTTCGTAATTGTATTTATCATTTATGAAATTCCGATGGTAAAGACCAGCATCCTAGCCTCGTCTGTCCACTTGACACAGCCCAGAGTGATCCAAGAGAGTCTCCACTGGGGAGATTTCTCAGATCGGATTGGCCTGTGGCCATGTCTATGAGGAATTATTTGATTGTTGATTGATTGTTGATTGATGGGGTTGTGGCCAGCTGTGCCTAGCCCACCACTGGTGGCACCCTGCAGCAGGTAGTTTTTTGCTGAATAAGAAAGCTGTCTGAGAACAAAGAAGGGAGGGAGGCAGAAATCAGCATTCTTTCCTGGTTTCTGCCTCACTCCTGCTTCAGTTCCTGTCCTGACTTCCCTCCGTGCTGGACTAAGACCTGAAAACATAAAGTGAAATAAATCTTTTCCTCCCCCTAAGTTGCTTTTGATCCTGGTTTTTAGCTTCTAGCCTCAAACACCTCAGATAATGGACACTCGAGCAACATAGGATATTACTGAAACACTCCAAGACATTTTTGATAACAGGTTTTTTTTTTTTATGCTAACTTGAGCCTGAGACTCATAACTGGAGACTGAATTTCTTTGTTGGGTCACTGGAAGATTCCATTGGAAACCATGTGAAACACAAAGATAAAATAGACTAAAAGTTGTATAGATGCGCCTCAGGTTGTACAGTGTCTTATGCAAGATACCAGCCTTGCACTGCTTGTCAGACTCCATTTATGCACGCATAATTTATTGAGACTCTTTCTTTGACATTATTCTAAGTGGAAGACATGCTACAAGGAAACAGACAGACAAGGTACTTTGCCTTCATGAAGCCTACTGCCTGATTGAATAGGTAATGGATGGATCTGGGCCAGGAAGGTGACTCAGCTGGCAACATGCTTTGTAGCACCCATGTACAAAGCACTGTTTGTCTCTAATCCCAGCACTAGGAGGCAGAGACAGGAGCATCCCCGGGGCTTGCTGGCCAGCCAGCCAACTCCAAATCCAACAAGAGATCATGTCCCCCAGAAAAAAATAAGGAAATACTGAAGAAGGCCTCTAACCTTTAGACGCGCGCGCGCGCACACACACACACACACACACACACACACACACACACACACACACTCACATGACCATATATGCCACACACCCACAAAAAAAGGAAAAAGAAAATAGAGAAATGAATAAGAGATTAGTGGTGTTTCTTTAAGTATTGTAATAGAGCAAGATTTCATTGCTATGTTTTTTATCTTATTATTATCTTTTTATACTTAGTATTGAAAGTAATTTTCTGCAGGACACAGTGAGGTGAGAAGGTCCAACATGTCGTGCGTGAGTAGAGGTGACACAATAGAGTGTCCAGCCTCTCCAGGCCTCTCTCGGATTCCCTGAGTGATGACAGTAAATCAACACCTTTAGACTCCCTGCAGCTCTTTCTCCAATATCTCACTGTGAAGGTCTGGGAAGTATTGACACAATAATAATAAAAAGCAAAAAAAGAAGGCTCATGAGAGCCTGTCTCAAGAAGAATTGGAAAAGTTAGCTTAATGACAGGAGTTACACTAATTTGTTCTCAATGTCCTGAGGGGAGGACTGGGCCCTTCCAGACTATTCCTTTTATAGGTGGCAGCAGGAAAAGATTGCTGGCTAAGGGGAAAGTTGTGTAGGGACTTAAAGAGGGGACTGGCAGGGACTCATATGTTCTGATGAATGTAGCCAAGATGTGAGAATTTTTTCCTGTGTATAGAAAAATAATCATTATCTTGGAGAATCCATTCACGATTTTGTCATAAAGTATATGTGACTGGGTTTTCAGCTATGGCAAATAAAAGCACAGGATATCCAGTTACACTTGAATTTCAGGTTAGCATCAAATAAAACTTTAATGTATGTCCCAGGCAATATCTGTTAAGTATAATTAGTCACCTTAGCAGGACTTGATGCTAGAAAAGAAATTACCCTCCCCCCCTTCTGTTTGGCCAAGAGCACATTTCTGTTTGACATTTTTACTCCTTGTTCCTGAAGACGGCTTTCTATTGATCAGGTCCATTGATCCAGTCCAGTAGCTTTCAAATACACACACACACACACATACACACACACAAAGCTCTTAAGAGAGAACAAATCCTAATGCTGAATCTTAATATTGTATCCAGATTTTTTTTCTCAGAAAATAGCAAACTCCGGTTGGTTGGATGGAGAGGATAAAAAGCAAGCTAGGGGGAGAAGGGGAATCTATGTTTCTTGTTACTGACTCCCTATCATCTTTGTCCCAGAACAACAGAATTCTACATAACAAAAATGAAATATTAATATTCTGGACATCTCCCAAGCCTTGCCTATATCCATAATGTCAAAAAAATCCTCTCATCATGCCAGGCTTTCCTCTCACTGCAAACATTACCGTCCAACTCGAAGAAAGGAAATGCTGAAGCTGGGCATAGTGGTGCGTGCCTTTCCTCCCAGCATTTAGAGGCAGAGACAGGAGGATGTGTATAAGTCGAGGAGAGCACGATCTACATAGCTAGTACCAGGCCAGCCAAGGCTATACAGTTAGACCCTGTCCAAAAAAGAAAAGAGAGAGGGAGAGAGGAGATATAATATTTTTACAATTAAAAAGATTACATTTCTAAAAGGAAAACTGTGAGTCTATTGGTTCAATTCTTTTTTTTTTTTTTAACAAAAATAAAGATTCCATCAAAATTCCAATACCATTCTTCAAGGAGTGTATATACACACACACACACACACACACACACACACACACACACACACAGGATATCCAGTTAAATTTGAATTTCAGGTTAGCATCAAATAAAATATACATATATATGTATATGCATGTTTTTCAAAACGGAGTTTGCTCTGTGTAGCCATGGCTGTCCTGGAACTCACTCTCTAGACCAGGCTGGCCTTGAACTCACAGAGTTGCAACTGCCTCTGCCTCCAAAGTGCTGAAATTAAAAATGTAGACCACCACTGCCTAGGGAATATAATTTTTTAAAGTCTTAAAATTTATATGGGTACCGTTGATCTCCTTTTGTTGTCTTATTGCTCTGGCTAGAACTTCGAGTACTATATTGAAGAGATATGGAGAGAGTGGGCAGCCTTGCCTTGTTCCCGATTTTAGAGGAATTTCCTTGAGTATCTCACCATTTACTTTGATTTTGGCTATCGGCTTGCTGTATATAGCCTTTATTATGTTGAGCAAAGTGCCTTGTATCCCCGATCTCTCTAAAACTTTAAACATGAATGGGTGTTGAATTTTATCAAATGCTTTCTCTGCATCCAAAGAGATGATCATGTGGAGCTAGAAATGATCATAATGAGGGAGTTAACCCAGAAGCAGAAAGAATCAAATGGTATATACTCACTTATATCTGCATACTAGCCCAAGGGGCATGTCCCACGAAAGCCTTCACTTACCAGGAAACTGGGACAGAGGGGAGGGCATCCTATTGGGACTCTAAATGAGAGACGCATGGGAGAATAGCAAAATAAAAGGATACAGAGGGTCATAGAAACCTACAAGTAGAACAATATGATAGGCAGATTTGGCCCAGGGGTCCCGCTCAAACTAAGGCACCAGCCAAGGACAATACAGGAGGTAAACTTTAAACCCCTTCCCAGATCTAGCCAATGATCAGAATATTCTCCACAGTTGAGTGGAGAGTGTGATATGACTTTCTCACGTACTCTGGTGCCTCACATTTGACCATGCCCCCTGGAGGGGGAGACCTGGTGGCACTCAGAGGAAGGATAGCAGGTTGCCAAGAAGAGACTTGATACCCTATGAGAATATACAGGGGGAGGAAATCCCCCTCAGGAACAGTCATAGGGGAGGGGAACAATGGGAAAATGGGGGGGGGGAGGGAGGAATGGGAGGATACAAGGGATGGGATAAACATTGAGATGTAACAAGAATAAATTAATAAAAAGAAAAAAAAAGAAATCAGACACCAAAAAAAAAAAATTTATATGGGAACACAAAAGATTTCAGATAACCAAAGCAATCCTGAGCAAAGAATACCACCAGAGATACCACTCTTCCTGATCTGAGTTGCACCGCAGAGCTATGGTAATAAAAGCAACATGGCAGGGGCTGGGGCTTAGGGATTTAGCTCAGTAGTAGAGTACTTGCAAGCGCAAGGCCCCGGGTTCAGTCCTCAGCTCTGGAAATAAATAAATAAATGCAAAAAAGCAACATGGGACTGGCACATGGAAACCAATGAACTGGAGTAGAGGACTCAGATAAAAGCCCATGTAGCTATAGCTACCTGGTTTGGTTTTGGTTTTGAGGGTTTGGGGTTTTGTTTTGTTTTTTTTTTACAACAATGCCAAAAGTACACGTTGGCAAAAAGACAGTATCCTCAACAGGCAGTGCTAGAGAAAACATTATATTCATATTGAAGAAGAACCAGAACTGTATCTCTTACCTGAAAAAAAAAATTCAAATCCACTTGAATCAAAGACTTTAATATAAGATCTGAAAGTCTGAAATTGGTAGAGAAAAAAGAAACAGGAAAAAAAAAACACTACGATGCACAGGCATACATAAGGACTTCCTGAATGGGACTCCAGTATTGAAATGAGGGGCCTCGTGGGACAAATGGACAAATGCGACTTAATGAAATTTAAAAGCTTCTGTATCACAAAGTAAACTGTGAAGTGGGTAAAGACACAGCCAATAGAATGGGAGAAAGCCTTTGCCACGTGAGATAGAATTAATAACCAAAATACACAGAAAACTAAACAAGAAAACAACCCAGACCCCCCCCCCCAAAAAAAGCTAAGGAATCAAACAGAATTCTCAATAGAAGAAATATGCTTATTAAAACTATTTTGTTTAGAGTAATTTTAATGCAGCCACATGGCTGCTCTGATCACATACAGACCTTCTAGGTCTCTATGATTAGCCTGGAGTACAGGCCCCTAGCACACACCTTTAATCCCACACAATATAGGTAAGGTTAGTTTGTAGAAGGAAGCACATATGTTTGGAAGTGGTGCCTAATTGAGAGGCAAAGTGACAAATGAAAGATTTGACAGAAAAAAAAATATGCCCAACTCACATGAGGACAGGAAAGAGGCAACTTAAGAGAGCAGCAGGAGAGAGGAAAGAGGCAATTTTACCGAGAGAGTTTTACAGAGACAGGTTAAAGAGAGAACAAGCTGGACTCGTGTGAAGACATAACAAGCCAGAGAATAAAAAGAAGTCAGAAGATTAGAACAAATTGCTAGAGTTCAGTTGAGGCCAAGCAGAGCAATTCAGTCAGAAGCTGAGAGAAGCCAGTTTGGATCAGTCAGCTCAGAGAGGTGTTTGAACCAGAATAGCTGAGGCGAACCAACCAGCCAGAGTTCAGGAAGAGCTAGGAAGGGTGAGGGAGGGCTTATTCAGCAGTAAGTCTCAGAGGCTAAAAACATTCTAGGCCTAGTTTAGATTATAAGAAAGCTCAAAGCTTCCAGATCTAGGTCTAGGTTAGCAGACAGAGGCAGTGAGCATCTGAGACAACAGCTACTTCCAAAGAATAAAAGTTACATTTACAACCTTGATATTCCAGCTCACTCTAATCATAATTGTTTTCAGCTAGAAACCAAATGACAATAAATGCTGGTCAGGATGTGGAGTGAGTAGAATCCTTATATTCACTGGGTGGGATGTAAACTGGTACAGCCACTGTGGATATTAGGGTGTCAGTTTCTTAAAAACTAAGACTTGAATAATCATATGACCACCCCTGGACAATTACCCAAAGGACTCTGTATCCTACTACAAAGATATTTGCTCACTCATCTTTCTTGTCTCTCTTCACAATAGCAAGGAAACAGAATCATCACAGATGCCCTCAACTGATAAAAGGGTAACGAAATGTGGTACAAATACATGTGAAATTTTATTCTTCTCTAAAGAAAAAAAATAAAGTTATAAAACTTGCAGGAAAAAATGTTTGGAGCTGGAAGATATTATAGTAAGCTAGGTAACCTAGGCTTGGAAAGACAAACGCCATATGTTTTATCTCATAGATAAATTCTAGCTTCAAATTTTAATATATGTATTTATGGGGGAGCAGGTGTGTGTAGCATCTAGGAAACTATAGAGGGGTTGATCAGAGAGGGAGAGGAAGCTTTGAGATGCTGAGTTTGATGCACAAGATATGAAAGTGAAAGAAGAAAGCTGAGAAGAACGATTAAAGTGGAGAAAGTGGGGAAAGTAAAAGAAAAGACACGAATAGGGAGGGCAAACCAAAAGTATGTATGAAAAAGACTTAAGGAAACTTCATCAGCTAATTACAAAGAGCTGAAGAGGTGATTCTGTGGGTAAAATGTTTGCTCGGCAAACACATGGACCTGAAAACAACCTGGGTTTGGATTTCTAGCACCTGTGTAAAAGCCAGGTGTGACAGTGCATGCCTGCAACTTGTAGCACTGGAGGCAGGGATGGAGACAGGTAGATCCTGGGAGCTTTCTGGTCAACCAGTTTAGCAAACAGCAAGCTTTATTAGGTTTAGTGAAAGACTTTGTCTCATAAATAAATAAATAAATAAATGTGACAGGGGACAGGACCTGGAGTCAATTTCTGGCTTCCACATGAGAGACTAATGCATACATGTGCCCATGCACAAGTGCAGGCATATGCATATGCATATGCACATGCACGCACACACACACACACACACACACACACACACACACACACACACACACACACACAATTTGGGATGTAGGTACATACGTCGTATGAATGGACAAACCTGCTCTCAGAAAGCATGTTACTAAATAAAACCTCCAGTGATAGACGTGGGCTCTTTTCTTGCATTTGTTGGTCAGGGAGGCAATTAGCACCTGAGCCAAATGGTAAGCTCCTGTTGCTGAAGACAGCAGACACCAGACACTCTGACTGTGGGGCATACAGAAACCAAGCTGGAACTGGGTGAGTGGCTTCCCTGCTGCAGGATAGTCTCACAGTGCCAAAAGGTGCCCTTAGGATGTGAAGGGAGAGTAGTCCTCAACCCTTTTCTCCAGCTGTGGACCCTACATATAGCACTGCCGACAAGCTAGGCAAGATGTTCCTACTGGTTCAATACTGACAAGTATGTTACAAGGGTGACTAACTGGACTCTGATTGGATTTGAGGTCTACTCTATAGGAGACAATCTTCATCGGGTACTGTAAAATTTACCAAACACCTAGGTCTGGGGATACTATGGACCCTAGAAGGAAGATAAAGCTGTTATTTTGCTAGGTAGATATGATATGTCAATCAAATTGTCACCTAAATAACCATGTTTATACCCGTAGGTCACTGTTACTATCAGCTTTGATCAGAGATGCTTCTTGTTGCACTGGGTAGTGGTAACTGTAGAGACTCACAACTGGTCGGTGTGATGGGATTAAGTGACAGCCAAATGCTCAGCTATAAACTGAGCATCTCTAGCACCACTCCAAGGCTCAAGGAGCATCACAGACAAAGAAGAGGAAATGATGGAAGGGCCAGGGGAAGGGGCAGAGAGCAGGAGATGATGTAGAACCTTCGTGGCTGAATATGACATCGCAGCTACACCCTTAAGCTGGGGCTATCTGCACAACGTTGAGCCTCTCCAGCATCTTGCCATAAAGGGTTGTGGCGGCGGGGGGGGGGGGGCGGTTTATATGCAGCTAGTGAAAGCTGAGAAGAGACAATAGTGCAGTCACTGGTAAGGCTCCCATGCGCTGGGAACAATCCATCACACATACTCCTGTAAGCAAGCCTAAGTTAACTACCTAACAACTATTTAGGTTTTCATTTTTTGTTCTTTGGGGCTTTTTGGAGAGAGAAAAGAGGGAGGAAAAACATATAGTTGGGTGGATAAAGAGATGGGAAGGATCTGAGAAGAGCTGAGAGAGGGGAAAAATATAACCAAAATATATTATATGAAAAATGTTAACACACACAAAGGGATGAAAGAACTAGAAAGCACGTGGGAAGAGGAAGACAACTGACGAAGTGAAAGAAAGAGAGCAGGGTGCTATCGGGAAGTAAATATGATCAGAGTACATTATGTATCTGGAAATGTAAGAAAACACATTATCCATAATTAACATACACAAATAAAATCACACAGAAGAGTGGCTATTTAGAGGGAAGAGAGAACAACGGGGTGAGGGGGAAAATAATATTATCAAAGTACATTTGATACATGTATGAAATATCACAGTAAAGTCCACAATTCATATGTGCTAAAATAGTTTATTGTTATATAGGGCATAAACATGTTTTAAGTGATATTAAACACTTTTTAAAATATTCTTTTACCATAACCAACCTGTCATCATAGCATGTGATTTTTTTAGTCTCTGTGTCTCTGTGACATTAAATAAGCAGCTAAAAGCAGGCCGAGGCACTTCAGACAGTGCCATCAAAGCCAGCACAATAACCCACAAATGGAAATAAACTTCCAGATGCTTTGGCTAAATTTTCTAGCTACTGCCCAGATGTTTAGTTTCACACAGACATAGCCAACACACTTCCCACTTCATCCTTCCTCTCTGGGGTCCATGAGATACTCTCACCACAGAGGACAAGAGCAATTTACTATGACAATTCACAAGTGGTGGTTACTATGACAATTCACAAGTGGTGGTTACTATGACAATTCACAAGCGGTGGTTACCATGACAATTCACAAGCGGTGGTTACTATGACAATTCACAAGCGGTGGTTACTATGACAATTCACAAGCGGTGGTTACTATGACAATTCACAAGCAGTGGTGTGTATCTCCTGCAGCCAGGTTCCCATTTGGCATGTGTGGAGGGTCCTTGGACATACTTCTAATCATTGTCCTTCCTGTTCATCGTATGATATCTCTTAACATGTTGTATGTATGGAAATAATCATTTCTCCTCATTTTACCCAAATTCTTTCTCCACTAAAGACCTTTGAGTTCAGAAGAGCTACCCCAGACTCATTCCCAGAATATGAAGGGCAGCCTCTATCAAAAATTCAAAAAGTAACTTCAAGACCAATGTGGGGACAGGCTTTCACCTGTAAGCATGTGCCTGTCAAGTTTGCTCTTTAAAAGTTTTTTCTAGGGCTAGAGAGATAGCTCAGATGGTAAAATGCTTGCCTTCAATAAAACTCCAAATAGTCACAGCAACCTTAAGAAGAAAGTGCAATTCTGGGGGAATTATAAAGCTTACTCTCAAACTCTAACTACAGAGTCATCGTACCAAAAACTCACATGGTAATGCCACAGGCCACAGGCCAATGAATTAGAATAAAAGACCAAAAATAAACCTCCCGGCTACAGCTACCTTGTCTTCAACAAAGGTGGCAAAAAAACATACATTGGAGGAAAGCCAGTCTTGTCAATGAGTGGTGCTGAGAAAACTGGAAAAGCACACGCAGAAGAATGCGACTAGACACACAGCTCTCGCGCTGCACAAACATCAGTTAAAAGTAGATCCAGACCTTAAGGTAAGAGCTAAAGCTCCTATACCACTAGATTAAAATAGCCGAAGAGACACAAGCAAGGACGGTCTGAGAAGGACTCCAAGACCCTGGGAATTACATGAATTGATTAATGGGTCTGCATGAACTTAAAAACGTTCTACTAGCCAAGGAAACAATCAGAGGTCAGACTGGGAGGCAATGTTTGCCAACTGTATCTCACAGAAGATTCATATCAAGAATCTATAAAGAACTCCAAACATTAAATACCAAGAAATCCAAACTATAAGTCAGCTTATGAACTGAATAGACTCTCTCCAAGGAAAAAAATACCAAGTTGATTTTTTTTAATGTTCAACATTACCTAGTAGGAAAATGATGACTGGATCATCTTTGAGATTCTATCTCACCCAATTGGAATGGCAATCATCAAGAAAATGAACAACAGATGCAGGTGAGAATGTGAGAAACCAGGACACCCTTAAACATTGTTGGTGAGGTGTAAACTGGCGCAGCCACTATGGAAACCAGTATGGAAGTTCCTCAAAAAAATAAAAGCCTCACTACCACATGAGCCAGCTATCCCACTCTTGGGTGTGTACCCAAAGAAATCTAAGTCTGCCTACTATAGAGACACTTGCACATTTACATATCCAAGTCAGGCATCATCACATGGGCTGATGTGAGTTCAAGCTTTGATATAGACTTTGGTACTGGAGTGCCAGTTTAGACAGAGCTGCATAGAAAGAGACCCTGTCTCACTGGGCGTGGTGGCACATGTCCATAATCCCAGTACTCAGGGAGGCAGAGGCAGGTGGATCATGTGAGTTTGAGGCCCGCCTGGTCTACAAAGTGAGTCCAGGAAAGTCAAGGATACACAGAAAAACCCCACCTCAAAAAAACAGAGGAGGCTGGGAGGCACCAACCGACCTTGTATCAATGAAGTAAAAGAAAAAAGACATGGAACCAGTCTGTATACCCATTAACTGATATATGAATAATGAAAATTCCAGACACACATTAGATTTCATTCTGCTGTAACGAACAATGAAATTATGACATTGGCAGAAAAATGAATAAAATTGGATATTACTGAGTTAAGCAATCATTAAACAATATAAGCCAGACTCAGAAAAATCACATATCACACTTTCTCTCATATATAAAAGTCTAGATTTATAAATAATGAAAATTCATAGGACACAAAAGTAGAAGAGGGACTGTGAGGAGAGAGAAAGAGACCTAAAAGGGTGGAGGGGGAGATAGGACAACGGAATCCATGATGAAAACAGGAAGGGAGACCAGAGAAAGGAGTGGACCGACAAGAGGCAAAAGGGGGTGAGGGAGACAAGAGCAAAACTGAATATTAATAGATATCAAACGTATATATATGTATGTATATATATGTGTGTGTATACGTATGTATGTATGTGTGTATGTCTATATATATATGTATATATATCATAATGAACCCATTTCTTTGTATACTAACCAAAAATTAACTAAAATAAATGTTACCCTGATAAGCAAGGAACACAGCTTAGTAGTAGAATAAGTAATAGAATGTTCGTAACTCTTGACTCAGTTCCAAGATCAAATAAATAAATAAATAGATGCATTAGTCTATTAAAGCTAGTAAGGGAGCTATTGAGGTCACAGGAGTTAAGATCAATATGTGGAAATCAATTCCTTTTGTATAGAATAGGATTCCTTACACTCACAAATGTTTTAAAAATGCTATCACTTGCAATGCCACGCCAAAAAAAAAAAAAAAATGAAGTATTTACAAGTAATCCTGACCAAAGATTATATAGGACCTACATGGAAAATGATAAAACACTGACAAGACTAATTCTTAAAAATCATATTCATGAGTTGGAAGACCAGTAACAACTAGGACGCTAATGCCCTCCAAATTGATCTACAGAGTCAATGCAACACAAGTCAAAACCCTAGTGTCAAAATGTATGCAAAGCACGAGGGACAGAATAACCAAGACAGTCTGAAAAAAAAAAAGAACACAGTAGAAGGCTAACAACTCCTAAAGACATCTCAAGCTATAGCAGTCAATACCCTGTGGTATGAGGTATTGGGACAGAGAAGTAGATCAATGGAGCATAATAAAGAAACCAGGAATGAACTCATAAAGATATGGATTGTTTTTTTAAATGTGTGAAAGCAATCTAGTAGAGAAAAATAGCCTTTTCAATAGATGATGCTGAAACTTCTCAATAACTGTAAGCAAGGAGGAAAAGGAGGAAGGAGAAAAAGAAAGATACCCCTAATTCATACATCATACTTCTTGCAAAAGCTGAGGTTTTCAGGCTTAAAACTACATGAAACTAAACTCAAACTATAAACTTTTCAATTAAAAAAAAATATGGTAAAATCTTTGTGATCTTGGACTATATCAACATTTCTGAGCTAAATCTTGTATAATTCATAAAAATTAATAAACTAGACTTTATCAAAGTTTAAAACACAAACTGGAGAATACATTTTTAAATCTGTTAGAGGGCTTGTGTGTAGACTACATGAAGACCTGTTAAAATCATTTACAGGAGCATAGATATTGTTCAGTTATCAGTGGGCTAAGGACATACACAGATACCTCGCCAAAGACATACTGGCATCAAGCAAGCATGTGTTCAACACAGCTGATCATCAGAGAAATAAAGGCATGGTGCACTTTTGCTCATATTTACATACTGGAAAAGTCTGAGCAGACCAAGTGTTAGTGAGAAAGTCACACAAAGCCAACACGCATGCACATCAAATGCGGAACATAAAATGGAACAATAATTTTGGGAAACGGGTTGGCAATTTCTTAGCTAGTTAACTATCCATCCACTACATGATCCATCCATTTACTTCCAAAATATTTACCCAGCCGAACTAAAAGACATGACCATGAACTTACACATAGCTTTATTATAATGGCTAAAAAAAAAACTGGACACAACTCAAACATCTATCAGGGGGTGAAAAAGTACCTTGTGCACTATCTATACAGTGGAATAATACTCAAAAATGAAAAGGAATAAACTATAAATACATACATACCCCCCCAAAAAAAGGAGGAATTTCAAAATAAGTATTCTAAGTAAAAAAAAAAAAAAAAAAAACGAATCTCCCTTGTGAAATAAATAATGTAAGTGTGTGGAGCCTGGTCCCAGTGGATACACCTACAAACCAACTCTCACACCTAAGCCTCAGGGAACAGTGCAGAAGAGGGGGATGGGGAGACTGTTAGAACAAGATCAGGGAGTTTGCTGTGAGATTACGCTTTCTAGTAATGTCAAAGGCTACACCCATAAAGTCTCACCAACATGACTGCCTGAATATGAGCTAAACAAGGATGACACCAACGGACGTGCTAAAGTGGACAGAACATCCATGGGGCCTCAGTCCTACGCAAAGAACTGCCGGCTTCATTGTAAAACTAAGCTACCTGGTCTTCAATTCCATCAGAAACTTGAGAAGGAATAAACTTGATAGCCTGAGTATTCCGGGAGTGCAGCTTAGTAGCTTAACAAATGAGAAGATGACAGAGACAGTTTGCTACCTCAATAGTCACCCAAAACTCTCTACTATGTTGGAGCATCTTCTTCAGCCTTCTGGCCCAATATATCTGACAGACATATTTGTGGGTCAGGAACTGTTGAGGACTTGTTTACCCTGTTTTGGCAGAGTTTGGCCATCGACTCTGCCTACACCCAAGTTTGCCCTTTTTTAGGCGGAATTCTGTCTATGGTAGAAATGAGGACATTTTTCCCAGTGGCTTGTTTGCCACATTTGAAGCCATTTCCATAAGAAGGTTCTTTGATGCTCATCATCCTCTTAGAGGTAGACTGGATGTTGCCAGGAATTAAGGGATTAAGATGTTTTCAGGTCTAGATGGATGTTTTAAGATGATAATCACAACATATGATGGAGATTTATTTACATTCAGAATTTTAGATGCACCAAGTTAGGAAAGATGTTTTCTTCAAGGCTGTCAAATACAAATAGCCAAAACACTATGAATGTAACATTTATATAATTCCTGATTGTGTCATGGTTCTTCTCGCTATAGGCAGTTTACTGTATATATGTGTAATAATAGAAAGAAAGAAAGAAAGAAAGAAAGAAAGAAAGAAAGAAAGAGCGAGCTACGGTCAACTAAAAAATGCTGAGAGTAGAAAAAATAGTCTTCCTCAGGGAAGAGCACACTAATTGTTCTCTGATACAAAATAGTCAGCCCTGAAAACATGCATTCAAGTAACATTCATAGACTGAGCAGGTTATATTTAGGAATATATATGTGCATATATATATGCATGCAAAAACAAGTAATGAGAAAAGAAGGCATAATTTGCAAAAGCAAGGAGGGGTATGTGGGGGAGTTTTAAGAGAGGAAAAGGAAGAAATTACATAATTATAATCTCAAATTATAAAAGAAAAAATAATATATGTTATATTATTTAATTTATATAAAACTCTAGGGAATATTAATCTATAATTATAGAAAGCACAGCAAACCGGGCGTGGTGGTGCATGCCTTTAATCCCAGCACTCGGGAGGCAGAGGCAGGAAGATCGCTGTGAGTTCAAGGCCAGCCTGGTCTACAAAAGTGAGTCCAGGATGGCCAAGGCTACACAGAGAAACCCTGTCTCGAAAAAAAAAAAAAAAAAAAAAAAACAGAAAGCACAGCAATGATGGCTTGGGGCCAGTGGCATGGGAAAAGTAAAAAGATGAGAGAAAGCCTTTACGAGTATGGAAGCCATGCACTGCCTTGATGGTTATGATATCACTGGTGTACATTTTTCAAAGTGTACACTTTAAATATGTGTAGTGTTTTATACATCAATTATGCCTAAACAAAACTGTTCAAATAAAACTGAAAACTCAAACAAAGATATATAGGAATAAGAATTAATCATATCTGGTCGAATCTCTACACAGTGCCATATGTAAACAACTGCTTGACAGCCAAGAATTAAAGGACAACAGTTTCAATCTTTACTGAGGCTGCTGCAAAGCATCCAATAGAACTCAACTCAAAACCTACAGTAAACACCTTTTTACCTTCACACAGGGGCTGAGAGTCATCTCGAATACCCCTTCCTTCTCTTCCTAAACTCGCCAAACCCCGTTCTTCCTCGGCGTTGTTCAAGAGACTGCCCAGAGTCATTGCCCATTTTTTTGTCAGCCTGTCTAAATCCTGCATGCCTTGTTTCATCCTGCCCTTCACCTAGGACCTGAATTTCTTCTCAACTCCAAACCTCACCCACTTCTAACTCGGTATTTTTTCCATTCATGATCTTAAGCAGTGTAATCTAAACTCCAGAAGCCAAAAAGCTTAAAAAAATAAAAAAATAAAAAAATAAAATAAAATAAAAATATATATATATATATATATAGTCAGAAGGAGTAGTGTGGAGAAGATCATCCATGCTGTAATTGTTTAATTCATGCAGCATGTATTAAACATGTACTTATTTACTAGGTGTGGGGAGCGCATGGTACATATGAAGATCAGAGAACAGTTAGCAAGAACTGGTTCCCTTTTTGCACTATATAGGTAACAGAGATTGAACTTTGGTCATCAGGCTTGGCAGCAAGCACCTTTACCTCCATTCAGCCTCTGATTGTCACCTCTGTTCCTGACATAGCCATCTTCCTAATTTTCCTTCCACTCCCCCTTTCAGCGGCAGCTGCCCTTTGCCCTCCTCTCCAACCCTCTCCCAAGCTACAAGAGAAGGCTGTCCTTTCAAACAGCTCTCTCTCTTGCACCCGGATCTTTTCAGCTTGTAGGTGAAATTCCTCACCAGTTTAAGACCTCTGTTTAGCCAGTGTGCATGCATTTCTGCAGGTGATTAAGAGAACTGTTCTGCCTGCCTGCAAAACTGCTTTGCAGAGACTGGAAAGTTCTGCAGACCCCAGGATCCTGCTGTTCAACCCCCATCACCCAAGGTTGTCATCGTGGTAGCCTGGGACTTGTTCCTGATGAACATAGCAGAATCTTTCAAGGTTCTACCCTACTCTGCCCCACCCCATGCCAACCACGCTGTGCCTGTTTTACATTCCACCATCATCAAATCATTTGTAGTTGCCAGCCTCGCTTTCTCAGCACACTGCCACTCTCTCCCATACGCAGCTGTGTGCTACCCTCTGCCTATGACAGAGCTCAGCACATCTATTCTGTAAAGGTCCAGAAAAACAATTATTTCTGCCTTCAGGTGGTCTTTGTTCCAACTGCTGAATTCTGCCGCTGTGGCACAATTGGGGAGTAAATAAGTACAGTCCTGCTCTGATAAATCTATCTTTCCAGAAACAGGTCACAAGCTGGCATCAGCATTTGCCAAACCCTGCCCTAAGGCATCTTTTCTCTTCAGTCTCCAGACCAGGCTCGTCTTGCTTCCTGAAAGACTCGGCCATTTCTCTTCTGGAACATGCTCTTTCCCACCTCTGAATACAGGTACCATTTCTTTACTTTCTCATTTCTATAGATACCAATATACATTTTAGAGGTGGAGCAAAGCTGCTCCAGAAAGCCTCACGCCCCCTCCTAAGCAGAGGAAGCTATGTGATCCTAACTCTGGCCTTGTGCTGTCCTTATTCCTCCCAAGGGACATGAAGCAACCTGGTGTGGGCTAGGACATTCTTACCCATTGCCTACCTGTCTACCTGCCATACCTGTTCACTCATGTCACACTGCCAGCCCTGGGTGAAGTCTGCCTGCCCACTGCTGCCTGGGCCTGGGGCCTGGGTGCTGAGTCTAGCTCCTCCCACAGCACTCCCTTTCAGCTAATTCAGAAACAACTGTGATGTGTCCGTCTTTATCTGACTCCCTCGCTGTCTCTTAGTTGGTTCAGGATTCCGGAAGGAAACGAGGATGCTATGTATTAGACATCACTGAACCCTGAAATTACACCAGCAGCCGCAGCTTTGGAATGCTGCTCAGCAATTTTCTTTGTGTATCTTATTTTGCCTCAGTTCAGTGATTCCGAGTGGACCTCGGGCATCTGGAGAGTTCTTCCAGTTGTGAGCAGATCCTGAAATGCAAGTCTTTCTTCTGGGCATACAGAAATGGCACACTTTCCACCGGGTCTCACCTCTACATACAATCTATTGTTACTTACTAGTGACCTACTGAGCTAGGGTTAGCACTAATTTCTAAGTTGAAAATGTCCATTGAGCTTACTGAAGCTTTCATTCTGTTCAAAATAAACCCTGGCAGTCTTACTTTTGCAGATCTTATGGACCCCCTTTTGCTGAGCAAGATCTCAAGGCAGCTCTGCAGTCACTTTCAGCAAATAGGATGTAGTTTAGCTCAACTGGTCATTTTTAACTGCTCTATTCACAAACGTGCCACCTGTTCTGGGTGGAAAGGAACTCAGTGACAGTGAAGAATTGAGCGTTTAGCCAAGCATGGTGGCATACATCAGCAGGCAAAAGGACTATGCATCCCAGGCCAGCCTGGGCTACATAGTAAAAGCATGTCTCAAAACTGCTTTTAGGGATCTGTAAGGATGAGGGGGATGAAAGGTTGTAAGAAGCAGTGGTGGTAAACAACTTCAGAGAGATGGTGTTTCCCACACACAGCAGGACAAATGCACACATGACCTCACGGAGACTCTGACGACGTCGTGCACAAGGCTTGGGCAAGCCCGAATTAGACAAAATCCCAACTGGAGGAGGGAAAATGGGCACAAAGTCCCCTCCCTTAATAAAGCTATTTTTAATCTGTAGCTGCTGGGTGAGAAAAATCAGTTTTCTTCAGTGGAGTGACACTGGGTATATCAACTGCATTCTACAGCAGACCCCACGCTCAGGAGTAGTTGGCTAGCACAAATCGGATTTCCTAGTTTTTGTTTGGGGTGTGTGTGTGTGTGTGTGTGTGTGTGTGTGTGTGTGTGTGTGTGTGTGTGTGTGTGTTGGGTTTTTGGGGGGGTTGTTTTTTAAATAAGAAAAATAACATAAGGTTGGTTGATTAGGGAGGTAGGGAGGATCTGAGAGGAGGAGGTGAGAATATAATTAAAATATGTGAAACTCTCAAAGAATAAATAAAAACATTAAAAGAAAAATAATTAATGGAAAAATAAAACGCGTTCTAAGAACCAAGAACCAAAACCCAAACGTTTTGGTTCCACGGGAAAACCAGTAGGAAGTGGAAAAGTCTATCAAATGCCATGCACAATGGTGTTCAGATCAGCTTTGTTTGACAATGAACCCAAACCTCACCAGGGAAGAACAGCATGGACAGGCCTCACAGCAGGATGTTAACAAAAGGAGCCAGATACAAAGGCTAACATGCTCTCAGGGTTTCCCAGGTTATCACAGTTGCCCCACACAAAGGATAACATACTGTGTGGTCCCATTTACGTGAATATTCAACTCCCTTGAATTTGTGTGAAATATACTAGCTGTGGATAAAACTAACTTTAGATCTTGAAGTCAAAATAGTGAGTGTGGTTGGATAAGGGAAGCATGGGAAAGCCTCTTTAAAAGTGTAGGGGCGGGTCCCCCATCTTGGTTTGCATGAGAATGCATTGTGCATGTGTATATTGCAGTGTGCGTGTATACAAATCCAGTGAGTTGTACAATTAAGATACATAAACTAAACACTATATATGTATGTATGCATATGTATTTTAAGAGAATAATTCCTGAATGTTTCACATTAATCTGGGCTCTGGAGATAGCTGATGAACACAGTGGGCATGGTCCTTCCCCCGTGGAATGCAAGCCTGGCGCTGGCTCACTGTCTTTGCTCCGTACTCCTGAACTAATCTCTCCTTTTGCACACTATTTAAATGGCATATCATTAACTATTAATAAAGTGTTTCCACTGTTAATGGCAGCAATGGTGCTTTATATTTCTTTGGCGAACATGTTTTGTGGCTCTTTTTCAATCCAGGGTCATCATGGTGCCTCATTATGGAAAGATCCCAGAATCTTTTCCTCCCTCCAGCAAAAGACCCACAGGCACTTTCATCCTGCAGATTTTGGAATTGATTGTCTGTGCTGCTCTTGTTCTCAATATCCCACGGAGATGTGCACTAAAATCTGGAGCAATGAACACACCTATGAAAAATGATGCTTTCAAAACTGCCTCGTGGTGCAGTAAATTTGAAAGTACTCTTAATAATAAGAAGAATCAACATTGACTTTAATAGTCTTCAAACCCATTGTGTAATTTCATTAGCCACCCAGCACAGATGCAGGCAGGGATGATGTCATACATTTCTCCCTTGCTCTGAAACCTGAGTCAGGCGCCAGAGGTGGAAACCGGTTTTACAGACTCTTAACAGGATTAAAGCTTCTGGCCACTGCTAATCAATAGATGGTAGCTGGAGGAATCCCACCCTGTGCACAGTCCTCCTGAGCCCTCCCTCCCACCCTCCCTGGGCACAGCCTCACTCAAGTGGGAGGGGGACCCAGGGGGGCTGTTTTCCCACAGATGAGGAAGTTCAAGAAGATGCGTCCTAGGGTATCAAGTCTCTTCTCAGGAACAGTCATAGGGGAGGGGAATAATGGGAAAATGGGGGGGGGAGGAATGGGAGGATACAAGGGATGGGATAAACATTGAGATGTAACAAGAAGAAATTAATAAAAAAAAAAATTTAAAAAAAAAAAAAAAAAAAGAAGATGCGTCCTAAGGTGCTGAGTTGTTTGTCATTTTCTCTAGGACTCTATTCTGGGAGAGAAGGCTTATCATTTACACTGTGGCCTCAAAGGCTGCCTTTTGATCTTCCACAGTGGGAACTTTAGTCGGCTCAAACAGCCACCATATACAATTAATTACCAGTTACAACGGTGGACTCTGGAATCAGGCACAGTCGGATTGAACCGCAGCCCCTTAAACAGTCACTACCAGTCACTTATCTTGCAGAGGGGCAGTGAGCACAAAGAAAGTGCACGTGTGTATAAGACATGTAACCGTCCCTGGTCTACATGGGACTCTCTGCTCAGCCGTGGTAGCTGTTACTTAGAAGAAACAGCAAGCTCTGATCAATAGCCACCAATTTCTAAAATCTAGAAAGTTCTAAAATTCCCCCTAAGAATTAGAGAGGGAAAGAGGTGGGTTTTTTGTTATTGTCCTTGAACAGGGTTTGGGGTTTTTGTGTTGCTGTTGCTTGAAGTTCTTTGGTTCCTTGTTAATTTTGCCTTTATCATCTTAACATGCGTCAGCGTTTCGAGCCTTTCAATCTTAGCACAAATCAGGAAGCCAGGGCCTGGACGGACTTATTACAACCTCCAAGTTTTTCTAATGAGAATTTCAATAACATAGCAAAACACAATGACCTCATCATCCCAGTGTAGCAGCAGTGAAAAATCAATGCTACTTAAAAAGCTTGACAATCAATCAAGGTCTAGCCGGGTATCTATGGAAGTCAAACAGGTCCTTATTAAAATAAAAATAAATAAGTAAATCAGAGGCCCGGTCCGCCTAGGGATCTCATTAGAGCTGCAGCAGTGCCCCCTGATATAAGCTGGGGGGGGGGGGGGGGCGTGGTTCGAGCGAGTTGATTGAGGGTTTTCTGTTTGTTTGTTTGTTTGTTCTTGTTTTCACTTTGTTTTTCAAATATGAAATCCCAGTGAGATCAGGGGCTATAGGCCTCCCCAGCAGCTGCCTCCAAAGCACTTTTACTGGCTGCATGTCCCCATCGGCCTTACCAGTGAAAACAGCCATTCACACACCAGTGTTAGTCAACCCTCCCACTGTGACACAGACTTTCTCCTAGTGAAGGAGCATGCTGCTCTAGTCCAGAGTAAGCTCTTGAAAGTGCAATAAACACGTTTTATTTTTTTATTGCTTATACATAATACTGCAGGGGTTATGGAGAGCCTAATTTTAAGATAATGCATTTCTATTCTATGAGCCTTTTCCTAAGGCCTCATAACTCAAACGTTAATGCAAGACCATTTTCCCTCTCTGAGCTCAGGTCATTTTGAGAAATAATACCTGCTAGGGATCAGGCAGTCTTCACGGCACTGGAGACATAAAAATAGGTAAGGCACAAGCCTAGCCCTCCCCCAACCTATGCCAGTTGCAAGCACAGATGCCCCCAACTCCTAAACCAGTGCCTGCAAAAGACAGCAACAAAATAAAACAGACACTGTGATGCTCAACACTGAGTTAAACTCACTGCCTTTCGTAGTGAAAGCAAACTGACAGGGCAATGTCTACTCCAGAACAACCAGCTTAGACTAGAAACTCAAACTAGGTGACCCTGGCCATCATCCCCAACAATGCAGTCTCCAGATTCATGGATGCACAGTGGGAAAGGGGGTCACACATTACAAGATGTGCACAATTCCTCAGGAGCATCTCTGAATGTCTGTATGGCCCCCAAAATTCATAAGATAAAATCCTAAAATGACAGTGATGTTGTTAGGTAGAGATGAGTTTGGGAGATGATTAGGTAGTGAGGTGAGACCCTCCTGAGTTAGATTAGTGTACCCTTACAAAAGATGCCTGAGGGATTTCATTTGTCCCTTCTGCCACATAAGAACACAGCAAAAGGACAGCGATCTAGGAACCCATAAACAGGCCTCTCTAGACATTAAATCTGTCAAACCTTGATATTGGATTTATCAACCTCCAGACTATGAGAAATAAACTCCTGTGGTTTATAAGCCACTCAACTTTCCCAACACACACACAAAGCAGTAAACATGTGAGGTAAAGTGTATGTTAATTTGTTAAGCTTAGACATTCCATAATGTACATGTTTTGAAATATCACACTGTACATAATAAATGCACAGAACAGTTTTCTATTATAACAATATTAAAATTGAGTAAAAGCCATGCAAATCATAGTAAGTCAATCCTCCATATATAGATGAGTCCCTTAACCATGAGTTCCACCAAGGGCTAAAAATGCTCAAATACACTGTCTATACCTATGACAGTTTTTTTTCTTGACATTATTTCCTAAACAATACTATATAACAACAATTTATATGGCATTAACTTCATTTTGGATAGTGTATTTGATCTAGGGGTAATTTGAGGGATATAGAAGAATGTATGATTACATGTAAATACTGTGCCTTTTATACAAGGAACTTGAGCATCTGTAGTCCTCTTTATCCTTGGGTCTATTGGAACTAATAATGGATACTGATGGCCGACTCAAATGGATGATGCTGAACAAACACAAACAAGAAGAAAGCAGAACAGCAACCTTAACATCAGCATAGGCAGAGTTCAAGGCAAAAAGTGCTATGCGTGACAAAGAAAGCTCTATATTGATAAATACACTGGTCAAAAATGTAGCAGCCATGGGCCCTGTGACTCTGACAGTCATAGAGCCAGATGCGTGGAGTAGTGACGTGTTCACCACGGGCCAGGCACAGCTCTGCATCAACTCACGTCCTCCTCCCAAGATGGTGGGATATTATAGATGAGTGCAGTTCACCCAGGGTCCATGGATGGTGAAGGAAGAACTAATATCCACACCAGGCATTCTGGGGCCATCGTCAGTGCTCTTAGGGCTGTTTTTTAACTGTATTTTCTCCAAAAAGTAAAAAGCAGTAACAGAAACAGAAAGAAAGGTTGTCAAGCCTTCATTTCTTTCCTATCTTTCTTTCCATTATAGGGATAACAGAAAGGTTAGCAACCAACTTTAAAAACATGTTTGTCAAATAGAAAATATGTATATGTGTAATATATAAACAATACATATTAATATTGTCTCTTCATGGCAAATAATGATCTAGCTTTTAAAAAAGATTGTTTTCAAATGTCCATTGACTATTTATTTTAAATGTATAAAAATGTATTTCACAGGCCACAAAATATCTCAGCAAGTTTATACAGGTAGAATTCTTATAAATCTCTTTGTATTAACAGAGAATTATATATAAAAATCTAAGCTTGTAAGTAATTCTATATCCTGGGCTGGAGAGATGGCTCAGCAGGTAAGGGAGCTTGCTGTACAATCCTGATGGTCTGAGTCCAATGCCCAGAGCCCCCGTAAAAGTAGCAGAAGAGAACCAACTCCCACAGCTTTCCTCTGATCTCCATACATACAATGTGGCACATGTGCACACACAGATGGGTGGTGATAGTTAGATGATAGATAGATAGATAGATAGATAGATAGATAGATAGATAGACAGATAGATAATGATAGAAGATAGATAGATAGATAGATAGATAGATAGATAGATAGATAGATAGATAATGATAGATAGATAAACGGGTAGATGATAGATGGATAGGTGATAGATAAATAGGTAAATGGATAGATGATAAATATTAGATGAAGAATGAATAGATAGATAGATAAATGGATAGATGATAGGTAGATAGATAGTAAACAGATGGATAGATAGAGGATAGATAGAGGATAGATAGATAGATAGATAGATAGATACATAGATAGATAGATAGATAGATAGATAGATAGATAGATAGATAGATATGTTGGGGTATGTTCTAATGTATTTGTTGCTCATTACTGCTTGCTGTCTCCATAAACCACCTTTTGATTAATAAAAAGCCATCCCACCTGGGCAGATGAGATAGGTAGGGCTAAGGTTCCGGGCTTAGGGAGAGAGAAATGAATCCTGGGAAGAAAGGCTCTGAGAAGAGGGAAGGAGAAGAAAGACCACAACAAGGAGGAAGGAGAGAGACCCCGAGAAGAGAAGAGGGGAAGGCCGTCATGGGTTAGCTGAAGGAGAAGCACATGGCTGGCATGGATGGAGAATCCGGCCCAGATAAAGAACATTAGCAAGTATTTGGGATTATGGATGGGAGGTAGCTTTATAGAAATTACTAGAAGCAGATAGCATGGGATTGAGGGAAGGATCCCATACCTGCCCCACTATGAGAAGTAGTTTAGAGGATTAATGTCTGCCCTGCCTCAGGTTAACTAAGGCTATTTTTTTTTTCCTTTTTTTTTTTTTTTATTAATTTATTCTTGTTACATCTCAATGTTTATCCCATCCCTTGTATCCTCCCATTCCTCCCCCCCCCCCCCATTTTCCCATTATTCCCCTCCCCTATGACTGTTCCTGGGGGGGATTACCTCCCCCTGTATATTCTCATAGGGTATCAAGTCTCTTCTTGGCTACCTGCTGTCCTTCCTCTGAGTGCCACCAGGTCTCCCCCTCCAGGGGACATGGTCAAATGTGAGGCACCAGAGTACGTGAGAAAGTCATATCACACTCTCCACTCAACTGTGGAGAATATTCTGACCATTGGCTAGATCTGGGAAGGGGTTTAAAGTTTACCTCCTGTATTGTCCTTGGCTGGTGCCTTAGTTTGAGCGGGACCCCTGGGCCCAAATCTGCCTATCATATTGTTCTACTTGTAGATTTCTAGGACCCTCTGTATCCTTTGGATTGAGCTAGAAATGATCATAATGAGTGAGTTAACCCAGAAGCAGAAAGAATCAAATGGTATATACTCACTTGTATCTGCATACTAGCCCAAGGGGCATGTCCCACGAAAGCCTTCACTTACCAGGAAACTGGGACAGAGGGAAAGGCATCCTACTGGGACTCTAAATGAGAGACTAAGGCTATTTTAAAATATAACAAATGTCAGTGTCTTAATTGATTACTAGCCAGGCATACTAATAATAATGGTAATTTAACTACAATACCAGACATACTGAAGTACTGATAATACAGGTAAATTTAAAAACAATATAGATAGATAGATAGATAGATAGATAGATAGATAGATAGATAGATAGATAGAATGCGATACTGATAACATGAATTATTGGATAAGGTTCTTGAAGATAATAAATTGAATGATGTGAAGCAAATTTTTAACTTACATAAATATATCTTTTCATACCTGTTTAGACATCCAAAATCTGTCCAAAGAAAATAATTAAGCCCATAGGCAAAAATCAATGCTCATGCTATCTCATTGCAGAATTATTTATAACTTTTTTAAATTAAGTGACCAATTATATAAGCCATTGCCATATAACTAAATTATGCATTTTTTAAAAATGGGTGAATAACTAAGCGTATAAGCTCAAAAAGATAGAAAGATACCTGTGAAAAATGTTAACAAAAATTCCTGTGTATGTGTGGGTGTAACACCCCTTTATCTGAAAAGTACTAAAAACAGATCTAATACCTGCATTTATAGATGCATAGAAACTTTTCCAGAAAAATAAACAATTCTATCTGTAAGATACAATAAATGGGACTTTCTCTTTTTATCTGAACTATATTTTATAGTTAGCACACATGTTATATTTTTAATCAGAAATATAAGACAGTACTCCAAAACTGAATTGTGGGGAGAGAAAGAACTCTGTTCATGTTCCATCTCCAGGTGCTGCCCTGGGGACACCCCAGCAAAGCCACTGAGTGAAAGAGAAATAGTCAGATGAAAATCTTCTGGTATCAGAAACAGTTTCCTTTTAAGGTCAGCCTTATTGCTATGACAATAACAGCGTCACATCCATGAACAAGAATATAATCCCCCCAAAGAAGTCCTGGTTTCCAAGTGGCCACCCTGGCTTCCCATCAGCTTACACACTTGGCCTCTTACAGCCTATCTGCTCAGCCGACTTCTGCTTCAGTAGTTTTATTTTTTTTATTTTATTAATTTATTCTTGTTATGTTTCAGTAGTTTTAAACTGTCTCTAAGCACAGATTCAGAGTCAAGGATAGCAAAAAAAAAAAAAAAAAAAAAAAAAAAAAAAATGTCCCCTGGGTCTCCAAAATCAGTATCCCTGTTATCTACCTCCCATGTCCTGTCTGTAAATACAAGCACCTTTGCCCCAAAGACAGTACTTTAAAGCAGGTATTTAGCACAGGCTATTCCAGCCAGAGACCAAATGGGCTTTCCCAACATGACTTCAGGTGGCATAGAGCTATGTCTGGGTGCTTCACCCACAGAGTGACTTGCACAGTGAGTCTAGAATTCTGGTCTAGTGAGGGAAGTTAGACTTGGGGTAATTACATGCAAAAGCTGACGGCTGTGGATGGAGCAGTTAATAATCCATAAATGCCCTGGGTGAGTGAGCACATTCAGTTATTACATCATTAAAACCCATGGCAGTGTTACTGTGGCTCTTCTGTAGGGTTCATTAACTGGACAGAGTCAAGTCAGGGTGGGTGTACTTTTTTTTCCATTTCTTCCATTTACTCTTTATTTTTATTCACTTCCCTTGTTCATAAACCGAAGAGGTGATTACAGGGGTGGGTGCAAGGTACATCATTTCCCAGTCTTTTCCTGCATATTGTAGGGAAAAGTAGAACTAGTTTGCCTCTGACCACTTTGCCAAGGCTGCAACAGAAGGATGTGTACACCAACAATTAGCCAGAGATTTACAATGGTGAAGGACCACAAGCAGTACAAAGTTCTAAGCATTAAAACGCTGTTATTTTTCATCTTGCACTGTTTATAACTGACCTCAAGGTCATTTCAAGCTAGAACTAAAAAAAAAAAAAAAATCATCATTGCACTAGACAATCTGAAAACTAAAATACTCCCCATTTGCCTTTGAAGACTAAAAATGACTTAAGAAAAGCTTTCTATGTGTTGGTCTCACCTCAGGATATCACAGGCTAAGAAAAAAAAATGCACTGTTGTATGGATGCATACCTGCATGGAAAAATGGAGGCAGGAACAAACAGATGGAGAGAGGAAGCAGGTAGAAACTCAAGCAAATAGGTAGGAGGTAGGTGAGCAGGCAGGCAGGAAAGCAGCGACCTTCCTCTTCAGGTCTCCCCTTTCCATGTAAATCCAAGCAGTGACCAAAGACAGCTCAGAACTACTGTTGCTTCTTTCTACCATGAGATTTTTTTTTCCTTGTTCTTTTTTTTTTTTTTTTTCAATTTATGTATTATATATATAGTACCTACAGGCCAGAAGAAGGCATCAGATCTCAGTATAGATGGTTGTGAGCCACCATGTGGTATCTGGGAATTGAACTCAGGACCTTTCAAAGAGCTGCCAGTGCTCTTAACCTCTGAGCCATCTCTTCAGCCCCTCTCGTTCTCTTTCTAATACAGTTTTTATTGCATTTATTTCTATTTGGGGAGAGGTGCACGTAGAGGTCAGAGGAAAATGTGCAGGAGTCATTTTCTCCTTCCCCCATGCTAGTCCTGGGATTGAACTCAGCTCCTGAGACTTGACTGCAGGTGCCTTTCCTTGCTGAGTCATCACTCAGACCTTCCTTTGTTCTCTTGACCCTGCTGCACAGCATCCTTCGCTATCTCCCGCTCCATCGTTTCTTTCATGTATGCTTAATCTCTTCCTCCCATATACTAATAAACAAGTACAGTTCCTCCATCCAGATTCCCCTCCAACCGGACTCCACTTTATTCTTTCACACATTTCTTCTGGGCAGTGCCCTCCCCAGTTTCACCATCTGGTCAGTCACTCTTGCTCAGCACTGACCCACTACAACTGTGTCCCGTCTTCCATTTTACTCCTCCTCAAATGTGTCCGGTACTTTCCCTCATTCCAGATCCCAAATTTTCCTCTTACTTTGTGGTGGTGTGAATGAAAGTGGGCCCACAGGTCCATAGGGAGTGGCCCTAGTAGGTGGTGTGGCCTTGTTGGGGGAAGCGTGTCACTTGGGGTGAGCTTTGAGGTCTCCGAAGCTCAAGCCAGGCCCACTGTCACTCTCTCTTTCTGCTGTCTGCTGAGCCAGATATAGAACTCCCAGCTACCTCTCGAGCACCATGTCTGCTTGTGTGCCACCCACCACAATGATAATAGACTAAACCTCTGAACTATAAGCCAGCCCCAACTAAATGTTTTCCTTTATAGGAGTTACTGTAGCTGTGGTTGTAATGTCTCTTCAGAGCAATAGAACCCAGACTAAGACACCCTGTAACATCTGACTTCTGCCAGCATGCCTGGAAACTGTCTTCTATGATAGTTTATTTCATTTTTAATACTCCAACAATCTTTCCAATTTCCTTGTTTTTTAACACATTCAATAAATACTTATTGAGAGTTTACTTTTTGAACTACACAGATACAGAGAACATAAAACGACCCCTTGTTTTCAAGAGGTTAATGAGATAGATAGCAGTATACACCCAAGTTCATTATCCAATGAAACGGGAAGAATATGATCCTTCATTAACTCACAAGATCACTAAAGGCTGGAGAGTTCAGTGAGTAAGGTACTTGCCATGCAAGCAGGAAGATTTGAGTTTCATCTCTAGACTCCAGGCATGGAAAATGTCAGGTGTGGTGACATGGTGTTTGTCGTCCCAGAACCTGAAAGAAGAATCCCTGGGGCTCACTGGCCAGACATCCTAAACCATTCAGCAGGTTTCAAGCCAAAAAAAAAAAAAATAGAAAGAGGTAAATGGCTCTGGAGAAACCTGTGCCCTACACACACATGCAGCCACACAAGCACACACACACACATGCACACATGCACATACACACACACACACACACACACACACACACACACACACACACACTGAGGATAAAGACCCGAGTTTTGATGTCTAGCACCTATGTAAAAGCAATGGGTGGCCGTGTGCATCTTTAAGCCCAATACAGGGTAGGGTGGAAGCCAATAAACTTAGGGACGTTTAGCCAAAGGAACAAGTCCTGGTTCAGTTAGAGACCTTAGAGATAGAAAAAGCAGCAGAAAGGTGCTATAAGCAGAACTTAAATGGGCCATCCTGGTGGCAGTATGGGAGACCAGAATGCCAACAGAAATGTAGACATTCTGTTCTGGCTCATAAAGTTTCAGAAGGGAATGGCAACTTCATTAGGATTTGAACTAGAAATGTCCCTATTATATTCTGGCAAAAAAAAAAAAAAAAAAAAAAAAAAGAAAGAAAGAAAGAAAGAAAGAAAAGAAAAGAAAGAAAGAAAAAGAAAAGAAAAGAAAAATCTGACTACATTCTACCATTTTATGCATGTCCTGAGTACTTGTATGTGGCAGCAATACGCTTGATGGAGCAAATCTCAGCATTGCATGGAGGCTGAGCCATTGTTACTTTTCCCTGTCCTCACCCAGGTTTGCAGTGAGAGAGAGGCAAGATGGAAAATGCACAGCTTAGGGAGGGAAGGGATGTGGACAAGTTTGAAGCTGCTAACTAGGATGAGGATGGTCAAGGAAGAACCTCTTAGTTGTACTGGAACAGCAGGAAGCATTTGTGGGGCAGGAGGCAAAAGTCTCCCCATCAAAGGCTCCAGCTTGTACAAATGTAAATTTATTTACATCTCTTTTCAAGGAAAGCAACTGAACCGAGAATGCCTCTGAATGAGTTCTCTGATCAGAAACAACCTCTTATAGCAATGCTTTCCTAGGTTCCTTCACTAAAGCACACAAGGGCCACTATAGCTATGATAAAGGGCACCTCTCTGGCAGAAGGACTTAGCAGCGCTATTCACGGTACTGCCTTCGTAGTCATGGAAAACACAAGGGTTACCAGGTCACAGAGGTAATATCAAGGTTCTAGAAAGCTGCTGAGGCCAAGCAGCATGTGACAGGATCAGATTCCCTGCAAGGAAGCCCTGAACAGCCATTGCATGAAACTGTGGTGGTGGCAAAGCTTACGTTGCAGTTGAGATCCTGGGATCCTGGAAATACCAGGAATATGGGATATCAACCGAGGAAAGCAGTAGGCATGAAGTCAGGACTGCCTAAGAGATGGCTACATCGGCTGCAGGTGGCAGACCTGTCTGGGTAGCACTAATCAAAGCTGTGGGAGCCAAAATGATGTCACCAACAGGCCCCAGCTGGATGCCTGGCTTGAAGCTATAAAATTTGATTTGTTGAGCTGGATTTTGGCTTTGCTTCAGTAAGTATTTTTCTATGCCCCGTGAATAGAAGTAATTACTCTGTGCCATTGTATACTGGAACTGCAAGATTGTTTCGCAAGGGCTCGCGGTTAGGAGATTGTATGGAGTCTCACAATGGACTTAGGAACATAAACATTATCAATACTGTTAAAACTATGGGACTCCTGAAATTGGACTGAATATATATTACATTATGAGGTGACCATAAGTTTTTGGAGGTCAGGACAGAGTGCTATAGAGATGTGTTTGGGATATCAAGTTGACAAAGGTCAGAGTCATGGTGAGTAATCATCATCGTCAATCTGACCAGATTTTAGCATTGTCTAGATAACATAATTTTAGACTCGTTGATGATGATGTTTTCACACAGAGTTAACAACAGGTGGAATCACCATCAGCGCAGGCTGAGTAGAACATGAGGAAAGGATCAGGACCTCCGATGAGTATTCACATGCATCTCTCTCTCTCTCTTTTCTCTCTCTCTCTCTCTCTCTCTCTCTCTCTCTCTCTCTCTCTCTCTCTCTCTCTCTTTCTCTTCTCTCTCTCTCTCCCTCTCTCTCTCTCTCTCTCTCTCTCTCTCTCTCTCTCTCTCTCTCTCTCTCTCTCTCTCCCTGCTTCCTGACTACACAGGCAACACAGCTGGCTATTTCACAGTCCTGTCCCCACCCCTTTCCTGCTATGATGTACCATGAGATTCCAAACATTAGCCTAGATAAATCTTCTCCTTAAAAACAAATTGGCCTTGAGATTCCATCTCATCTCCCCCCACCCCCACCCCTTCAGAATGGCTATCATCAAGAAAACAAGTGACAACAGATGCTGGCAAGAACATGGAGGAAGAGTAACTCATATTGTTGCTGTAAATATAACCTTGGAAAGCCTATACGCAATTCACCATGGGGCTCTGTAAAACACTAGAAATATGGAACTACTAAATGGCCCAGCTACAGACTCCTATGACCCAGAAGACCTACATAAATAGTCTATGGAGATATGTTCAAATCCACACTTACTGCTACAGGATGCACAATAGCTATGAAATGAAACCAGCCTAGATGTCCATCCACACATGAGTGGATATTGAAAATCTGATTTATACACATACGGAATTTTTCTGCCATAAAGAACAATGAAATCGTGGCATTTGCAGGAAAATAGATGCAACTGGAGATCAGTTAAGCAAATTAAGCCAGACTCAGAAAGCCAAATGATGCCTGTTTCCTCTTATATACAGAATCCAGATTTAAATATGTGTCTATGTGTCCAATATCTGCACATGTTTGTATATAGATCATGGAAATAGACAAATGGCCAATGGTGATGAAAAGATGTTAAAAGAGTCAAGAGACAGGAAAGACAAGGTAATAGAATACATATGACACTAAAATAGAAGGTGTGGGAGCAGGAATTCAGCTCAGTGGCAAAGAGCACTGTCCTAGCAAGCCCATGGCTCTGAGTTGGTCTTCAGCTCTGAAAAAAACAGAGTATCATTAGAATATAGACTATCTCATGATATTCATGGGAATATCATTATTGAAACCATCATTTTGTATTTCAACTTTAAAAATATATTTTTTTTCATGGGGCATAGTGGCACATGCCTTTAATCTCAGTAACTGAGAGGCAGAGGCAGGCTTATCTGTGACTGTAAGACCAGCTATGCAGGCTAGGGCAACTTGGCTGGTCTACATAGCAAGTTCTGGACTAGCCAAGACTACATAGTAACACTCTGTCTCTAAAACAGTATGAAAAAAAAATTCAATCAGAACCAAAACAAGCATCAACATTTTAAGGCTAGTCCAGTGGCAGAGCACTCACCTAACATACATGAAACATTGGACTCTGTCCCCAGTGCCACAGGTGGAAACTATCAGGTTTTTAATTTTTATCTCGTGATTTAAAATTCATTTCTCTAATTACTAAAGATGCTTGCAGCTTTTGTCAAATCTTCTTGTGGCTTTTGTTTGAGCCGTTGTGACTAATGCTTTCACCTTTATTTGAATCCATATGCTGTATTAGATAGATAGATAGATAGATAGATAGATAGATAGATAGATAGATAAAGAAATAAAGTAGACAAAGTCAAAGCAGAGGAGGAGGAGGACAGGAGCCCTGGTGGGGAAAAGGTGTATTGTTTCCAATGGAATGATGCAGAGAACTTACTGAGAGAGATGTGTCCAAAGATTTGAAGCAGGTGAGGGTATGACCCATGCGGGGACCTGCGTTCCAGATAGAGGGGTTAGGAGGACTGAGGAAAACACTTGTCCACAACATTCTGGAGACTGGTAACCATAACATATGAGACCGGAGAAGGGTAGAGCCTACGGCCTGCAGCCCATCCACCAGACTGTGAGTTTTACTCTGCGTGAGATGAGAAAAGCCTCAGAGAGTGTGAACAAAGAAGCAGGATCTGAACTCTACGCTAGAAGCACCTCTTCCCAGTATGTTACCAAGACAGTGGACATGGGCAGAGAGAGGGCAGTCAACAGGAGGAAAGCCAGAGCAGGAAGGTAGGAGGAGGGCAGCTGGGGGTAACTTGGGGCATAGAGGGTAGTGGAAGAGACACCCTGCTCAGATTCAAGATATTCCTTCAAAGACGAAATGATAGATTTACTCTAAAAGATAATAAATAGGAGTTCTTGGGGGAGGGGGAGACAGGGGACAGTACCAAGAGATCCCAGAAACACATCCCACAGGAAAGCAGGCTTTTGAAGCTTGGAAATCCCTGTTTCATTGCTGCCTTCCAACAGCACTCGTCATGTAACCCTGAGCTGACTTGAATCCCTATCCCCCGGTGCTCACACCTTCTGCCTTGATGACGCAAAAGAATAATGTCCTTGTAAGAATGTCCAGTGCCGATGGCCAGCTGACAGCATGCCTGAACCAAGGTAGGGGGAACATTCCCTTTTAATCAAATAGAATACATGTTCTATGAAACCACCAGCCTGCCTATGCTAACAGATGACCTCCTGCTCACTAAAGGTTAGGAAACAAGTTACCATTTACCCTACATTTTATTCATTCATTCAGATGTAGGGAAAGAATGGATCCATTAAATACACATAGCTAGAGCAGACACATACCTGTAATTCCAACTAGCCAGGAGGCTGAGGCAGGAGGATTGAAAGTTCAGGTCTGATGATGTTCCAGACCAACATAGGCACCAATAAGTTTCTCTCTCTCTCTCTCTCTCTCTCTCTCTCTCTCTCTCTCTCTCTCTCTCTCTCTCTCTCTTCTCTCTCTCTCTCTCTCTCTCTCTCTTTCTCTCTCTCTCTCTCTCTCTCTCTCTCTCTCTCTCTCTCTCTCTCTCTCTCTTTCTCAAAATAGAAGATAAAAAGAAATCTGACGCTTGTCTATGCAAGGCCCCTAGCCTCAATTCCTAGCTCCTCCAAGTAAATCAAAATAAGAAGGAGAAAGAGGAGGAGGAGAAGGATCATAAAAGACAGCAAAAGAAAACAAGATTGAGCGAGTTTGTTGTAATAAAACCATGCCTGTTCGATGACACACTTGCCTGGAGATTGTCAAGGTTGGAGCAGTCAGCAAGCGTTCTCTATGGGAAAGCAGGTAAACAAAGCTAGTTTGTGTCTCGTTGACGATGTACACCACCAGCCCTATGCAGAACTTGTGAGAGCCCTTGTTTTGGGGTTAAGGAAAAGTGTGCAGTCCAGTAGAGAAGCCTGTCCACTGGGCATGATAGGCCAAAACCACAGCACTCTGGACACTGGCAGAGGATGTTCATGTTTTTTAGGCCAGCCTCTACTACATAACCCTGCATCAGAAAGAAAGACAAAGCTTGTCCTCTACACACAAAATTGCTAGAAGCTGGTAGAAAAACAACACTTTTGTTGTCACCTGTACTGCTGTTACTCAGTAGAGATCCTTCGGTCTTAGGAAGATAAAATCCTAGCTTGAATTTATGGCTTGAGTAGAAACTTCAGGAATAAAGATAATCCCTCACTTGACATTTCTTCGCTTGGCTGTGTTTTCCACGCTGCTTACACCAAGCCTTGCTGTTTGATTTATTCTTGCCATAATGCACTCGCACAATTGCTGTTTTGATTATTATCTCCTACTTAACGCTGAGTTGGCACTTTCTTCCTGGGGCCTCGTTTCCAGCAGCTTATAAATTTTATGAACAAATTACTTTTTATTTATCAGCCTCTTCAGCCCAGCAGTGAATTTTTTTTTTCAGAAGGTCGACAGAGAATACAGAAATACTACTTTTCGAAT